>NC_062228.1:27502064-27817779 GCF_902686445.1 Sciurus carolinensis | reverse complement strand
GTGCACATTCCCCTACCAACATAATTAAGATGCAACCTTAATTACTGTGGCTGTTTTGAAATTGGATAGACTGGTTCTTCCTACTTTATTCTTCTTTTTCAACGTTATCTTAGCTATTATAGTTTTTTTACCTTTCCATATACATTTTAGAATACTCTTATCTATATCTACAAAAAAATCTTGCCAAGATATTGACAGGAATTTTGTCAAGCCTGCACATCCATTTGGGGAGAAGTGACATTTACTATATTGAGTTTTCTAAACCTGAGTTTCCAGGTCTTAAAGTTACTATGTTGAGTTCTTCAATCCATGAACACATAATTTTCTCCATTTACTTAGATCTGTGTCTTCATCTGCAATCAGAATGCAAGTCTTGTGCAGGTTTTGTTAGATGTACATCCAAGTATTTTATTTTTGAATTACTGATATTGTATTTTTAATCTCAGTGTCCATGTGTTTGTTGCTGAATGCTTTTAATGTTCATCTTACATCTATCAGTCTTATTGAATTCACTTATTAGTTCTAGGAGTTTCCTTTGTTTTGTCTTGTGAACTCCTTATGATTTTTCAAATAGACAATCATGTCATCTGCCAATAAGGACATTTATTTCTTCCTTTCCGAGATGACTAACTTTTATTTCCTTTTCCCGACTTACTGAATTTTTGTGAAGTTCCAGCACTATATTAAGTGTGCTGACAGTGGGCATTCTAGTTTCTTTCTCAATCTTAAGGAGAAAAACTCAGTAGGACTTAAGTCTGAAGTCTGCCATTTTGCTTTTTCGTTTTCTGTTCTGCTATTCATTCATTCATTTATTTATTTTGTTCTCCTCTTTCTTTTTCCTATTTTCTTTTGCCTAACCTCCTTCTTGTCTTTCTGCCTTCTCGAATATTTTTTAGAAATTCATTTTTATTTACCTAATATTGCTTTTAAGTACATTTTTATAGATTTTTGCTTAATTAGTAATTTCTTTGGTTTTACACTGTATGTGCACATCTGCCACAGTCTAACGGTGTTGTCATTTGGAAGTCCTGACTTTCTGCAAGACCTTCTCTGGCACCACCCCACAAGGCAGGGAAGGAGAACCTCATTAGTGCCTGGTGGAGGTGGATTTTCAAGCTCTCATCTTCCCCACTGTCTCCACTGACACCACGGTTTCATGGCGTGGGAAGGAGAGCTGGCCACAAGTTCATGGAAATGAAACTTCCACTTGCCTTTATTTGATACCACTTCACGGGGATGTTGGGCACCTAATTGCAGCCTCATGAGGGTGGAAGTCACAGTTCTCCAGTTGGCCTTGTTGGCATGGGTGGGAGTGGGACTATAGGTTTTTCTATAGTTATTGACCAGAGTAGAGTAGTTTGGTCTGAAAGTTTTCTATGTTGTTGTGCTTCCCCCTTTTTACCTTGACGAGAAAGTTCAAGCTTTTGTTAGGGCTTAGTTTTTCTGTGCCCATCTGTTTCTGGTTTGCCAACTTCTTCAGTTCTAAGTCTGAGATATAAGACATAAAAAGAAACCCAGAGAACGGATCACTGTGTCTCACCTTGGGTAACTGTTGGTCTGCTATCCATAGCTATGATGAAAAACCTGAGATAATCAACTTGAAAGGAGGAAGGGTTTATATTTTAGCTCATGATTTCAGAGGTTTTGGTACCAAATCACTTGGTTCCATTGTTTTAGGGCCTGTGGGGAGGCAGAATATGGTGACAGGAAGCATGTCGTGGTGCAAAACTGTCACCTCAAGGCAACCAGGGAGCCAAGAGCGAGAGGAAGGGGCCAGGGTCCCAATATCCCTTCAAGGGCATGCCTTCAATGAATGACCTTCCTTCCACTCGCCACCTTCTGAAGTTTCCACCACTTCCCAAAAGTGTGCCATAACAAAGTCTTTAGCATATGAATCTTTCTGGAACATTCGAGATCCAAACCATAATAGGTCCCAAGATCCTGAGTCTGCTCTCATCTCTCCACTTTTCAGAATCTTCTCATTGTGATATATATATATATATCACATTCCAGTTTTTGTTGTACATAACAGGAAGAATAAGAAAATCTACTCATCTTCCCAGAGGCAGGAGTACCACAGTATATCTTTAAAATTTGAATTTGTTGCCAACATTTTCAAATCAGAATATTTCAAATGAGAATCTACTTGAAACTCAGGGCACAGAGTCCATTCTTCTACTTTCTACCCAAAACTAAGGGCTGTAATTTTCCAGGACCATGGCTCCTCCCATCTCTGTCTCACTGCTTCTGCCATGTTCCCCACGGTAAGTGTACTTCTGTGTCTCACAAGTCAAAACCACTAATACTCTTTAAGCTAGGGATCATAAACACAAATTTGTCAGCAGAGAATCTACTGATTTGGCTTCTCTTGAAATATTGAATATATCTGGCAATATTGATCCCATGCTCCAGAATAACTAGAGCTTCGTTGTTCAATATGGTAGCCCACTAGCCACGTATGGCTATGTAAGTTTGAAATAAAGTTAACTAAAAAATTCCATTTCCCAGTCATGCTGGTCACATGACTAAAGGCTACAATAACAGACAGTGCCAAGAACATTCCACCATCACAGGAAGTTCTACCATCCAGCATGGGTTTGACCATGAGATAGGCAGGCCCGCTCCCGTTTGCCAAGTCCCCAACACTTGATAATATAGCAGGCTGTGTTTTCCATGTACCTCACCTGCTGACAAATTTGTGTTTATGATCCCTAGCTTAAAGAGTATTAGTGGTTTTGACTTGTGAGACACAGAAGTACACTTACCGTGGGGAACATGGCAGAAGCAGTGAGACAGAGATGGGAGGAGCCATGGTCCTGGAAAATTACAGCCCTTAGTTTTGGGTAGAAAGTAGAAGAATGGACTCTGTGCCCTGAGTTTCAAGCCTATATTCTGGGCCAATTCTACTTAACTCATGGATTCCAGGGAAGCTTCTCTGGAGCCTGAACCAGGAAAGATCCCTGCTATTCATGCTGATAGCGCCTGGTTCAAGTTCATGGCACTCAATATACATTCATTATCTACTCAAGTAGGCACTTGTCTGTATGTCTTTCTCCCCTACTTGACTGTGAGTTCCATGAGCATAAGGACCATAACTGTCTTGTCCACTGCTCTAGTCTCTGGACTAGCAGGGTACCTGGCACAGAGTAAACACCAGAGCAAATATCAATTGCTAAGGTATGGAAGTTCTTCTGACCTTAGTTTCTGCAACAGCAAAAAGGAGCCATAATAACTATTGCCCTTGTATTATAAGCAGATTAGGAGGATATAACAAGATAGATCATTTTAAATTTAACACCCTAAAGCTATGAACATTGTTATTGAAAAGAAAAATGTCAGTGAAATAGTTAGCAACCATGAGATACTCTTGTGATCCTGATAAAAATGGATACACTCTAGAACTCGAGCTAAGCCATAAGCTCAGGCTCCAGAGTTGTTAGAAAGCAGCTGGACAGCGCTGCTATGAATTCTGTCCCTGTTAATTACTGAATGTTTTGCTTGGCACTGTCTTGAAGCATAATTTATTTTAATCTAAAGCCTGATGAATTCCATTCCAGCTGGAGGTACATTTTATGTCTTAACTAATCATATCCAAGTCAATCAAAGGTCAGCAAGCCTTCTGGGCCTCAGTTTCCCCATCTGTGAAGTGAGAAGAATAATCGCTGTGTTGTTTAACTCATGGGTTCATAAAGATCATCTGAGATGACACAGAGCTAACAAATTATAGTACCCCGTGCAAATGTAGATTGCTCTTACTTGGAAGCAGTATTTGGCTTCTACCCCCAGGGTGCTGTGATTGCAGATGAGAAGACTGACCCAAGGCCAACAGGGGCTTTCCCTCTAAGAGCATTCAATTTGAGTGGCACTGGAAGAATCTGAGTGTTGACCCCCAGTGAGGCCAGGAAGCTTCCAGCATCTTCAGATCTTGCCTGGGGAGGCTCTGGGGCAATGACTGACCCCACCCACAATCAAGTATCAGGAACTTTTCCTCTACCACCTGCAGATAAAATCTTCAAAGGTAAGGTGGAAGGATCCCAACACCTGTGGATCGGCTGATCCTGTACCCCCAAGGTACCCCCAAGCTTCTATTTCACCCCTGCCCCCACCTAAGACAAGGTGAAGCTGGCAAGTCAGAAGCACTCACCTCTCAGTACAGCAGAGGGCAGTGGCTCCCTCATCTCAATCCACACCCAGTCTAGAGGGGCAGGTGCTCCTGGGGTGGTGTTCCCAGCAGAGTTCAGAACAGGGCTTGGGCACTCGGACACCTGGAATTACTCCTCCTGATCTTTCTTCTCCCCAACCCAGTCGACCCAACCTCCATCCCAGCTAAAATACACACACAATACAGAAACACACAAAGACATAGGCATCACTACATACATGCACACTTGCACACAAACACATACACTCACAGAGCCAGCAGAGATTTTCCAAATTAGTCCCTAGAAACTACTATAGCTTAAGACCTTTAACATTCACCTTGAACAAAAATAATTATGTGTGTGTCTATAAACACACATGCACACACACTCAGAGCCTGAGCTTGGGAAGAGATGAGTCCATTTCATCAGGTGATCAGAAGGTCAGTGTGATCTAGTGACCAAAGTGCTACTGCCCAGGGGACAAGGAGCCTGTTCTAGCCCCAACTCCACCACTGTCTGCTGTGACCTGAGCCCTGTCATTTATCTCCCATGGCTGCGCCCAGTTGCCTTTAGTGTGAAATAAGGGTGTTTGTTTCGACATTCTACATACACGTCCACTACATGGCTCTGGGCTCCCCTGCTTCCTTCATCTTCCCATGGCAGACAGGGGAGGTGTCCCATCTCCATTTCCATGAGGGACAGAGGTGCTCCAGTGCAGAAAGCCAGTTGAGCAGCAGAGCTCCCTTCCTCCCTTCCAGGGGTACTTAAATGGGTCTGGAGACCAATGAGGTGCAGGGTATGTGGTTTCATCTGACTAAATTAGAAATTAGGAAAGAGGTCAAAAATTAAGTCAGATGATGATTTTAAAGGGAACCGAATTTGTTGTTTTACCTCTAGGAGGTGGGATCCCAGAGGAACCTGAGTTTCCAGAGGGATTTGGAGCTGGGATATTAAACCTGCAGTGTTTGGCTCCAGGAAATAGGTTTTAGAAGGATGGGCTAGGAAGGCAGAGCCAGATTTCAGCAAAATTATGAGGTCGGTGACATTTCTGTTCTATGTTCCTCCCTCTCATTGAGGGCACCTTCATGACCCATTTTCGGGGCAGCCATCCAATGGCTTCGTGACAGACACAACTCCCTCCTGACTGCTCCCAGGCTCACTCTTCCCGCCCCCACAAAACTGCCCTGGTTAAGTCTGGATCTCTAGATAACACCTGATTTCAATGTAGGGAAATGCCTTTGGGTCCCTAAAAGCCACTTCACTTCAACAAAATAGGTGTTACCATCTCCGATGGGTCAGACCTGTGTTAGGAGATGATAGATTGATAGGTCATGGCCCTGCCCTCCAGGACAGTTGGACAGGTGACACGTGGGCACGTTTCCTGACAGAGCAAGGCAGTGAACCTGACTACTGCAGGTGGACTTGAGATCCTGCCCTTCAGCAGTCCTCCAGCCCTCCAGCGGAAGCGAGCTTTCTGCCAACACCCATTCTCCCTCACTTCCTTCACCTACTGAACTGAACATCTGAACCCAAGAACTCACCATGTCTTCTCCACTTCCAATCTCAGGATCCAAATGTCCTGTTTATTGATAATGCATTCGGAAATCTGTTTTCTTTCTTCTCCCAGGGTATTGTGTAAAAATGTCCATTTCCTCAAATCAAAGAATTTCCAAGAGAATTAGACAATTTGTTGACTTATTAAAAATAACAGCAACACGGGGAAGAGATGGCTTCGACTCTGCAGGAGATAATAGGAAAATTAATTCTTCACAGATTTTTAATGTTCAAAGTACAGTGTCCTAGTGTGACAGAACCATAATATGCACCTCTGTTTTGCAACCAAAGTTTCCCCTCTGTCACTCCAAAGACCCACGTAATCAGGCTCCATCATTGCTGAAGGTTTGAGGATGGTGTCTCGTCACCGAGCTCTTGTCCTTGATCGTTACCATGGTGTTGGTTCTAAGTGTGCCTGAGGGTGGCTGGGAGGACTGAGCAGTGGCACCCAGAGGCTCTTCCCCATGCATGTCAAATGAGAAGAGCTTGGGATGCCAGACTTATGCTCAGAGCCTAGAATGGAGTATGTGACCAGACATCAGGAGAGCAAGTTCTCGTTCCACCCCTGCTGCAGCCTCCACTGGGACAAGAGCCAATGTCTTTCCCTTCTCTGGGTCTCAATTTCCTGCTGTGTAAAATTATGACTTTGGTTTGGATGTCAACTGCGCCTGAAGGGATCCTGATCCATAACACAGTTCTCAGTGAAATGAGGAAAGACGAGGACGGTGCAAGTCCCTCTTAATGTCAGACACATTCAGTCTTAAGGCTTGTCCTTTAGCTTGACCTCAGGTCTGTCTAATACATAATGTTGCAACTTCATCTTTAAATATTAAATAATGGCATGAATACATGACAGCTGAATTTAGTTCTGTTTTTAATGTCTCAACTTGGCAAAATTAAAAGCTGTCCAAAAAACCACAGCAACTCTGCCAGTCCTCAAAGTATCCTTTTTTGAGGGGTGGGGGGTACTGGGGACTGAACCCAGGGGTGCTTAGCCACTGAGTCACACCCCTAGCCCTTTTTTATATTTTATTTTGAGACAGGGTCTCACCAAGTTGCTTAGGGCCTCGCTAAGTTGCTGAGACTGTCTTTGAACGTGCAATCCTGCTTCGGCCTCCTGAGCCGCTGGGATTACAGGTGTGTGCCACCACACCCAGCTCAAAGTATCTTTTGAAGTGTACGGGACTGTAATACTGAAGGGGTTGGGAACCACTGGACTGAAAGGTCTCTAAGCTCTCTACTGTGACACCTGCAGTCAGTAAGTCCATCACTACCTTTACTAAAAAAAAAAAAAGTAGTAGTCAATAGTCAGTTTTAAATTTTTTTAAGTGACTCTTAACTTTGGCTACCCCTTGATCAACATGGCAACCTTTAAAAAAATTACTAAACCCCAAAGAACATCCCACTCAAATACATGAAATCAGTCTCCAGGGGTACTGCCCAGGCATGGGCACTTTGCTAAAAAGCTCCCTAGATAGTGATGCTAAGGTGCAGCCCAGAATAAGAGCCCCTGATTGAGATGTTGGCAAGACTGACTGTACAATAGAATTATCTGGGGGAACTTTTATAAAAATGCAGATTCCTGGGTTGTACTGTAGTCGCACTAACTCATAAATTCTATGGCCCAGAGAATTTGTTTTTAAAAGCTTCCCAAGTAAATATATTGTTTCAGGTCTCAAGCTAGTATTTAAAGCTCATAGGTAGCTGTTAGACATTAAAAGTGAAAAGGTCTCGGGAAAGTTCACCCATGTAGGCATCTTTCTGACACAAGGGTCACATCTGAAATGTCAATATTTAGGAATCATTCAATTCCCCATGGTACGCTTCCTTGGAGTATCTTGTCCAGTAGGCCAATAACCTCAGAGAATTCCTTTCATCCCAGAGACTCACGGAATTGGAGAAGGGTTGGGTAGGTAATGCAGAAAGAAGCAGGAAAGTGACAGGAACACAGGCTCTCCACTCCTTTGGCCCTGGGTGTCATATGGTAGCCATGATGTAGGATCCACATACCCTCTCAAATGAACCTGTAGGTCCCCAAGCACAATACAGCCAGTCCACAGATCATCAAGGGTAGAGGCAGCCCCCAAATGACAGCATTCACGTTAGGCCAGTTACTCAGTCTACCCAGAAGTGAAATGTTCAGCGAAGCATTGGTTCTCTACAATTTACATTTTTATCAGTCTAAGCCACCCTTTGAGAAGCTGAAAACTTCATTTGCAGTCTTCCTAAGCAAAGCCCAAAGGAGTTTGAGACCTTCACAATATTATATTCAATGTCCAAAGGATTTTTCATGAATGAAATGGTTGAGACAAGATCTACTCTAACAGACTAGTGATAAATGAAAGCAAAAGACTGTATTCAGACACAAAGACTGTGCTTGTGCTTCCAAGTCCCCATAAAATCCTCCTGAAAGTAGCTAGGGTAGGACTAAGATCCAGGAGGAAATTATTACACCCAAAAGGCTTCCAACCTGAAGCATCAACCCCACAGGCCTGCCCTTCTTAGCCTTGCCTCCCAGCCTAGAGTGAAGATGTGGTTGTTTAGAAAGGAAATAACAAGATTGGAGGACACTGAGCTGACCCCTGAGGGAATGATCACAGAACCTATGCATATAGATCATAATAGTAATAGCCAACAATTATTGAGCCCCTATTCTGCACTATTCTATTCACTTTAAATATATTAATTCATTTAATTTTTATATAAATCCTTTAAGATAGGAGGCATTATTAGTTACATGTTTTAAAGAAAGTGAGACAAAGATAGCTAAGTCACTTCTACACAAACACAAGTATTCGTTGGTGTCAGCATCCAAACCTAGACAGACTGGTTTCAGGAACACATGCCTCACGCTGAGTTAGATACATGGAGATATAATGGTGGGCAACACCAGTCTCAGTACTACAGAGTTAAGTTTGAGGCCACAGATGCAGTGGGGAAGACATGGGAGATGAAGTAGGTTGTCCACTGATCTGGTGGCCTTGAGAAATTCTTTGTGCTCTCTAGGATCAGTTCACCAATCTCTAAATGTGAAGATGATCTAAATATTCTCTAAGATAGTCTTAGTTCAAAAAGGATCAAAAACATGAAGCAGCAGGTCAGACCCTGGAGTTCAGTAGATTAGTTTGTGCATGTGTAGTGGGTTGGGAGTAAGAGAAGAATGGAAGAACTTTAGATTACATAGAGGGAAATGAAAGTGGGGGTATAAAATGGTGGAGTGAGACAGACATCATTACCTATGTACATGTATGATTACATGAATGGTATGAATCTATACCATGCACAACCACAGAAATGAAAAAATGTACCCCATATATGTACAATGAATCACAATGCAGTCTGTAAAAATAAAAAAAATAATTTAAAAAAGAGGGAAGGAAACACCTAGAGAAAGATGGAAATAGTCATTCTGTGCTACTCTATAAACTGTAGAGACCTAAATAAGGCATCCTTACCTATAATATGGGAAGCCTTTATACGATCCACAAGAGAGGGCAAAGGTCAAATATAGGAACAGCTTTCCCTCTGCTGCTTCATGAGTTTTCCTTTAAATGATGTATCAGCTGTCACTATAAAAGGAATTAGAGAGTTTGAGGCAGGGACTTTGCTGGTCATTTGAGTGTACATATTCCCAACAGCCAACAGCATCAAATATTCATTCCCCATCTGAAAGTAACCCTGCCAAAGCATCAGAAAAGTGCATTTGCTAAATACCTAAACATCTGGACAGCAGCCTTTCCAGAGAAATCAGAGCCAGAGAGAGCAAAGCCAGAGCTCAAAGTGACAGTGTAACTAGCTTAAGCAGATGAAAGGACAAAGGTGGCCAGAAAACATTATCCCAGCCAGGCCTGCCATTGAGTGGGGTGGGCTGGTATGAGGAGAGCCTTGGCAGGAAGTCTGTTGTGTACAGCAATTGCCTCGGCTGACAAAATGTGATGGTCTCGCCATCTTGCTCCAAGGTCAAAAATGAACCTCCTGTTCTATCTTTATCCCAATCAAAAAAACTCTGATTCTAGGCCATTCTTTGAGCCTGGCAAAGCCCATCCAACACCCTTTGTGATCTGCTGCCCTTCTGTAGATTAACTTGGAACTGCTCCCGTGACAGCAATCAGCCTGGGACCCAGTGCTCTGGTGAGCACGCGCTGCGCTCCAGTGGCACCACCACCCTTCTCTTCCTTTCTCTCACGACGCATGCTCTCTCTTTTCCCTCCCTCCCTACCATGACTTCCTTTGAAATAAATACATTGAAAATAGTCTGCCAATTTCTCAAAAAGGTAAACATAGTGTTACCATATGACCCAGCAATTCCATTCCAAAATGCAAGATTGGAGGACATAACCCTAAGAAAATTGAAAATTCAAGCCCATGCAAAAACTTGCACACTAATGTTCATAGTAGTCTATTATAATGGCCAAAATGTGGGAATAGACCAACCGTCCATCAATGGATGAATGAATAACAAAAGGATATCCATACATTATTCAACCACAAAAATAATGAAGCACTGATACCCACTACAACATGGATGAATCTAGAAAACATAGGAAATTTTAAAAAGCAGTTCCAAAAGACCACATATACTTATGATTCCATTTATATAAAACATCCAGAATAGGCAAATAGAGAGAGAAAAAATAGACATGTGTTTAGTGTTGGGGTGAAGGTAAAAAAAAGTGACTGCTACTGAGTATGGAGTTTCTTTTAAAGGAGAAAAAAATGTTCCAAAATTAGATTATGATAGTGGATGCACTACTCTGGGAATATACTAAAACACATTGAATCATATACTTCAAATGGGTGAATGATATGGTACATGAATCATGTCTCAATACAGCTATTTTAAAATGAACATATGACTTTAATATGCTTTATAGTGCAATATAATGAAGCTTACAGGGTATTTAAAAGGATTATATTCTTACACAACTTTAAATAAAGTGGAAGTGAAGCTTCCATTACCACCTTCTTCCTTTTCTCACTAGAGATTCTCACGAAAGTGGGTAAAAATTGACCAACAATTTTCACCTCAAATTTCAATCTCAAACAGATGTAAATCAGGTATTTTATAGCTACAGGGGTCCAAGAAAAGGATTATGGTTTAACCAAAAATAAGAAGGATAGAAACTAAGCATATTGACATATTTTTTTAAATTTTTTACATAATCAAATAAAATAGAAATTTTGACCTAAAGAACAATAAGGAACAGGAGAAAATTGTCTACATGCATTGTTAGATACCTGCCTGCCAAGAGGCAGGGTTGGTGTCCTAGAACCTCAGGATTCTTCTCTAGTCACACTGCCTGGAGGCAGGGACAAAGTGTTCAACTTGCTTCCCAGAACTGCTGAGATGTTCAATGCCAGGGACATAGAAGATGCTCAAGTTCTGTTCACTGTGGCTTGCCTGGACCTTGGCAGGGTTGCTTTCAGAATATAGTGGCTATTTGGTGCCATTGGTGCTACAGAACATTAGCTGGGTGACCTTGGGCAGACCGCTTGACTTCAGTGGCGCTCAGCTTCTCAGCAGGAAAATACAGTTGCCCTCTGTGTCTGGGTTTCTCATCCATGGATCCAACTAAACAAGCATCAAAAATATTTTTTTAAAAATTGAGCCTGTTCTGAACATGTATAGACTTTTTTCTTGTCATTATTTCCTAAATAATATAGTGTAACAGCTATTTACATAGCATTTATGTTGCATTAGGTATTATAAGCAATCTACAACTGGCTAAAAGTATACAGGAGGCACTGGGTGTAAGGTGCATACCTGCAATCCCAGTGGCTCTGGAGGCTGAGGCAGGAGGATCTCGAGTTCAAAAGCCAACCTCAGCAACTAAGTGAGGGCCTAAGCAATTTAGTGAGACCCTGTCTCTAAATAAAATATAAAAAGGACTGAGGATGTGGCTCAGTGGTAAAACACCCCTGGGTTCAATCCCCAGTACCAAAGGAAAAAAAAAAAAAAAGGATGCAAGAGGCAGTTGGAATGACAATTGTCAAAAAGACAAAAATGCTGATGAAAATGTGGGAAAAGGAAAAAAAAGGAAAATTCTCATTCAACATTGGTGGGAAGGTAAATTGATACAACCACTATGGAGAACAGTATGGAGGTGCCTTGAAAAACTAGAAATAGAACTACAATGTGATCCTGCAATTCCACTACTAGGGATATGAAATTGACATGTTGAAGAAACATCTGTATTAACATGTTTATTGTAGAACTGTTCACAATAGCTGAGACAACCTAGGTGTCCAATAACAAATGGAAAAAGAAAATGTGGTGTGTGTATGCAATAGAATATTATTCAGTCACAAAGAGAATGAAATTCTATCATTTGCAGCAAAATAGATGAAACCAGAGGACATTATGTTAAGTAAAATAAGTCAGGAACAGAAAAACAAATATCACATGTTCTCACTTACACATGGAAACTAAAACAATTAAAAAATGATCTCAAATAAATGGAGAACAGAATAGTGGGGTTACTTACCAGAGCCCAAAAACCTGAGGGAGAGAGGGATGGAAAGAGGATTGTTAATGGGTACAACGGTACACTTGTACCGTTGAATAACTTCTAATGTTCTACAGCACTGTATGACAACTATGGCTGACAACATTTAATTAAACATTTCAAAATAGCTAGTAGAGAGGATTCTGAATGATCCCGATACACACATGCAAAAATGACAAATGTCTGAGATTATAGATAGTTACTAAATCTCGTACACATTGCACACATTTGTCAAAGCATCATGATGTACCCCATAAGTATGTACAATTATGATCAATTAAAAATAAAAATATATCCAAAAATAAAAGTTAAGTATATGTGAGGAAGTATATAGGTTATATGCAAATCTATGCTATTTTGTTCAAGAGATATGAGCATCCACAGCTTTGGGTGTTTGAGGGGGTCCTGGGCCCAAACCTCCAGGGACACTCAGAGAAAACTGTAGTTCCCACCACACAGTCTCAGAAACTCCAAAACACTTTAAAAACGAAAATATTTTTCATGTGTTATAGTGTGTTATAGCAAATCTCTATCTTGAAACAATAGTATATTGGCCCTAGGGCATTAACTTTCAGGCCTGAGGATATCTGTGAGCATGTGGAGGTCTCACTACTGTGATGTGAGGAAGAGTTTTCAGTATTCAAAACACAGCAGTCTCTTAGATCAAAGAACCTTACTATCAAGAGGAACTTAGAAAGTATCTAGATGCAAGAAGTCCTTGCTGATACTTGCATCCTTTCCACAACTACCATGACAAATAACTCAGTGGAATCCATCAGCTTTGTGCTCTGATCAGCGTTACATCACTTTTCTACTTAAAGGGCAGATCCTGGCAGCCCCACCTAAAAGATTCAACTACATTCAATCCGAAAGATCTTTTGTACCCAGATGTGGGCTAGAAATTGTGGGTGGAGGCCCTGCCCTCTTGCAAATTTCAGTCTTGTTGGAGACATAAAATTCTCACAGCTAAGGCAATCAGAAGACAATTCAAGGTGGTATTTAAGCCAGATACCTGAAGGTCTATTGAATCCTTGTATTAGGTTCCTGTGACTATTGTAACAAATTTCCACAAGCTTGATGACTTAAAAACAACACATATTTATTCTCTTACAGTTCTGGAGGCTAGAAGTTCAGAATATGCTTCCCTAGGTTAAAGCCAAGGAACCGGCAGGGCTGGTTCCTTCAATAAGCTCCAGGGGAGAATCCTGTTCCTTGCCTCTCCAGCTTCTATCATTTATGAGCTCATATTTGTTCTTCCATCCTTAGTGAGATCGGCTTCCCAACGCTTGGTCTCTACTGATGGAGCCTATCATGTATTAGAAGGAAACCTGTATGTACACAAACCAGGGAGTGTGCTGCACAGTGCTCTCTACCGTGTGAGCTGGGGCCAGCCTTCCTGGGAAAGAAGGCCCTGAGTGGACCATCTACTCTTTCAAACAGCCAAGTGGGGAGAGTTGAAGGGGATGGAGACTAAGAAAGGACAGGAGGCTTGGCAAGACAGAACCCTCTGGAAACCTTACCCAGAGCAGTTACGGTGGAGTAACGGGACACTTAAAGGGAAGCCAGGTCTCAGCAAGTTGAGAGAGTAGAACGTGTAAGAGCTGTAGGCGTGTACAGGGGAAAGGAGGACTATAAACAGGAACGGCCATTAGAGTGATAGGTCAGAAAGGCAAGGGCTACCCCTAGTCCGTTTTATTTTGCTTACAAGAAGAAAAATACGACCATCTTTGAAAGAAAACAGAAGAAAAGGCAAAATGAGAAATATTGAGGAACGAGGTGATACTTAGGCACCAACCGCAGCTTGGTTTGGCACAGTGCCCTCAAGATTAGGAAGGTAGCTGGGGCTACAGCTCCAGGGTCACCCCAGAGACCACCCCTTCCCTCTTCATTGCTCCCTCCATGAGGGTAGGGGGCACTGCAACCTGCTCTGTCACTTGACATTTCCCTCAAGTTTACAGAGACAGGGAGGTAAGAGTTATCCCTCTAACTTCCTTGGCCCACTCCAGGATTAATGAGGAGTCAACCCAAGAACAGGAGGGAAAGCTTGTCAGCCTTGGGTTTGAGTTTCCATAGGTGGTAAAATAGTATCCTTAAGGGTTCTGACTCAAGTGTTAGCAATGTTCACCTCTTTCTGTCCTCTTTAAAGTACATGACAGTATGGTGTCAGAGGCAGAGAAATAAAAGGAAGTGAGTTTGGGGGCAGACAGGTGGGTTCTCTGCTAAAAGGATGAAACCCATAATCAATCCCACTATTATGTATAATTATAATGCATCAATTAAAATTTTTTAAAAGATGAAACCCAGACTTAGAATCACCAAACTTTTTTAGTTCTCAGGTCATATGAATATTTCAACTCAATTCACCAAGCCTGTATCAGGATCGGCTGTTTGCCCATCAGTTTGTTGGGTGTTAAAGACCTAAAAATGGTTAAAACTTATTTCCTGCCCTCATGGGGGTCATTGCACCTTTTGGAGGGGGCAGAAATGAAAACAATGACATCCATCAGAATTTCATTATTCTGTATGTGACAGAGCCCTGCAAAAGAGAGGGAGAGATTCAGGACTGGCTGGGAACATTGCCATGCTGAACAACGTCAGGATCTGTGGCGTGAAGAGGGGATGTAGGTGGACAACTACCCAGTTTGCCAAAGCACCAACTCTAATGCAGTATTAGGGGAGTATACCAAAAACAGAAACTAAACATCATGGAAGCATGAAGAAAGGAGGGTCTGATTATTATAGATGGGGTGGAAATGGGGTATCTAATATGGTAGAGAATTTTTTCACAGTGGAAATGACAACCAAGCTAGGCATATGCCTCTCCTGACAATGGCAGAAGCACAAGTAAGAAAAAGGAAATGTTATAGGTTTCTTAAAGCCAAGACTGGGAACTACCACATCATCACTTCCACCCCATTCAATTGGCTTAAACAAGTCATGTTGTCAAATTCACAAAAAGGAGTCAGAAATTTTCCCCTTCCCCTTTTTTGGTAGAACTGCAAAGTCTGGGTGTAGGTTCAGAGAGGAGTAAAAAACTAGGGACCTTAATGCATACAGAGATATGTCTTTAAAAAGATAATTCTATGGATAGTGTAAAGAGTGGGGGAGGAAGGAAAAAGTATGGGTAGAGAAACTAGTTTGGATTATGGTTACACAGACACTCCTCCACTTACGATAGGAGTTCTGTGATGCCTCAACAACCCGTGGGAAGTTGAAAATGTCCTAAGTGGAAAGTGCATTGCATACAATTAACCTACCAAACATCAGAGCTTAGCAGTGCACGACACTGCAGAGTATCAGCTCTCCTCTCGTGGCTGACTGGGAATTGTGGTGGAGCTGCCCAGCATTACAGGAGAGTATTGTACCACACATCGCTAGTCCAGGAAAACATCAAAATTCAAAGTTCAGTTTCTACTGAAAGCATATTGCTTTTGCACCCCATAAAGCAGAAAAATGGTAAGTCCCATCGTAGGTCAGGGACTATTTGTGATACATTCAGGAGATGACAAGAACATGAACTAAAGCAGTGGCATTTGCAGTGGAAGAGAGAAGAAACAGAGATATCTTACCTGCTTCTCCTTTGGGAGAGCTTTGACTGTGAGAAAATAACCAGATGAAAACCCACCAACAGGCATTGCCTGGTGATATTGATCGAGCCATGTTGGGCTATCAATTTCTAACATTTCTTCCCCGGGTTACAAGACATGACTGTTTATCTTCTGTCTTCGATCCAAGGCAGGATGATTCTTTGCTAGAAAAGTCTAAGAGATAAATGGGAGCCCATGGATGGCCACACAGCAAGAATCATGATAGAGCTCCTGCTGAGGTCAGAGGGCATAACTCATTTTTTTAACTTCTTTCTTGGCAGTTTCCCAAGCAGGTATCTCAGTCTCTGTCGCCCTAAAGTCTCAACCATACAAATGACACTGATTGTATTTTTTTCCCACTATTTGTGGTAAGCCTGGCTTCAGTGATATTTTGGGTTTCTCAGTTTACCAGATTCCAGCTTCCCTGTTTGGGTACACAGAGTAAGTAGAATGAACATGTCCTGTCATGATTGCCTTTTGTTCCAGTTACTCTGCCTGTATCATAAAGTCAAATGTTACTTACTAGTTCCCATCTGTGTGGCATCTGTTGGGAATTAGTAGCCAGAGTGCAGTGTCTTGGGGAAACAATGGGTTGCCACCGTTCTCTCTGGCAATACTCTGTCAGTCAAGCTGCCTAGGTGCTTCTGAGTTCAGGTGTTTAATTCATTAACTACTCTTCAGTTTGCTGATGGGGGAGGAAGACCTCAAATTAATAGGTCCACTCCCTGTAACTGTTTTTGCACTTTTCTTTTTAAGTTGTCAATGGACCTTTACTTTATTCATTTATTTATATGCAGTACTGAGATTCAAACCCAGTGCCTCACACATGAGTGGTCTACCATTAAGCCACAATCTCAGTCCTGTTTTTGCAGTTTCCTAATTGTATTGGGAAAATTTATCAGCATAATGGCATCACAGAGAAAGCAGAAGGTTTGAAGATAGGTTCAAATACTACCCAGGCTACTCACTATTGAGTCTTTGGATATCACTGAACTGTCCTGTGTATAAATAGGAACAATGACAATTTGTATGACCCAGTGGTTGTTAGGGTCAAATAAAATGAAGCAGATGGAAATACTTTATAAATAGTACTGTATACAGGCAACTTATAAAAGGTTTCCAATAAACCTGTGACATTTCCTTGTATCCCAATTCCTTAAATTCCGATCATAGTGATTATCAACAAAAATTCTTCTCAACATACCTAATCCAATAATTAGTCTTATTTCAGTGTACTCAAATTTCTTTTTCTTTCTAAAGTAAAGGAAAATAGGATTTCAGTTTATGCTTCTTTTAAAAACATAACTTCAGTCTGTGTACATCTTTCCATTTTCAGTACCATATTTGAGAAGGTTATTAATAAATGGAGCCAATTTAGAGAAAAGTGTTCAAGACAACACAGATGAACACTTGGAAAGAACAGAAGGGAGTAGGAAAAAAAGAACACTACTTTGTAGGTAGAGATATAACAATGGCTAAGGTCAGGTGCTCAAAGGATTACTATGAGTTTGAAGGGTGAAGTTTCTGATGTTTTGATTTGGTTTGTTTTCTGTAGGTCATTATCTTAGCTCAAGTTCTCTAGAAAGCAGAGAGCATGACGTGGAATTAAGTTCTGAGACTATCTGAGAAGCATGATCCCAGAGCAAGGACAAGGAGGGGAAACAGGCATGAATACCATGTGACATGTTAGTATCATGTGATGTCCCATGTTAATGTATATCACAAACCATGAAGAGACACAGCTGATAATTTGTATGGTGCACATACTTGGGGACATATGATGTTCTTAAACAGAGATGATGGCAAAACTGTGCCTGGGAACAGTCTCTGAGAGGAGGCAACAGAAGGATATTAACCCTCCTATTTCTTGTTTTTTGTTGATAAAAATTTGGCCACATGGAGAATTAACTCCTCTGTATTTCTAGATTGTATTATCTGGCCCTTCAGCAGTTATTTGGGATGTCTGGTCCTATACCTCATGGAAGTGGCAGGTGTAGTCAAAAACTCTAGATGTGTAACTGGTTAGCCATGCTACAAACACCAAGGAGAAGGGCTACCTCCTAGACAAGTGGGACCCAGGAAATGAAACCCCATGGACCCAAACTGAGTCAGTGACTCTGGTGGTCTCAGAGTGGTATCTAGCTATGAGTGGTCTCTCAGTGTTGCTAAGGTGGACAAGCAGTTGAGGATCACAGATATTTGGTTATCAAGAGAATCAGAAGAGGCACAGAACTGTTCTCTGCAAGCTCCTTTATTTAGCACTTTTTGGTATCTAGTAGGTACTAGACACAGCTAGACTATAAGAATACAAAAGAAATAAATAAAACCCATTAACTCTTGTTCACTTCCCAAAGACACAACCCTGTAGATGCAACAGATACATGAGCAAATCATTGCAGCGTAAAATGATAAGGATTATGGTGGACATTGACATGAGGTACCGTGGGGGCATAATGAAGATGTGTGAGAGAGAGAACACTACTGCTCCAGGAGACGGGAAAGTGCCAAGGGAGCTATGCAGATATGAGCATCTGTGAACATCCCTCTCTAATGTGGTACTGGAAATGGAATGCCACACAGGGCTGCTTCACAAAGTGGTGGATTTCATGTCCCTGAGGTGTCTGTACATACCTGGTGACCAACCTAATATGCCTTAGGACAAATACATTCAGTGAGTGAACTAGATGGCTCATGAGGGCATCCCAGCTCTGGAACTCTATATTCTAATGGATTTATACTGGACCTCCAGAGCCAGATAGTTCTTCAGCTTGTGAGAAACTGTCATTAAATATCTATCTCTGAGCACCCTATTTAAGCTGACAGTGTTATTTCCATATTGCTAAGACCACACCCTCAACCCCATCCACTTACATTGTAAACACAGGTCATGGGTCACTAAGAGGGCAGTTTGAGAGTGTGAGGCCTTACTATCTCTACTATGGGAAAAATAGTTCATACCAGCAACAGTCAACTGGAAAATAAAACAGAAAATAAGGTATCAGCTAATATAGTAACAAAACTATAAACATCTCCAAAGAATACAAAAAATATATAGGATTTTTATGAATTCAAAACTTAAAACCATTAAAAAACATCAAAGATATGAAAAAGAATTATACCACATTGCATAGGACAGCTTAGTGCAAAAAATGTCAATTCTCACTAAATTAATCTATAAATTCAATGCAATTCCAGTAAAATTTTCTTTTTCTTACATGCAAATACTTTCTAGTTTATTCACATATATTTTCCCCATAAGTTGCACTTAAGTACTTAAAAAGATTTGTCTAGCACTACATTTTAATTTTGTACTTCAATTACTGTATCACCTGCTTCTAGAGATTCACAGAAAAGTTTATATTTAAAATATTATTCCAAACAACTATTTAGCTATATACTTAAACAATCATCAAGCAGATATCTCCTTTAATTATATTTTTAACTTTATCAACATTGGCAGTCTACCAAAGAACTATAATTTTTATCTCTTTTTGGATTTGATTTATATCTGCAACTTTAATAATTTTAGTAAGTTTTCTGAATAAAAAAGACATTTTAAGTCAAGTTGCAGATCTACTGCTATGAGATGTTAAATGCCTTTAAGGTACTGTTTTGACTTTAGATTAATGGTTTTAAAGTAAGCAAAATATTAAATATCCTTATTAAATATTGAAATGTGTATTTATAATAAAAGTATTTAATAGTCCTTTAATGTTAAATGCTATTTTATCTCAATTTTTTTAGCTGGAAGGGACCAAGAAGATCATTTAATTCAATGCCTTTGTGGTTTGATGCTAAAACTGAATCCTTGATCTTTTGAAGGTCAGATAACCTAGACTAGAGTCCAGTTTCCCAACTTTTCAATGTAGTGTTCTTTTTTAAATCCATGTAGATATTTACTGTTCTAGTCAGATTTTTTACTGTGGCAGCTAAAAGACTCGACCAGTACAATTGTAGAGGAGGGAAAGTTTATTTAGGGGCTCACAGTTTCAGAGGTCTCAATCCACATTCAGCAAGCTCCATTCCTTGAGGCTCAAGATGAGGCAGGACATCATGATGGAAGAGTGTGACAGAGGGAAGCAGCTCACGTGATGAACAGGAAGCGGAGAGAGACTCCACTTGCCAGATACAAAATATATACCCCAAAAGCACACTCCCAATGTCCACCTCTTTCACATCCCACCTGCCTTCAGTTACTGCTCAGTTAATCCTGTTAGGGGATTAATTCGCTGATGGGGTTAAGGCTGTCATAACTCAATCATTTCACCTCTGAATGTTCTTGCATTGTCTCACACATCAGTTTCTGGGGGACACATCACAACTAAACCATAACATTCCACTCCTTGCCTCCAAAAGCTCATGACCATCTCACAATGCAAAATACATTTAGTCCATTTCCAAGAGTCCCCATAGTCTCAATAGTTCCAAGATTGCCCAAAAGTTCATGTCTAAAGTCTCCTCTGAGACTTAGGGCAAGCTCTTATCATAAGCGCCTGTAAAAATCAAGAGCAATTTACAAGTATCCAATATATAAAGATACAGAATAAACATTTCCATGCAGAAAAGTAGGGGCATAGAAAAAAGGGATAGGACCAAAGCAAGACTGAAATCCAGCTGAACAAATGAGTCCTGTAGTTCTGTGATCCACATCTGGAGCATATGGCATTGTGATGTTCTCTCCCAAGATCGGCCACTGTGGCCTTGTTGGTTGTAGCCCAAATGGCCTTTATGTTGGTTTGTCTTAGCTCTCTATTCCTGAAAACTTCCTTGGCACATGTTCCACAGTACTGGCGTTTCTTAATCTTAGGGGGTCTCCACTGCAAGTTTCAGCTTCCTCCTCACATTTCCATGCTTTTCCCTCTCAGAGGTTCCCCACAGGGACTCTGATGCACCTTGCCTGACCTCCCACACCTTTCTTTGGAATCTCGGTGGAAGCCTCCATGGCTCCTTAACTTCAATCTGTTGAAAAAATTTCCTAGGCCCCTCATGCAAGAAAGGTACCCCGCTGGTCTCTTCTCAAGAGAATTTTTACTTTTACTTCCTTAAGTCTCAGATGGATGTGATCTTGCCAATTCCTGAGATGCCCTAAACCATGTTTCTTATTGTCTCTGGGCAAAGTCTTTGGCATTTCTTTAGTGGCAGTAGTGGCAGTAATGTCTTTAATAACTACAACTCCCTTAGCTCCAGTTTTACTCCCACCTTTTAAGTCCAAGTTTTTCAAGTCTTTATACTCTGCTTTCTGCTCCTGAATAGCACAATAAACTTGGCTAAAAGCCACCAGCAATATTCATGCCACTTCCTGAAGTCTATGCTGCCTAGAAATTAAGAAGTTCATCACATTTAAAGTCAGTCTCAGAAAGTCTTAGGACATGGGCAAAATACAGACAACTTCTCAATCAGACATAACACAAATGACCTCTAGTCCAAATACCAATAGTGTCCTCTTTTCCTCTAAACCCCCTTGAGCCCTATATTCACTGTCCACATTCCTATTGGCATGCTGGTCTTCTGAGCTCCCACCAGAATTGGTCATTAAGAGTTGCTTACGACAGTCTAAAGCCTTTCCAGCTTGCACTGCTACACATCTCAAAATTCCTCCAACAAATTCCAACAAAACTCCAAAGTCTTCTGAACCACATGATTGGGTTAGTCATAAAAACAACCCTACTCTTAGTATCAATTTCTGTTTTAGTCACCTTTTTTGTTGCTGTGACTAAAAGACACCAGCAACACAATTGTAGAGGAGGAAAAGTTTATTTGGGGGGCTCACAGAGGTCTCAGTCCATAGACAGCAGACTCCATTCCTCAGGGCTTGAGGTGAGGTAGGACATCATGGCAGAAGAGTGTCAGAGGGAAGCAGCTCACATGATGACCAGGAAGCAGAGAGAGCTCCAATAAAATTTTCATCAGAATATTTTAAGGGACTTGATATCTTAAATATAACATTTACATGGAAGAACAATGGTGCATGAATAGCAAAATAAATTCTGAAAGCAAAGAGGAGGTATCTGTTCTATGACATTAAGGTATACTACAAGTCAAATATTTTTATAAGCTCAATAGTAGTGACACATAAGCAGAGAAAGAGATTAATGGAACAAACTAGAAAGCTCTAAAAATGATAGGGATACATCACAAACTAGGGAGAAAAGATGGGACATTGTCTAAGGGCTGTTGTGGTAACCAACTGACTCTATGAAAAGTCAATTTCCTGCCTCAGACTATACATAAAAGAATCCCAAATATGTTAAGGACCTCAATGTGAAAAAGTAAAATTACTAAAATAATGGAAGAAAATGTAGGGAGCATCTTTGTCACATTGGAGTATAAAAGGACTTCTGAAATAAGACCTAAAAATCATAAAACATATACAACATATGTGATTGATCTGACTACATCAGCAAAATTACATTGGTCTAAAAACTCTACAGGCAAAATTGATAGGGGGCAAAAGGGAAGATCTTTCTTCATCTAAACAAAGGGATTGTTTACACAATAATAGGAACACTACAAATAAAGAAAAAAGATAATAAATGCAATAGAAAAATAACAGAGGACATGAATAGACAAGTCACAGAAAGATAGGGTGACTATATAATTCATGAACCAAACCAGGACACTTTAAGAAAGAGGCACTTGGAATAATCATGACAGGGCAATAGGTAAACCCTAGACTGTCCCAGGCAAACCAAGGCATAGCAATACCAGATAGAAGAAGCAATTGTAATTATGTACATAACAGATGAAGAAGTGCTTAACTTTACTAGTAACAATGCAATTAAATAAATACTAATTAAAATAACAAGATACCATTTTACACCTATCAAACCTGCAAAACTTAGAAAACCACATAATACCAATTATTGGCTAAGATGGGCTCCACTGGTGACCTTCAGTGATGTAGTCTTTCCAGCGAACATGCACGGGATTTAGCAGATTTATACTATATGATCCAGTAATCTTACTCTTGTGTATACATCCCAGGAAACTTACACCAAAGACCACATGTGGAGATGTGTGAGGAAGTCCATTTGCAGTCCCATGATAATAGATGGTTAGAGGCAACGTAGGTGGCACAGATAAGAAAAAAAGTGATAGGCTCATATCATAGCATCAGCTACAGAATGAAACAATGACCTGGAAGCATACACAGCAACATACATCTCACAATCCTAACACTGAGTGAAACAATCAGCAGAGAATGAGGTTCATAGCACGAACATTCGTGCAATTAAAAGGACATACAAAAATAAAACAATGCTGTGTGTTTTCAAGGACAGAAACATCCTGGATCATACATAAAATACATTACTGTTGTTGCCTTAAAAGGATAGGGAAGTAAGAGAGTAGGAATTGGAAATAAAAGCATTAAATAAGAAAAGAAAAAAGAAAAGAATCTTTGATTTCTCCTCTTCATAAAGAGTGTGATTAACTCAGCAATCAAATTCTGAGTTAACCAACAGAAACAAAAACTTACACATCCATCCCTACTGAGGATAGATTCAGAGTCTCATTTTTAAATAAGAGGACCCTAGGTCACCAGTTAATCTCCTCTTCTTCAATTCTCTCTTTTTTCTGTCACTATCAAAGCTCTTTGTCTGTGGAGGGGAAGAATTCACTCAATCTAGATTAAGAAAAATATGACAGTTTGTGAAAGGCTTATGGGGGATCCGTCTCACCAAAATCAAGGGCATGCCAAACACCAGGCAGACTCATGAAGGACACTGACAAGGGATGGAAGCCTATCAGGAGCCTGAGCTATTCTCTGTGTCTTCCCAGGACCCAGTAGTCAAAGTCCTTACCTGCGAATTGCCTTGTTTACTCCCTACAGACTGTTTGCTTTGCCTCTCTGAGCAGTTGGGGTATATGTGTTTCTACTCTGGCTTCTATGTGTATGTATTCTCATTTCAAGGGACCACACAGGCATGACTTAAGTTCCTCACTCCCAAACCAACATTCAAAGATCCAGCTGGCCCAGTTTAGTCCAACCACCTGTGGTCAAGGACACAATATCACACAAAACTACCTAGAGTCCATTCCTTTGAGCAATTTAAGGAAGAGAAGTACTTAGGAAAGAGGCTACAGGCTGGGCAAAGACCTCACACCCAAAAATAGAGAGCATGACATGAGAATTAAGTACTGAGACTCTATTTGAGAAGCATGATCCTAGAGCAATAACAAGGAGAGGAACAGGCACAAATACCATGTGAGTTGTTACTATCCTGAATGATTAATGTACATCATGTGATGCTATGTGTTAACATACATCCACAGCACATCCTGGAGGATTTAATCCAAAAATTAGAGAACATTAGAGTTTATTGGAACACAGAGTGCTTCTAGTCTCAGCCCATCATTTTACAGATTAGGTAAATGCAGTTCAATGAGGCTTTTAAAAAAATAATACAAGTTCAAGCGCACAGTCAAGTATGTAATTGGATCTTAGACTCCCAGTTCAGAGTTTCCCATTTAACCTTGAAGTTACCTGGGAATTAGTGTAGAGTACCTTTTATCCAACACCCTAAATAGACATCAAGTCTCCTGACCAGGAATTTAAATTTGATAAATCTAAAAACTCCATCAAAAGTATGCCTTGATGTCTATGACATATTTAATGAGTCTATCAAGGGCATGACCCTCATCTGTTGGACTTTTAAAAAAATCAGCTAATGATCTGACTGACTCCCAATTGAGGCGATTGCAATTCCCTATCTTCTAGTCCCTACAGAGTTCCTTCTGTGTGAATCTTCCCTCTAGTTTTCACTTCCTTCCCATCCCACTGACTGAGGGACCCCTAACTAACAGGTGCACCAGGTGCAACATGAGAGTTGAAAGATTTGGGAGTTACAATTTTAGATTTGGAAAAGGACTCAGAGGTGAACATTCAAGTTCCCCAAATTTTATAGATGGGGCCTCACGAGAACTGAGGCCCCCAAAAAGGTTTGAGAAACCCAAAGGCACATAAAAAATCTATGTAAGCATAACAATAATACATTCTCTCTTCATTGACTTTTCCATGACTGTGCTTCAGCTGTTCCTCTTATTTCTGTGAACAATTCACTTATCAATAGTTGAGGACCCAACTGAGTGAAAGCAAAACCATGGGGATCTGAGTTGCCACAGCTGATCCACAAATTTAATGTTTATAAAAACTTACAAAGAGAGGCTGATGCTATTGGTGCCCCTCTGTCTTCTTGAGACATTGCTAGTTCAGTTTTTTCTAGTTCGTTTGCAATTGCCATTATCTGCATCTTTCCCGGGCTGCCCTATCCAAAGGCACCATCAGACTCCAAGGCTGGGATTTAAACCCAACTCCCAACAGCCCTCAATCGAAGACAGAGTTGGGATATACACATGCCCCATTTCTTCTCCCCTCGGATGGGATAACTCAGAGGCATGCTTTTTACACCTGTTGGGTTTCGCCACAGGATTAAGCTGCAATTGGCCACAGAGGTAGTCAGCCTAGTAAACACCTATTACTAGCTCTTTCCCTTCCCCCATCTCCCTTCCTCTACTCCCCTGCTGGTACTACCGACACCTCCCAAATAACTAGCTATACCTGAACCCTTGTCTCAGGGTCTATTTCTAGGGAACTCAAACTAGGAAAGCATCATAGGAAATGTGAATTCTCTCTAGACTTGGGAACAAAGCACAATATCAAAGCAAACCATGTTATGTTACTGTAATGAAGATATTCTCACTGTCTGGGAAAGTTAAGTGGCTCTTCTCATGTGGCTCTCCTCCAGATGGCCATTCAGGGGTCCTTGTCCCTTCTGTCATGAGGCTCTAGTATCTAGGAGCCCTGTCTTCTAACCATGAAGAAAAAAATGAAAAGAAAGAAAATGGAAAATTACAAAATGTTTTAAGGACCAAGTCTGGAAGTATGGTATATCACTTCCAACCAATCCTGCCTGAATGCACTACTACGAGACCAGGACATGGAGGCTTTTGCATGTGGGGAAGAAAAGAAAAAGTTTGATGAAAACAGTACTGTTTTCACCATAATAATTTTCAGGGAATCTGACTGGAACTTAAAACCACAGGACCCTGATGTACAAGCCATAGCCCTGGTTAGGGAAAAAGTGCTGACCATCAGCAGCAACACCTTCTTGGCCTTAGTCTTCCCCCATCTCCTATTGATCACATTGCAATCCTAGTATAGTTTCAGTCTTTCATTTAACATGGAATGTTGGAATACCTACTGTGTACCAGACTCCATGCTGGGCACTGGAGAAAATCAGTTCCCAAAGTGCAATGGTTTTGGCCACAGCAATAGATGTTTCAATGGCCTTCACCCACTGTTCTGTGGGAGAGTGTATCTCTGTTACTGTTTTAGTTAGATTTTTGGTTTGACAAAAACACCCAACAAGAGCAACTTAGAGACCAGATGCAGTTGCACAAATCTGTAATCCCAGCAACTCAGGAGGCTGAGGCAGGAGGATTGCAAGTTTGAGACCAGTCTCAGCAATTTAATGACACCCTAAGCAACTCAGTAAGACCATGTCTCAAAACTTTAAAAAGTGGGAATGTGAGTGAGGCTGGGGATGTAGCTCAGTGGTAAAATATCCCTGGGTTCAATCCTCAGTACCATAAACAAACAAACTTAGAGGAAGAAAAGTTTATTTAAGGCTCATGTTTTCTAGGGTCTCAGTTTATAGGTGGCCAAATCCATTGCTCTGGACCCAGAAAATCATGAGGGAAGAAACCAATGGAGGAAAGTTGCTCAACTCATGGTGGGGTCAGGAAGCAGAGAGAGAGAGAGAAAAAGAGAGAGAGAGAGAGAGAGAGAGAGAGAGAGAGAGAGAGAGAGAGAGAGAAAAGAAAAGGGAAAAGGGCCAGAAGGAGGATGCATCCTTCTAGGGCATGCCCCTAGTGTCCCACCTCCTCCAGTTACATCCCACCTACCTATAGTTACCACCCAGTCCATTCAAACTAAGATGGGCTGATTAGGTTACAGCTCTCATAATCTGATCATTTTACCTCTGAACACTCCTATGCTAACAGGAGGATTTGGGGAACACCTCATATTTAAATTCTAACAGTTACCCAAGCAGCTTCCCTGGGGGCCAGCCCTTAACAGGTTCCAGGAAGCCTCCAGCACTGCACCTCCCCTCACCTCTACCAATTCCCTACCTTGGGCTGCTCATAAGCCTGGAACTCTGCCAAGCTTCCCTGTCTGGGTTCTACCAAGTTCCCTGCCTCCTCTAGCATAGCAGGTCTTATTCTGGGATCTACAGATCTGGATGGTGTACAAAGACTGCCTTTTTCTCACTACTCTCTAACTCACTGGTCAGCACACTATGGACCACAGGCCAAATTTGGCTCATTACTACTTATTTTTGCATAGCCTGTGAGATATGGATTTTTTTTACATTTTTAAAAGGTTGAAAATCATAAGCAAAAGAGGAATACTATTTCATGACTTGTAAAAATAATTATATGAAGTTCAAATTTTATGTCCATAAATAAAGTTTTATTGGAACACAGCCATGCTTATTCATTTAAATATTATCTGTATTTCATGCTACATCCACACGCTACATCTCAGTTGAATGGTTGCCGACAAAGACCATATGGCTCACAAAGCCTGAAATGTTTACTATCAGGTCTTTATAGGAAAAAATGCTTACCAATCTTTGCCATAACTAAAAGTCAGTATTTTCTTGAATTATGAACAAAGGCAATAAACCATAGTGTTATTCACAGTACCTATGACTTTTTACCAATAGAATTCACAGATATTTTCACATTACAGTTGTTATATATCTTGAAGTATCATTTATATTTATCATTATTTCAAAATTAGAGTAATCATTAGACCTACCATTTTATCTTGCCATTTTAAAGCATTAAAAAATAAACACAGGAGCTGGGGAAACAGCTCAGTGACAGAGTGTATGCTTAACATTTGTAAGACCCTGGGCTCAACCCCCAGCACCCAATGATAAATAAATAAAATAAACATATAAATTTTTACATCACATATTTGGAGACTTTTAAAATATTTTATAATTGCATTTCAATATAATTGCAAGCTCACGTATTTTTGTTTAGGTGTTTAAAAACATCACTCTGTCTAGGTCAAGGAACTACACTGAAATTGTCACACGACTTGGTAACAAACCATATACACACAGAAACCTCTAGAATAAATATAGGGGATATCAATAATCACACTCCATGCACAAACTGGTGATCAAGCTAAGACCCTGAATATTTATTTTCCTTCTGACAATTTGCCAAAACTTTTCTAGTGAGAGAATATGATGATGTAACTAGTGTGTGTGGCCCGTGTGGATTTTCAGAGCCACTGTAGGTGTGACAAGGAAGCTGGGTGGGGCCAGGGCTCTAGGTGTTTGCAAGCAGAGACTACAACCTGAGGAAAGCAGGTTGTTGTCAAAGGTGAACTTCCTGAGCCCCTAATTCTGTAATAAGTCTCTTCACAGAGGCCATGAAACTCTTTCAGGGTCTTTCTGAAAATAAGAAAATTCCAGAATTGTCTTGATGATGGGAAAACAGCCTTGGTCACTACCAAGGTTTCCAATACTCCAGCTTCATTTTCCAGATGCTGACCAAGAACATTCTCTCCCACCCTTAGGTAAACTAGGCCTGAGAAAGCAAGCCAGAATATGCCTGAATCTGCTCAGTTCAGGGAGGGGGCAAACATGGGGCTTCAGCCTCAGAGAGGGCTGACCAGCCATGTGGTTTCCTGGGAAGGGCCTAAGAAAACTGCAATGAGTAGGTCACCCTACCAGAGACTTAAGACTTCTAGGCTTTGCTGGTTGCCTCATTGGGTGACTTTAAGAAATCTTAATTTCTTCATATGCCACAGAGCAGACTTTCATCTTACTGAAGCCATCCAACCAAACATGTCAGTAAGCCCATTTTTGCACTCTGGGGTCTTAATATTTGAAAAACAAAATTGGTTTATAACATTGCTCTGATATCCACCATCATTGTCACCCAAGTATTTTTCTGCTGCATTTCCTTCCAAAGGATAGTCACAGTTATGGTCTCATTTTATCGTATCAATCTGTAAAAGACAATGGAGGAGAAAAAGAGATGGAAATTAGGCTGGTCCCTCACTCGGCAGAGTCATAAAACAGAATCCCAGAAAGAAGTGACTTCCCTGAGGTCACCTGATGAGTGGGCAGGTGGCCCTGGTCTCTGGATTGCGACCCAGTGCCACCTGCTTGGAGTCAGTCCTTGCATCTGAGTAACCTTGTGTGCTGATGCTATTCAGACCCATGGCACTTCTTGTACCACCTACCCTCGCTCTGGTCTTTCTTGCAAGTGCAGTTTTGGTGTTTCACAGGTAACATAGACTTGCCGTCACAAAATGGGGTATTGCTGTGAGAGGACGCTGATGAGACTTTGAAGAGGGAGTAATTGCTGATAAGATAATGACCCCTAAAGTGGATAATAACACTGTGCACTAAAGGGGATAATAGTATTGATCTGCCTCATCAGGTCTATTGGGAGGATTAGCTCACTGGCAATTTTAAAGAACTTTGCAATGGAGGAACATAAATGATAGCACATTTAAGATTCACCTTGTCCCCTTTGGGATGACTCCCTGGAGTGACTTAAGTGGCCATCCAGATACCATTACAACCAAGGCCAGCCTGAGGAAACCCTTCACCCCTATATCCCTGTGCAGTTCTGTATTCTTTAATTCAACCATCAGGTGAAGGTTTGCTTTTCTTTAAAAAACAAAAGTAAATAATTTTTTTAAAAGAATCAAAAATGAAAGTACTGTGAGTAAATTTTTTTAAAAAAGAATAAAAAATGAAAATACTGTGAGAAAGCATTTGACATTCCTAGTGGGAAACAGGCATGGAGAAAATGCTGGATACTTTAAAGAACCCATGTGACAATCGTCTGTGGTCACAGAAGTCATGGGTGAAAAAGTCACTCTTAAGAAGAGTCATCGCGATCAGAGATGGCCAAGAGAGTCTCTGCCAAGTAGGGGTTAGACAGGCCATTGAAGGAGGCATTGATTTAGTGGTTCTGAACTGGAGCTCTTTTGCTGCCCTGAGGGAAACATTAACTTTCTCTCACTCACTTCACAGATGGCCCATATGGAAAAGGCTACCCAAGTGGTTTTCACACTATCATTATCATAGGAATACCTTTTTTGAAGTAGATGCCTAATAAATGCTGATTGGCTGATGCTCTAGGTGTTTGTGTATACATCATGAGCTTACTCACAAACAGGCTTTCCTGATTTTGCCCATATTTGTGCTCAACCATGCACTCTCTTTCCCAAGCACCTTGTGAAAGAAATGAATCAATGAATGAATGAATGAAACGATTTGCTCAGGGTCATATAGTTTGAAAGCAGCAGAGCCAATATGGCCCCAGTGCTTCCGATGCCAAGCCTAGAGCCCCATCTATTCTGCCATTCTGTCTTCCATGCTGCAATCCAGTCAAAGCCCTCTGTTAGGACTGAGATAAGAGGTGTCCAGCAAAAGCTCATGTGCAAGACCATGCAAGAAGGTTTAGAAGTGAAATGACTGGGTTATGAGACCCTTCACCAAATCAGTGCATTAATCCAGCAATAGGAATTAATTGGTTGTTAACAGTGGGCAAATAGGGTATGGCTGGAGAAGTGGGTCACTGGGATGTGCCCTTGGCGTATATATTTTGTTCCCAGTGAGTGGAGTCTCTCTTTGCTTCCTGGTGTCATATTCTGTGCTACTTTCCTCCTTTACACCCATCCACCATGATATTCTGCCTCACCTCCTCCCCAGAGCAATGGAGACCTCCAAAACTGTGAGCACCAAATAAACTTCTCCTCTAAAATTGTTCTTGTTGGGTCTCTTGGTCACAGTGGCAAAACAGTTGACTAAAACATCTTCAAACCCTTTTCTCCCATGTTCCAGTTTCATTTTCTCTGAGCTCTGACCGGCTGAGCTAAGTATGTGCTTAACCATAGCAATACTCAAGGGAGGCTGCTGTGCAGCAGGCTTTACCAATGGTGCTAGGGGTGGCACAGCCTCCCCGGTGTGCTAAGAATACCTCTAGGGGACACCTGGAAACCTTCTTTTGCACAGAAAATAGTAAAGTTTGCCTTGGTTTCCAGATGCTTGCTTTTCCCTCCCATTCCCTCAATTCCTCCCTTTCCAAATGTATTTTAAAGAAAAAGATTTAAAATTACTTGGAATTTGAAGCAAGATTATCTGGCTATTGATTCAAATTCTGGCAGGTCCCTGACTCAGAGCTGCCTCACTTGTTACTGCCACCAGTTCTGATGGCTAAACAGGGATTCTGAGGAATTGCGTTGTGGTCAAATGACCCACTCCCATGTGGGGAAATTTAATATTTCCATTCCAACTGAGTTCTCATTCACATCTCAGGATGTTAATTGGAATTTCAGTTGGTTCCTCTCTGCTGCTTAACCTAATATATTTGGTTATTTGCCCCTGTAGCTTAACAGAAGACAACAAACAACCTCTGAATAGCTACCAAACGACAAGAGCTGGGTTTATCCAGTAATTGGCAGATAAACACAATGACAGTAGCCTTGGAAGCACTGCTATTGGGATGTAAGAGAGAACATGCTGTGGCAAAGAGGTCCTATACTTTGTGTCATCCTCTTCATAGAAAAATAATCCAGGTTTATTGTATCTTGTAAGAAAAAAGGTATTAAAGAGACAATAAGATAACAGTAACAACAGTCTGTTGGGTGATTCAAGGGTTTGGGACGTAATCACACAGACCTGAATCTACTTATTTTCTAGGCTTCCTTTAGCAAATTCTTTTTTTTTTTTTTTTTTTTTTTTGCTTGGTTTCTATGGAAACTGGAGACTGCACATGAGCTAGAAACACTCAGGAGTCTTTCCTGGCAGATGTGTCCATTTCAGATTTCTCTTGAAGTGATGTCATATTTTAACTACTAAGATTAAAAGAATAAAAATAATATAATCCTTGCACTATTCCCTCAGAATCATTGCTGAGAAAGTCAGTGTTGATAGCCACCATTCACGGAGCACTTGCTATGTTGTAGGGCAATATATCAAACAAGTACATACCTTAATTCACTTAATCCTCCCAGTAACCCTGTGGGTTTGATAACCATAACAATTGGGGTCCATCCAGGGAAACAGAAAGCACTCTAGGTCTTTCCAATAAAAGGAACCTAACACAGGAATTAGGTGATCAAAGAGCTGAGAGGCCAAACAGGGAGGTGTGAGGCAGTTCAGAGAGTATCCAAAATGAGAAGTTGCTATCAACCCTGAGGCCAGAGAGCCACTGGGAGATCATGTTTCTAGTGCCCAAAAGCTGGGACCAAGTGGTAGGATTTAGAATTATGATGAAGACTGCAAGTAGGAGCTAAACCATGGAGGATGAGACTGCCTGGTGGGCACTGGAGCTAAGGAGAAGACTGCTACCAGCTCACCATGGGAAGCAAGAAGGGAAAGAGGAGGATTCCCTGGCTTCTCTCTTCCTCCTGTCCCCATATCTTCTGTCAAGGTCTCCTATTTCCTGTACCTGAGTGGAGACCAGCAGACTTGTTCCTTGTCTTAAGAAACAAGTTCCCTTGTGAAAGAGAGAAGGACAAAGGAGGTTCAGGGATGGACCTGAAAGCAAACCAGCAGTTGACTAGCAGAGTATTGCTATATCCATTTCATGGATGAGAACACTGAGTCACAGGAGAAATTTTTCTTAAAATAAACACTAACAAGTTAAATGTCCACTCCCTTAACCAGTTTATGACATCTCCTGTAAAAAGGAAAAGGGTTTCTTCACACACCTGGTATTGCTCTATCATATGCCCCTCACCTAAAAAATCTCAGTCAGTTATTAGCAGAGGGGGTCTACAATTGAAATCTAAAATTTGCATATTCAAGGGGTGCTGAGCTTTTATTTGATTTATGCTTATAATTCCAAGGATTCAGTCTCATTCTATGTAGTCATTCGTGCCTCCAGTCATAAAGATATGAAAAGGATCATTTACTTACTGGAAACATGGACCTGGGAGTTTGCGGAGATAGGACTAGTGAGAAACCTTGCCTTTCCTGTATTTGCTGGAGAACCAGACTGTAATTCCATTTAGTTAGATTGTCACAGAGATGGGGTGGGGGGGAAGGTAAAAATTCTCAGTTCTTATATTCTTCTTTAATGTCTGACCATCTGCTACCACCAAACTCATAAGAAAAATCTATGAGTGGAATGTTACCATTTCTGTCCACTTCATCTTTTCTCTGAATTGGGGGGGAGACCATTTAGCTGGGGAGAGCTGGGAATGCATTGGCAAAGCTTGGAAAGAATTATTCCATCTAATAGCCAAGCTAGACTCCTCTAAGAGACATTTATATATTAAGAAAGTTTACTTAAAAACCAAGAAAGCTTCTAATATAAAGATCTACAACTAGTAACAGAGCAGAACATTTTTGGATAATTTTTGGATAAATGGTTCTACTTGTTTCCCTTTACATTTATGCTCTCTGTGGAAGAACTCTATCAGTAAGGCAGCCTCGTTTACATCAGTAGACAGATCCATGAGAACATAGGTTTGCCCTATTTTCCTTCCCAAAGAATCCAAAGTGCTTTCCCAGTTAATAACCTGTGAATGGGGGCAGGGGGGTTCTCCCACGGAAACCCTGCAGCTACCCAGGGAAAGGGGTTTACTCTTATAGGCATGGGACAGTTTTGGCCAAAACCTAAACTGGATCCCAGAAAGCAAAAGCAGCTTGTGGGAAAGTGAACCAGACTGCATATAAGCAATCCTTCCTATGCCTCCTCAGAAATGTTTTCCAAAGCTGGGCATGGAAAACATTTCTATAATCCCAGCAGCTCTGGAAGCTGAGGCAGGAGGATCAAGAGTTCAAAGCCAGCCTCAGCAAAAGAAAAGCACTAAGCAACTCAGTGAGACCCTATCTCTAAATAAAATACAAAATAGGGCTGGGGATGTGGCTCAGTGGTTGAGTTCAATCCCTGGTGCAAAAAAAAAAAAAACATTTTCCAGAGCTACTGACATTTAAAACAGCTTTTCTATTAATACCTACTAACTAGGAAGTCTGAATACTCACTTTCTCACAATTGATATAGAAAAAACACATTAAAGAAACAAAATAATATCTGTTGATTTTTTTTTCTACCATAGTTGACCAAATTTGCTCTTTTTATTTTTGATAGTTCAGAAAAATTTCTTTCTGTTTTACAACTTGTTATTTATAATAATGTGTCCATATTTAGGACTGTGTAAAAGAAGGTTTAATAACTCTCTCCTACATTTAAGTTAAGGTTTCAGGGTCTTTCAGGTTTTGTCATGAGGCTATTAATCTTAAATTCACTTTGAAAAAACAGTGCACATTAATAGTTTTGTGGTTGGTGTCCTGGGTGACTTGGCCCAGAGGACAGCTGGCATATCCCTAGATGCCACAACACAACTAGACTATCAAGTGATTAAGTTACTCGCTAAGCCCAGATGAATGCATGCCCAACTCAACTTCCATCAGGTGTGTCCTAAGATGCCCATGGACACTACAAAGCCACTTAATGCAGGGGACAATGAGAAACAGGAAGTTGGCATGAAAAGAGATAGCAGCCTTTTCTGATGGCAGTGAGAATATTTTTCTTTTACAATTTACAAAACTTGTGACCATGTGAACACATTGTTGGGGTCCCTTCCAGATGCCTGGATAGGGACCACACCAGTGAGGGATCCTGAAACTTGAGCTGCCTTAGTTTCATGATAAATTTGTCTCTGACCTTATCATCACCATCATTATTATAATTTTATTATCATTATTATTACTCCTGCATCATGGGGTCTTTGAGGGGATACTAAGGAGACATAACAGAGCTCAGAACATAACAGACCATCAGGTGATTGTATTTTTCATCATGACATCACCATACTTGACTCTTGAAAAGAAGTGAGGAAAGGTTGGCATGGGTTAAAGGCTTTATAAAAGAGGTGGGTTTTCTTTTGGGTCTCAGGGACTCTTCTTTTAACACCTGTAAGTTTCTCGTCTTTTCAGGAAAGGACATGCAGTAACAATTTTAAAGACATAAAAATCCAAACAGAGCAGAGGATATTTTACAAGCTCATATTTGTACATTTAGAATGAACTGAAGGAAGAGGGTTTGGTAGTTTAGGTGATTTAAAAACTGCTTTGGTTATTTTGTTGAAACTCCAGAAGTAGCAGCGGTTTGAAAATGAAGAAGGAGAGGCAGGCACAGTGGTGCACACCTGAAATCCTAGCAACTCGGAGACTGAAGCAGGAGGATCACAAATTTGAGGCCAGCCTCAGCAACTTAGCAAGGCCCTAAGCAACTTAGCAAGCCCTGCCTCAAAATAAAAAATATAAAGGACTGGGGATGTAGCTCAGTGGTCAAGTGTATTTGGGTTTAATCCCCAGTACAAGAAGGAGAAGAAGGAGGAGGAGGAGGAGGATATGGAGGAGGAGAAGGAAGAGAAAGAACCTCAAACCTGTTGGCTCAAGATGCTTTAGTTTCAATCAATCTTGGTGAAATAATCTACCCACATCAAATTTTTCTACAGAGAAAATCTTTCTAGGGATACACACAATGTACAGGTTGACTCTTTCATCTCCAGAACCAACTAAAAATAGAATTCTCTTCCTCATCCCATGGGAAGCTGGCCCATCTCAGCCCACTGAATTGGTACCAAGAAGTGGTAGCAGTGAGTGAAAGCTTCCATCTGCCTATTAAAAATCCCAGCAGGAGGAAAGAGTTGGGTAGAGGGTAGGTTCCTATACAGCAGGTGACATAGGTTCCCAGAAGACAGACACATGACCAAGGACCTCCTTCTGCAAGCAGTGCCACTGTGCTCTAGCCCAGACCTGGGCAAGCATAACCACAGAGGCAGTCTCAGCCTTGGTGTGGAAAAAAGGCCACAACTTGAGTCCTGGGCACAGTGGTAGAGGCAAGTCTCCCAAGTTCCCAACTCAACAAGCCCATCTGTCTCCCTGGGCTGGAAACTATTCCTGAAGCCAGGTCCTCAGTTTGAGAATGGAAAGGTCCCCCTACCATTAAGACACAAACGAGGAAATCATTCCTTTAGCCATTAGCACTCAAGCTGAGTGGACTACCAGATGGCCTAACTGGACAGCAGCAGGAAAGGAAGGGCTCATTTGAGCCTCCCCATATCACCTCGCAAGCCTGATTTCTGCCATGATCAGTCTCTCCCTCCAAGAGCAACCACACCCACCACCAAGCTCACTCATTTTCCTTCCACTCCACTGTGGGAATCCCACCTCTTTGCCCATCTACAATACCCACAGGGCCTTTCCAGACTCCACCCAAGGTCCTTCTCTGACTTTCCATAACTTTTCATTTAAGATTCACGGTCCTATCTTGATTTCCACTCTACAGGTTGTTGTGTTTCCACCACATTTGAGCTCCATTAACACTTACTGAATAAATGAATAAATGACATTTTGGAGTCAGAGGAAATGGTTCAGGCATAGCTCTGTGAAGAGTGTTCCTAAGGAAGCTCAGGAAGGGTTCTGGGAAATCTAGAGGGTACCAGAGGGTGCAGTGCGCTCTGAGGTAGCAGATACCTCTATAGGAAGGCTGGGTTCCACCAACAAATGCTGACATCCAACGATGCCTGAAGGCCCCTGCTTGATAGTCAGGACTCTGAATTGCAAGAGACAGAGACTCACTCAAGTTGGTTTAACCAAGAAGGAAATTGTTGGCTTTCTTGGGTATGAAGGATACTAAAATGGCTCAAAGAATGGAAGGAAGAATTCCAGGAACCAAAGTCTCAGAATAGAAAGTAAAATCCACTAAAGATACAGAAAACCCCTCTGCTCTCCTTTCCCACTCATATCTAAATCCCAGATATTTCCGCTCACCACACCTTTCTCTCTCTTTCTCTCTCTCTCTCTCTCTCTCTCTCTCTCTCTCTCTCTCTCTCTCTCTCGCTTCCTCCCCTTCTCTTTTTCTCTCTCTCCATCTCATTTCACAGTGACTCTATTTTAATAGCTTTCTCTTTACATCCTAGCAACTCCAGACAAACTCTTAATGTTTTAAAACTAAGAAAAGCCAGTTTTCTACCTCCAATCAGATGAGTCCATGGAAGGCACCCAATTAAGACTGGATTCTGTGCATCTGCCCTTTGGATCAGTTGCTAACACCATTCTTGATCCAAGTATGTGAAAGAGGAGGTCAGGCACCATGACTGACAGCTCCACCAGGACAATATGGAGACATGAAACGAGAACTTCGGCAGGTCACTACACTAGCAAAGGCAAGGACCCTGGGAAAAGGCTTTTAGAAGGGATGAAGAGGAGGACTTGGAAATAACATTAGGCAGGAATGATGATGTCAAGACAAAGTATATTTTTCCAGGAGGCAAAAGAGAAGCCCTCTGATGCTTCCTGGATTTTTGTCTCTTTGAGCTGCTTTGTCTAAATTGACCTCAGCTCAGTAACTCCTTTGAACCTCTGGCCTGAAAGTTGAACCCCAAATGGCAATTCCACTTCTCATGACAATCTCGTGTCAATTCACACGTCAGTAGGACTCTGAGCCTTGCTGTAATGCCTGGATAGCTGTGTCCTTCCCTGTTTATCAAGCCCCATTGATTAGAAATCCAAGGACCTAATTTTGACTTTTGGCTCAGTTTCTCATTTATAAACTGAATATGTTGGTAATATCTGTACTGCCTCCTCTTAAAGGTTGTGAAAATCACAGACAGGGATGTGTGAAAGGGCACATTGCAAACTGTAAAGTGCTGTGCAAACTTAACTTGCTGTTTTGAAGCTGTTCATCCATCTTCCCACCTGAGGATCTTCTATCACCCTCACTAAAGATGCCCTCGTTTTCATTAGCTCTTTCTGCCTGAATAAAAATAAAATTATGCTTTCTATTATCTTTTAAATTTAACCGTCACCTTTTGTAAAGTCAATATGCATATGTAGTTTTCAAAGGCACATAGTCCAACAAATGGATAGTTAAAACTGTAGTCTCCCATCACCTATAGAAACCCCAGATATGTTCATCTCCCATCACACCAATGCAAATATCTTATGACATAATTTATGCTCATTACTCCTTCAAAATTATAGTAGCTTTGCCTTTTGAATTTGTTATTTAATGTACTCATTAAAAAGCACATCCATTACTGTATCATTATTTTGCTTTCTAGTATTTTGACAACTGTATTTCAATGAAATTGGCTTCCTTTGTACTCTCGTGCATTTTATGTACCTTTAAGCATTATTTGGCTTTCATCCCTCCCATCTTCCTTCCCTTCAGTTTTCTAAAACCTAAAACTGCTTTAAAAATAAAGTCTCGAGGGGTTGGGGACTTAGCTCAGTGGCAGAGAACTTGCCCACCACATGCAAGGCCCTCATTTCAAGGCCCCAAAAATAAATAAATAAATAAATAAATAAGTCTCAATAGATGAATGGATTAAGGAAAAGTGGCATTTATCCACAATGAAATTTTACTCAGTCATAAGGAAGAATGAAATTATGACATTTTCTGTTAAATGGATACACCTGGAGAAACTCATGAAAGTGAAATAAGCCAGATTCAGAAAGTCAAGGGTCAAATGTTTCCTCTCATAGGCAGAAGCTACAGCAAAATAACTGGGGGGTGGGGGAGTCCACATATCATAACGCCATAGGGAAGATCAGTGGAATAGCAGAAGGAGAAAGGAAGGACAGAAAAGGGGAGGAAATTGGAATGAATTGGACATACCTGTATTATGCACATGTATAAATATACCACAGAGAATTCCACCTTTATGTATATCTATCAATTACCAATCAAAAATAAATAAATAAATGAGTGACAGGAAGACCAGTAGAGTAAAGGAAGGAGAATGTGGGGAGGGAAGAGGGAAGGGAAAGCAGGAGCCACCAGGAGCGGAAATGGAGTAAATTAAATCCCATGCATAGATTATTTTGTCAGAATAAACTCAACTACTATGCATAATAACACACTAATAAAAGAAAAATGTAAAGAAAAATAAAGTCTATTAATTTTAAAATATTTTATTTTGAATTTTTTAAAAAATAAACATTATTTCCGGAAGGTGATCTGAAGGTTTTACCAGATTGCCAGAGGGATCTATTGCACAAAAAAAAAAAAAATTCTAGAGCCCTTGTTTTAACTGAATGTTAGACAGTGGAACTTCTGGTTTGATCCTTTAATTTTCTAATCATCTCCATCTTATATATTTTTTCTGCATGATTTCCTCAGTTTGGTCTTCTGACCCCACCCTGAGATTGTTTTATTCCCTCTGTGTTCCAGGGACGATGTCCTGTTCTCATCAACTGCTGCTTTGTCTTCCCGCCTCTCTAGGTTATAGGTCCAGGGTGTGATTTATTCCTGCTGATCTTAGGTTGCCTGATCCTGTAGAAAAGGCACTAAAATGTGACTGGGGTTCTGTGTCCAGGAACAGGACTTGCAGGCGTGTGGCTTCACGGTGAAGTTCTCAAGCAGGGACCAGCCGTTTCATGTCAGAATCTGTGGGTCTTTCCCTGTGGAAAAGTCTTCGTCTCCAGGGAGGAATCACTAATTCCCTGACTAGAGAGAATGGGGATGTGGGGGTCAGCACCCCAGGATTCACCCAGAAGGAGACACCTAAGACCTTAGCCCTTACTCTCCACACAGCTCTGCACTGTTCTCCACTGACCCACCATTTCCTCAGTCTGAATTCTCTCTGGTTCAGTTGTCCAGGGATTAAATCCTCTATTTCCTGCTGGAGCAGGGGAGGAACAGCTGTTGGCTCTCTGGACTGGGAAAAGCGATTTCCTGAGAGAGATCTTCAAGCTATCTACCTGTGCTCAACACCATCCTCCTTCGACTTTGAGAGCTGATTGGTGTCTCCAGCTCCTGAGCTTTCCCATGGTTCTTGGATGCAAGATGACTTGCTTCTCCTTAGATCTACCCTCCACCAAGACAGCATTCACTTCTCCAATTTTCATGTTTCAAGAATTTTTTTCTTTTACTTTTCTTGCCTGGTGTCATTTTTCACTCCATTTTCTTTATCCTGCAGGTTTGTGCCTTTTCTTTGCCATCATTTTAGTGGTGTTTGCAGAGGGAGCAGAGATTATAAGGCATACACAATCAGTCATGCTTAGCCAAGTCTTCTGCCTCCTGGCATCTCACTTTGGCCCACAGAATCATAAAAAGACACCATTGGTCTTTTATTGATGCCTGTTAGGAATATAATCCAACTTGGGGTTGATGTAATATAACCTGACAAGGAAACACTCGCCAGCTGGGGAACTGGAATGTCAACTCCCATCCCCAAAGCAATGATTAACCTAAAACTACAGAAACCGAACTACAATATAATAAAGGAAGGAGACAGATCCAGTGTCCAAAATAGTCACATTCAGATGAAGCTGGAAAGGCCCACCTCCCCAAGAAGATTGCCCAGGCTGAGGGAACAGAGGTAGGAACCTTCTATGCATTTCAACCTTTTATACACAGCAGACAGTCACTTAATATCTGAGTCATCATTGCTCCCAAAAGTCATTGCTCTGTTCTTCAGTATGACAGAAGGATGTCCTCCCTTCTTGGTACACATGACTCTGTGGTTGTTGTGTTGACAGTGTATCCTTCTGGGACATTGTGAGTCTTCTGAGCAGTATCCGAGTCGTCTGCATTTGAGCACAAACTCCTACATTGTGGCCTGGCATGCTCTGATGCCTACAACACAGCAAAAGTGAAAAGGAACAGAAATGGGTTTTTGATGAAGAGGTCCAATTAAGTCAAGAAGGACAGAAAGGAAACCTGACAGAAAAGGCTTCCTAGTTTAAAAAAAAGAATGCAGACACCTGATATAATGTGTCTTGGGTAAATGTACATGTTTCCTGAAAATGAGAAGAAAAAAATAAAAACTTGTGTTTCTATGGCACTTTCCTTCCAAGGACAGCAAACTCTTTTTTTTTTTTTTTTCCTTTTTTAATTTCACAAAAGAAAGCAAAGACAAGATACAAATGCTTTGGCCCTGTGCAGCCAGCTCATGGCAGCCAAGATGCTATTTAAAGACATGAAAACAAGGATCCCTGAATGAACTAAAACTGAGTAGCCAGAGCTAGGAGGAGACAGAGGGCTTATTCCTAAGCCCCAGGGTGGGCAGGTATCACTGCTGGATTATTGGGCAGCTTCAAATTGTTCACCCCAAATTCTATCCTGCAGCCCCCCTGATGTTAGGGCTTAAGAAATGAAAGGAGGACCAAATGAAGCAAAGTGAGAGAGACTGAGTTTAAACACTTCCTGTTAGGAGAGAATATGACAGAATATTTCCTATTTGCCAAGTCTCTAGTCAGATGAGTTTTCTATAATAAGTATTGTAGTAGTAGGGGCTAATCTGTGTAATCTGATGAGAAATCAGAAGTGAGCCAGGCACAGTGGTGCACACCTGTAATCCCAGCGCCTAAGGGGGTAGATCCTCAGACTGCCATTAGCCTCAGGAGGCTAAGGTAGGAGGATTACAAGTTTGAGGCCAACCTCAGCAACTTAGTGAAGACTTAAGCAACTTAGTGAGACACTATCTCAAAAGGTCTGAGGATGGGGCTCAGTGGTAAAGAACCTCTGGGTTCAATCCCCAGTACAAAAGTAAAGAAAAGAAAAGAAAAATCTGAAGTGAGTTTTGGCTGGAAGCCATTTTCATAAATAGTCTAATAGCCTAACATCCAAGATATTTTTTCAGTGTCCTGGTCATAGCTTCCTATTCTATTGATGAGAAAGACCAGGGTGGCTAAATGTAATCTGAGCCACAGGCTTACTACTACATACATGAAGCAAAATTTAGTCAAACTGACCCCAGTGCCATAGAGAAGGACCACAGTGAATTATTTAACACAAGTTGCTGTTTTAGGACCCTTCTTGACTGCTCTGCCCAACAACATAAAGGTCCAAATGCAGAGAATCCCAGAGCTCTGCCAACCCAAGGGAAGTCCAGAAACATTGTGGACAGAGCAGAGGTATCAATTACAGGCTAAATGATTATAAAATTTACTTATCCAAGAAATTTACACTAAACACAAACTACCTAAATAGTTGATTACCACACATAGATCTGAATAGAAGGAAGAATAGATAGAGAAAATGATGAGTATTATATTTCTCTTTTCTGTATTTAGATTTAATTTGTTAAATCTCTACCCAAAATATAGAATCTCCCATAGGATAAGCGCTGCCACATAAAGATGTGTAGATGGCGCACTGAATAATTCCAGAGCATTTTCACATTGTAGGTCATGATCATAAATAGAACTTTCCAGTGTTTTCTTATTTCCAGATACTTTGGTCACAGAGCAGAAGATACAAGTTCTCCAATGAACAGCGAGCCACACCAATTAATGTGGCTAATGGCAGTCTGAGGGTTGACCCTCTGAGTCTCTGGTTAATCCTCATTCTAGGCCAGGTTCTATCGCCAGACATAGGGATCTGGGTACTGTGGATGCTGCAGGGTCTCTCTGGTAGGTCTGTAGCTTCCAGCAGCCTCTGTGGAACAGCTTGGCCTGAATCTGGCTGCATTCTCCCTGACCTGCCGAGGATGTATTCTAACCCTGGCCCCATGGAGGGCACAGCTTTGCTCGCTAGTGCCACACAGCTGTCTGGCCTCTCCTAGCTGGCTGCCTCTCTAGTACCACTTGTGCAATGGTGCAGTCAGCCAGCCCTGGGCTCTGAAGACTCTGGAAGAAGAGCCTGGAGTCTCAGAGTTCCTCCTCCCCGATCCCGTCATCTGAGATCAGTCCCCATGTCTGGCTCTAATCTAACCCGTGGACTAACCTTGTCCTACCTAGTATCTGTCCAGACCTTGTCAGCAAAGCCAAAGGAAATCTGTCCTCGAAGAAGCACATCCCATTCACCACAAAATCACAGACCACCCACGCTGCTTCTCCAACCTCTCCCTGGAACACAGGGGACTCTGAACACTGAGCCCTCACAGACCCAGCAGCTTCATGCAGATGTGATACGATGAGCATGAAAATAAATATTTACATTGACAGTGCATCCTCCAGGCTGCCCAAGCCTTAAATGCACTGACATGTGAGCTGGAGGATTCTAAAAAAAGTCTTTCAGAATCCAGCCTTCCCGACTCTGGCTGTAATCAATCTCCAGCAATGCTACCTGTGGTATTTCATTTTCCTTTCCCCATCTTTGTTTTTGTGAAGATAAAAGCAGTTCAAAATGAGTAGTTGAAATTACCTACATTTAGACCGCTCTGCAGGAAATTGCAATCTCTTTGTTTTTCTTCTTGATTTCTCCATGTATAAATACAGTGTTATATATAGTTGTCTTTCGTGGTCAAAGATTATGGTGATAGTTCCCCCAAAAGACAAGTGAGAATGAAAATAGTAACAATAATAATCCTTCTATGATCACAATGGGTCTTTGTACCATTTTGGCCAGCCCTACCTAGGGTCTGATTACCTCTCTCAGATCACTAAAAGTGCTGAATCCTGTGTGACCCTCATCCCCTAAATTGGCCCCTCATTGCCACTCGGTGGAGTACTTCTGAATAAAAAATAATAACAGCTCACTTCTTTGAGCAGGTGTTATACGCCAAGCACTGTTCTTTGCAGCTTCCACATATTATCTCATTTAATCTTCCTGAAATTCCTCTGAGGTAAGTATTAATAACCCCCATTTTACAGATGGCAAAACCAAAGCACAGGAGATTAAGTCACTTGCTCCAGGTCACAAAGCCAATAGGGATGAGGACCTGTGCAGTCTGCACTCCAACACTTTACCATGAGACTGTGGCCAGCCAGAGTTCAGCTAAGCTGCAGACAAAGCAGTGGACAACTCTTCACAGTTCATCCACAGATAGCTCTTTAGAGATGGAGGGTGCCTTAATCCAGTCAGGCTGTCATAACAAATAGGAAACTGGCCATCTTATAAATAACGGAAATGTATTGCTCACATTGCTGGTGGTTGGAAGCCCAGGGTCAAAGTGATAGCAGATTCCATGTCTGAGGAAGGCCTGCTTTCCTGTTTTATAGATGATGTCTTTGTAGTGAGCCCTCACATATGGTGGAAGAGGCAGGGAACAAACTCTGTTTTTTTCTATAAAGGCATTAATCCTGTCCATGAGGGCTCTGCCTTTGAGACCTAATCACCTCCCACAGGCCCCACCCATAAATACCACCACATCAGGCATTAGGATTTAACACATGAATTTTGTAAGGTCACAAACATTTCATCTACAAAATAAGGGTCTGGGGGAAAAGTGTCTATCACATCACTAGGTTCTCCCATGCGGGCACTCTGCTCCGGCCAGGCCAGCAGTCCTGCACTCTTCCAGATGATTCTCAAGAGGAATGTCCCTCTGGAAAGCCTGGGTTCTCTCTGCATGTGCAGCGCCCCCACACCCTCACTCTCACCCACTTATCTTTGAAACTTGGTCGGCACATTCGACACCAGGCAGCCGTGAGAGCTTTGACAATCCATTTACCCCTCTCTCCTCTCCACCCCACAATCCTCACATCTCACCAATCCACATGTCCCTATGCTAATTGCCCTTTCCAAAGTTAACATTTCCAAATGGCAAGATAAGTTCAGAGTCATTTAAAAGAAAAATACATGTACTTGAGACAGAATCGTGAAAATGTTAAGCTTCTTTCTTTCTTTTTAAAATCTCATCCTTACGTTCTCTGCAGAAGTAGTGAGCTCAAGTGGCCTCTTGCTTCTTGTTTTTCCCAGGGAAGTCAACTTCGGCTCAGTTCCCACTGTTTCATAACACGAGAGCTCAACTTACACATTTCCAAACAGAGGGATGGGTGCTCAGTTTTGTTTTCTTCTTCCCTCAAGAAAAAGCCTCAATCTCAGTTTCAGGCTTAAACAGACTTAACAGCCATAAGTCCCATAAGCTCTGGCATGCCATAAATAGTCTTTTTCATTGGAAACTGCAAATCACCATTCTACTGTACAAACCAGAGCTACTCGGAGAGCTGCCCACAGCACTAAGCACCATGCCTTCCATTTAGCAGCATTTAATAAAGATTTGTTGATGGACTGATTGATCCAGGTCTTCTGTCTCAGGTGCAGCCTGAGTTTCTTAGATTTTTGTCAAGGGATTTCAACTAAGATTTAAAACCAAGGATTTATGCACCAACCACTCAATTCCCGCAGTCCTGTAAGCTCAGAATCTCAGAACCTATTTATGATGGTTGAGTTTCCAAACCCATACAGGGACCACATGGCAGGAAGAAAGGCAGGACAATCCAGTCAAAACCCCTACACTATCCAGATCATGGCACAATGATAAGGAGGGTGCTCACGGCTGCCTGGAGGAGCTAAGAGAGCCCAGGGGCCTCTGGATCATAAGAGACAAGTAAACCAAGACCTCCAGCACAAAGGGAGGAAACCCCAGCAGCAGTGTGTGCTTAGCACTGAGGTCCTGGGTTCACTCTCCATCACGATAGTTAGAACCCTTGGTGTCAAGGAGCCCGATTCTACCTCTTGCTAGCCCCATGGCCTTAGGTAGGTTACTTAGCATCTCTGTGCCAGGATTAGGTCATCTGAGCCAATTCACAGGATGTTCAGGATAAATGAGGACATGTGTGTTAAGCCCTTGAGATAGTACCTGGCATGAAGAAAGCATCACTCATGTTTTGAACAATTAGTAACACAGTGAAGAAAACTGCACTGTACTTTTAATTTTATGAAAATCAGGGGCCCATGTATACCAATTGTAATAACTCCACTAACCAGAATATTCAGTTAAACAGAACACCCTACTCTCCCAACATACCAGAGATTGGCACACACCATACACAAAGTGCTAAAGAGAGCAGAAATAAAACTGGGCATGGAGTGAGTGAATTTAACTGGGATCACAAAACACCAGCCATGCTAAGATAAAAACACATCATGAATTTTTAAGATGAAATTATTACTCTGGGAACAGATAAACCATATGAGCTATTTCAACTTTTCTTTTTCTTTTTCCCTTTTTACTTTTTCCCTTGGGGTGCTGGGGATCAAACCCCAGGCCTGGCACATGCTAGGCAAGTGTTCTACCATGGAGCCACATCCCCAGTCTTTTACTGGCAATGAGGAAGAAACGAAGCTAACGAGTTACTATGTCCCCATTTTAGTTATCAGATTTTAGTAAGAATAAGGAAGAGGGTCAGGTGGAGCTATACAATTAGGAAGCAATTAAAGCCTTGTAAACACAGCTGTTGATTAAAAACACAGATAAGGGAATTCTTAGAAAAATTAAATGTAACAAATCAGCAGGCAGAATGAAATGGATCCCTAGGCAGTCGAGAAACTTGTTAATAAACTTGCCGAAACACTACCAGCTCAAAAAAGTGATAGTGAGCAAGGACAAGAATGTTTTGCATCAAGTCTTACAGCAAGGCCGGGAGAGGGAAGTCTCTTGGGTGGCTGAGTGACTTGCAGGGAAACAGGAGCAGGGAGATGACAAGGGTCAGAGTGGCAGATAATACCCCTTGCAACATGTTTACAGGATGTATCACCATTGGGGTTACAGTGAGCTAGGCCATAGGAAGAAATCAATTCTGCAAAGTACTTACTGAGCTCCTTCCAGGTCCAAGGCAGCAAGTCAAATGGAAGATACAAAAGTGAACAAGACTGGTGAGAGATCTCAGGAAAAATCTGGACCACAAGGACAGTAATGACTGTGAGCAATAACACAGGCAGGGTCACGTGCAGAGAACAGGAGCCAGGAGGCAGGTGAGCTTCCATCATCGGGAAGACTTCCTGCAGAAGGAGGCATCTGAGCAGCCCTGGGCAGGATAAAGAGAAGGATAGGAAAAGTGATCAGAGCAAGTAAATGGCATGCAGTTTCCTTCATTCATCTGCACAAATATTCACCCAATTAACTGTTACTAGGCACTTCCTGATAGGCACCGTGCTGGGAGCTGATGGCAGAATTTTGAGTAAAAAGCAAGAGTCCCTCAAAGGGACTACTGAGGGGACAAACCTCGACCCAAGTGCCAAACCTTCAGACATACAGGCAGTGAGGCCAGCGCCACGAGGGGTCCTCCAAGTTCTGTCCAACATTCTGACAGGGACATCAAGGAAGGCCTTGCTGAGAAAACGATGGTGGGTCTGAGATCCAAAGGATGAGCCTGGAACATCGAGGCAGAGAGGAGACTACAGCGTTCTTAACTGGGGGAGCTACAATCTGCAAGGTAAGAAAGACGCGTGAAGACAGCAAGGGAATCACAGGCCAGGAAGTTCTGAGAGTGCCTTGTGGGTAGGAAACAGTGTGTGGAAGATGAGCCTGCAGGGGCTGGCAGGGCCAGGTGGGGTCCTGGCAAAAAGTCCACCCTGGATTCTAAAAACAATGTGAAATCTTGGAAATATTTTCATCAGTGTCCTTATGGGAGGAGGGGGGCAGGAAGTGGCGAGGAGAGAGTTTTATACTGGAAAGATGATCTGGCAGAAGTGTGGAGACTGAATGAGAGCCCTAGAGGATGGACAGTGGTCCAAGAGATAGGATTGTGGCCAGGAAGTTGGAGAGAGCAGTAAGGACGTGGAGAAACAAGGCCAAGCGATATCGGGCCAAGTCAACCAGACCAGAAGATAGAGGGTGGGGGTTGGTAGGGGAGAGGCAGGTGGTGAGGAGACCTCTGGCCTTCAGGACCCATGGATGTCCAATTCTCTAAACAAGGACAGTCAGAAAGGGTCGTTCTGATAGGGAGAGATGAGCTGGGGGAGTCAGAGGTGTGAGGATTTGGTTAAGATTGTCTCCCCTCATAGACTAGCAGCTCCCTGAAGGCAGGGACTCTTTTTACTCAAAATTGAGTCCTCAGCCGTCCATATGCTTTCTGACGGATAGCAAGGGCTCAGTCTCTGCTTGTTAACGAAGGCACAGTGATGAGGGGCATTCTCTGTGATGACTGTGGTTCTGGACGCGTAAAGTTTGAGGTGCTCTAAGACACGTGAGAGGAGGTGGTAGGTGAAGACCTAGAGATGTGGGCAAGGCTGGGACGGGACCCACAGGGTGGCACAAGGAGAGCAGCTAGAGGGAGAAGACAAAGAGACCCCGGAGCCAACATTTAGGACCTGCAACCTGTAGGGGCCTGGGAGAGGAGGGGAAGGCCACAACGGAGACAGACAAGCAGCCAAAGTCAAAGGGAGTGCTCTGAGGAGCGGGGAGGCAGCAGTGCCAGCTGCAAGTAAGACAAGAAGCTAAGAATGTCTTTTGGGCTTAGCAACACTGCGCTCACTGGTGACCTTCGTGGGAACTGTTTTTGTGGAGCCATGGGGTAGAAAAAAGTTTGGAGGTGGTGAGGGGTGGGAGGCGATGAAGCTGCAGCAGGGAGTAGACACGAGTCTGAGGGAAAGTTTAGAGGGAGAGAGGAAGGGAGAGGTGAGGCAGGAATGTGCTGGGAGTCTTTGAGAAGGAACAGCACCTAGCATGGCTGGAACAGGGCTCTCAGGCCCTTTTTCTGCCCCAATACCCCTTGGTGGAGAGACACTTCAGACCATTAATGGAAATCAGAACATCAGGAAGGAGGGTTGATTTAATTGGGTTGATGAGCTTGGTTTCTGGAGACATTCCTTTGTGGACCAGGTGAGAGGAGAGCGGGAAAGGACAGAGGGTAGCGAAAGCAACCCACAGCTACAGGCCCAATCCAGCCCACCACCTGTTTTTGTATGACCAGTCTACAACTTAAAAATGGTTCTCACATCTTTTAAGTAGTTGGAAAATATCAAAATAATAATAGTTTGTGACCTGTGATAAGTACATGAAATTTGTATGTCAGTGTCGGTTAATAAAATTTTACTGAAACAGAGACACTGAAACTCGTTCACTGATGTATTGTCTGTGGTTGCTTTCGTGCTGCTGTGGCAGAGCCGGAGATCTGACAGGCCAGTTTACCCCATATCGCCAAAATATTTACTGCCTGGCTCTGTACAGAAGTTTGCCAAGCCTTGGTCCAGGGCATAGGAAAGTAATCAGAACAACTTCCTGTCAGCTAACATGAGAGAGAATTAAGTTAAAGGGAACCAGGTCACACTGCACGTTAAGGAAAGCAGGCAGCTGGCCATTTAGGGGTGAGAAGAGAAAGGCAACAACGTGATCTCTTTGGTTCTATGATGGACATTCTCTTCCCTCTCCAGGAAGCCCCTCTCTTGCTGGCATCTTGAGAAGAACCCCCCGAGGCTCCATGTGAAGGGCACGTCTTGAAGGAAACATTCCCTTCACCAGCGGAACCCCCCTGCTGTCTTAAGCAAACAACACTCCATGCATTTCCCCTTTATAGCGCCCATCACCATGGTAATTACATAATTATTTGTAGAATTCTTGGTTTAATGCATGACTCCCCCACTGGACTGGGAGGCCCTGTGGGAGGAAGAGAGCAGGTTCTGGATACTGGCTGCTTGGTTCAATCCTGGCTCCACCATGAACTGGCTGGTAACTGTGGCTCACTTACTCTCAGTTTGCTCATTAGTAAAATGGGGACAGTGAAAATCTGTACCTTTCGGGGTTGTAAGAATTAAATGAAATAATTCCAGCAATATGCTTGGAACAGCGCCTGCACTACATTAGAGCCCAGTATGTATGTCATCGTTCGTAGCTGTTTGGATGTGGGCAGCACAGGAAAGCAATGAACAAAGATGAAAGTTGAATTTCAGGGAAAATGGGTAAATGGTGATGTCATTTCCTGAGACAGGAAACACAAGAAGGGAAGTAGGTGTGGGGGACTTGCCATGTCCGAGGTGTCTGGAGACAGCCAAGTGGCAATGCAAGGTAGGTAGGTGGGAGTGGAGCTCAGTCGGGCTGCTGGGTGAGGTAGGGGGTTGGAGGAGTGTGAATCAGGCTTGAAATAGCTGAGGGGGAAATGGGATTGTTGGGTTGCTTTTTGGCCTAGGTAGAAGTGCTCTGTCACTGTCATTGCTGATATGTGTTTATCTGTATGCACCAGGTTGTCTTGTTGGCTATCAGATGCCCAGTACTCCTGGCATAGCACTTAGCCTATAGTAGATGATCAATAAATACTTACCAAATAATTAAGGAACGGAGACCCGTGCATATTACAATGATTATCATGTTGGGGTATTGCAACAAGTACCGTGGTCCATCCTGGACATCACTAGCAGTCATCATACATGATGACAGCTTCCTGCATCAGACATCTGTGTCTTGCTACTGAAGGGAATACTTCAAAAGCAGGAGCAGGCCAGCCATGAATGTGACAGGCTAAAAGTATAGAGGAGTCAATGCCCTCAGTAAAGAACCAGTGTGAATTCCTGAGGGATGGCAGTTGGTAGATGAATACCCAGTACCCTCAGCCATCAGTTGGATGTTCTGTAAGTCAACCTCTTGCCAAAGAATTGTGCCATAGGCAGCCCTACTGAATTCATGATCAACACACAGCAACCAGAATGCAAGTTCACAGGAGGGTGAATTCTGCATCAAAGAATCTAAAGGGTCCTCAAATATCTGAACCTCATGGCCTCAAGTAAAGACAAAGAGGAGAACACCATCTCTGAAGGCATCTTCTTGGACCACAGTCATCTGACCCTCAAAATCAGGGCCCCCAGAGAAGCAGACTCCTGAAAGACAGATGCCAGCAGACTGAGCTCTAAGATGAAAGACCTGGCAATTGTGGAGAAGCCACTTCTGGGTCAGTTTCCTTAGCTCGCCAAAGGAGGTTAAGTACCTATTTGCTTGCCTCAGAAGGCCCAGGAGAATGGAAGAGACAGTGCTTTTTAAGGGTAGAGTTCTAAAGGTTTATAGGGGGTGTTGTCAAAGCATCCTCGGGTTCAATTTCTCCAAGAGCTGCCAGTGGGAGCCAAGTTACTAGTGAATGCACTTTCCCTGATGCTCCGGCCTCACCCAGAAAGCACTGAGGAAGTGGAGACTTCACAGGTATTCCTGTACCCCTCTCCACCAAGAATCCTCTTTCTAGTGTGAGTTTGGGGTAGGGGAACACCACCATAAAACAAAGAATTCCACAGATATGTACCCATTCTTCTTCCAGCAGTTGGCCATTTTCACATTCCTCTTTTGATCTTCTTAATGACTAAGTATCCCTCTAGATAGGTAAGTAAGATGGTTAATCCAAACAGTCAGCTTGACTGGATTGAGAGACACCCAGGAAACCCCTAGGATTGGCTATGTCTATGAGGGTCTTTCCAGAGACAAATGGTGTGCAGAACAACAAACTGAGGGAGGACATCTGCCCCGAATATGGGCATGGCTGTCCAATGGCTGGGGGTTCAGATGGAACAAAAAGCTGAAGTGGGGAGCGGCAGCAGATGCAAACTTGATTCTTCTTGGGCGGGTGCATCTATTCTGCCACCATCACCTGTGGACTTCAGATTCCAGCTTCTTTACTCTTCCAGTGGGGACTCTCACCAGAAATTCTCCAGTGATATTTCAGGCCTTTGGCCTTGGACTGTGGCTGCAGCATTAGTTCCTCTTCCTCTGAGGCTCCAGCTTCTTGGCCTGTGCAGCTGCTGGTTCCTCTAGCTCTCCAGCCTGCAGATGGCCATTGTGGAACTATCTAGTTCAGAGCCTGTAAGTCAATATATAAATTCCTTTTAATAATTATAAATATACATATCCTGTTGGTTCTGTTCCTCTGGATAACCCTATCTAATACATAAGGAATCTGCATCCTGGCGATGGGAAGTTACTTGTCTGATATCATATAGGTAATGTGTAGCACAGGGAGGATTCAAAAACAGGGATGTTTATGTGGCTCTCGAGTTCATGGGAGTTGACTGTGACAACTCCCCCCAAATGATGTCATAAAATATTATTGGCCCCTAGAGGTTCTTCCCAGAAGAAAACAACCAGTATCTTAAGAACATACGAATTTTCTCTACCAGTTGAGTAGAAATAGTCTAACTTAGCTCCTCTAATCCCTTCCCCGATTCAATCCAGTTTCTCCCCAACCCAACCCTGAACATACAGTCACTGCTTCTAGAGAGGCAACAGGGAACCCCAGGTGTTCAGATTCTTTAGATCACATGGTAGTAAAAGCCAGGTTGAGAATGGGAAAGTGAAACTCACCAAGATTCGAGAAAAAATAGGATGCAGCCACAGAAACCACAAAGGGCAATATGACCCGTTTAGTTCCTACTCTAATTACAGACAAAGGCATTACCTTTCACTGAGGACACTGGAAATTGCCCATGTTAGTGTCTGGTAGTCGGCACACATTTAAAATATTTGACAAATGGAATCAATGTACTTGACTTCCCTTTTTTCTTCCCTCTCAAGCTCTCTAAACCCGAGAGGTAGTCCTCATTTTCCTGTACATGAGGCAAATCATGATGACACCCTATCCTATTTCCTTGACTTTCCATCTCTGAAGTCTTCTTGGGTTTGGCAGTCACCCCCCACTGCCTTTGCTCTTTCCTTTCTAAATCCAGTATCTTTCACTCCTATTGGCGTACTGGTGGTTCAGGTAATTCTGTGAAGCTCCTTTGGTCAAACTCTCTACTGGACTGCTGAGTCATTTGTGACCTATAGATAAAATTAATTCAAAATCCACACAATCACCACTCATTTCTAAGGACAGATATTCTAATGGCAGAGACTAGGTTCCCCATAAACTTGGTCTTATGTGCAATGATCAAGAATACAAACAATAATAAACACTGGTAAGGTTGTGAAAAGAAAGGTACACTTGTACATTGTTGGTGGGGCTGCAGACTAGTACAACCAATCTGGAAATGGTATGGAGATTCCTCAAAACACTAGGGATGGAACCAGCTCATGACCCAGCTATTCCACTCATTGGTATTTTCCCAAAAGACCTAAAATTGGCATACTACAGCAATATAGCCACCTCAATGTTTATAACAGCATGATTCACAATAGCTAAATTATGGAATCAACCTAGGTGCCCATCAATAGATGAATGGATTAAGAAATTATTATATATATAACATATATAATATAAATATATACATATTTATATGTAAAGATTATATATACATAATTATTTATACATATAAATTACATATATTAAATAATACACACACACTATAGAGTTCTACTCAGTCATAAAAAATAATCAAATCACATTTGCCAGTAAATGGATGGAAATGGAGAATATCACACTAAGTGAAATAAGCCAGACTCAGAAACTCAGTTTTCTCTCATATGTGGAAGCTAAAGTAAAATAAAGGAAAGTGGAAAAAGGATATAATAAAGATAAGGGAAGATCAGTAATGTAGTAGGAGATTGAGTGAAGGGATGGGATTGCAGAGACAGAGTGAAGGGAATGAATTCTTAGAAAATAATGTTACGTGCATACATAAATATACATAGGGAATTTCACCTTTATGCATAGGTAGAAAGAACCAATCAAATATAAGTAAATAGATAAGCAAAAGCAAGTCCAGTAGAGAAAAGAAAATGGGAAAGAAAAGGGGGAAGGAAGAAAGAGGTGATCAAAAACTGAAATTGAATTCCATGCATGTATGAGTTTGTCAGGATGAACACAACTACTATTCATAACTATAAAGTTCTAAGAAAAGAAAAAACTTGACCTTGTGTGAACCTTTTATGATGGCTCCTGGACCAAATAACTGAGCTAGTGGTCACAGAGAAAAGGAACAATGATTTCCAAAACCTTATAGCTATGACATTCTGTTCCCAAAGGAAGAAGTCCAATTTCTCTAGAATTTGATCCTTCAAGAAACTCCTCTCCCAATGTCACATTCTGTCCTAGAAGATCTAAAAAACATCAAAACATAGGTCAGCAGACCCATAGGAATTCTGTAATCCTATTTTGTGATCAGCACCAATTAACTGCAGCAACTATTAGAAACTGTTTTAAAAATGGTATTTTGGGGTTACAGTACTTGCAGGTTTGATTACACATGGCTGTCGCCATTTTGAGACAACAGTCAGGCCCCGTAGGATCCCTGACCAGACTGACTGAGCCCCGTCTCCAGGATCCCTCAGCCCGACCGATCACTCCCTGCCTCTGGGGCCCTCACAACGACTGACTGCTCCCTGCCGCCAGGACCCCCAGACCGACTGACTGCATCCTATCACTGGAACCCCAGACCGACTGATTGCACCCAGCCTCCAGGATCCCACAACCACACCAAACACACCAGACCCCTGCCGGACCAACCACATCCCGTCTCCAGCACCTCCAGCTGACCACATCCATCCCTGAGTTGCAGCTCCCCATTTGCCAACACATTTCGACGCCAGAGCGGCCATCTTGGATAATCCTGGAAGCCGTAGCTCCGATCTTTGGGTGGGGCAAATCCCATCCTGCAACGCCTGCTGAGGCTTGAAGCTCATTGTCAGGTACTTCTCATGCATCAGGCTACTGAACACTGGCAGGTTTCATTAGTATTCGTCTGTTACACAGTAGATTTTCTTTTTTCTCCTTTTTAAAAAAAATTTAAGTTTTATTTCTTTACTTTTCTTGCTCTCTTTTCCTTTTGTTTACCTGTTCCCTCAGAGTCTCTTTCTCCCTTTTTTGCATGCTAACATCCGATTTCTTTTGATTACACTCTCACCCTATTTTCTAGAACTTCTGTATATTCTTTTCTTATCCCATTAACAGCCACATTCTACATCCCTCTGCATCCTCTTTGTCCTTCATTAGAAACTGCAGACCTTATTGCAAACATGTTTGTTTTACCGAAGATAATATTTGAACTCATTTTATTTATTATGACAATTTTGTTATTGTCTCCATAGGGGCTATTTGGTCTAGGATTGCATAGTGTCTGATTTGGGCACTGCTAATATTGATCTCCCCTTAAAGAAAGGGTTTTGGAAACCTATAGGGCCACTATAAGCCTATAGGGGGAAATCTGCAATACCCCAGATCTGCACTGCTAGAGGGGAAGATACATGAACAACATGAAAAAACAAGGGAAGAAAATGATCCAAACAAATCTAGATTATATATTAATAGAATCTAATGACAGTATGTTAGAAGAAATGTCAGAAAAGGACTTCAGATTATATATGATTAAGATGATTCGCAAAGCAAAGGATGAGATAAGAGAGCAAATGCAGGCAATGAATGATAATACCAATAAGCTGAAAGAGCAACTGCAGGAAGCAAAAGATCATTTCAACAAAGAGATAGAGATTCTCAAAAAAAAAAAAAAAAAAAAACAAATGGAAATCCTTGAAATGAAGGAGACAATAAACCAAATAAAAAACTCAATGGAAAGCATCACCATCTTGGATAACAATATGTATAAAGAGCTCACATTATATGACCTCTATGCCAGTAAATTTGTCAATTATGCAATAAGTAGTTAATAAACTATTAATAGTCATATTTAAAAAAAAAAAAAGAAAATAAAGTTGCCCAAACAGAGAATATGGTAAGAAATCATATCTCCAAGAACTAACTATGGGACATCATGAAAAGACCAAATTTAAGAATTATTAGGATTGAGGAAGGCACGGAGATACAAACCAAAGGAATGAACAACCTATTCAATGAAATAATATCAGAATGAAATGGAAAATCAAATACAAGAGGCTTACAGAACACCAAATGCACAGAATCACAACAGATACATACCAAGGCACATAGTAATGAAAATGCCTAACGTTCAAAATAAAGATAGGATTTTGAAGGCCGCGAGGGAAAAGCATCAAATTACATAAAGGGGGAGACCAATACGGATAGCAGCTGACTTCTCAACCCAGAGTCTAAAACCTAGAAGGGCCTGGACCAACATATTTCAAGCTCTGAAAGAACATGGTTGCCAACCAAGAATCCTATACCCAGCAAAACAACCTTCAGATTTGAAGATGAAATAAAATCCTTCCATGATAAACAACAGTTAAAAGAATTTACAAATAGAAAGCCTGCACTACAGAATGTTCTCAACAAAATATTCCATGAGGAGGAAATGAAAAACAACAATGTAGGTCAGCAAAAGGAGGAACTACCTTAGAGAAAAACCACTCAAAGGAGAAACCAAGCCAACTTAAAAACCAAAAATAAGCCAAATGACTGGGAATACAAATCATTTCTCAATAATAACCCTGAACATTAATGGCCTAAACTCATCAATCAAAAGACACAGACTGGCAGAATGGATTAAGAAGAAAGACCCAACAATATGCTGCCTGCAAGAGACTCATCTCATAGAAAAAGACATCCACAGACTAAAGGTAAAAGGATGGGAAAAACCTATCATGCACATGGACTCAGTAAAAAAGCGGGGGTTTCCATCCTTTTATCAGATAAAATGAACTTCAAGCCAAAGTTAGTCAGAAGGGATAAAGAAGGACATTTCATACTGCTTAAGGGAACCATAAATCAGGAAGACATAACGATAGTAAATATTTATGCCCCAAACAATGGTGCATCCCAGTACATCAAACAAATCCTTCTCAATTCCGAGAATCACATAGACCACAACACAATAATTCTGGGCGACTTTAACGCACCGCTGTCACTATAGATAGATCTTCCAAACAAAATCCAACCAAAGAAACCATAGAACTCAATAACACAATCAATAGATCTTCCAAACAAAATCCAACCAAAGAAACCATAGAACTCAATAACACAATCAATAACCTAGACTTAATAGACATATATAGAATATTCCATCCATCAACGAGCGGATTCACTTTCTTCTCAGCAGCACATGGAATCTTCTCGAAAATAGACCATGTGTTATGCCACAAAGTAGCCCTTAGGAAATGCAAAAAAATAGAGATACTGCCTTGTGTTCTATCAGATCATAATGGACTGAGAGTAAAAATCAATGACAAAATAAAAAGGGAAATTACTCCAAAACTTGGAGACTAAATAATATGCTATTGAATGAAACATGGATAACAAAAAACATCAGGGAGGAGATTAAAAAATTCTTAGAGGTCAATGAGAACGATGATACAACATATCAAAATCTCTGGGACACTATGAAAGTGGTACTAAGAGGAAAATTCATTGCATGGAGCGCATTCCAGAAAAGAATGAAAAGTCAACAACTAAATGACCTAACATTACAGCTCAAAGCCCTAGAAAAAGAAGAACAGAATAACAGCAAAAGTAGTAGAAGACAGGAAATAATTAAAATCAGAGCTGAAATCAATGAAATTGAAACAAAAGAAACAATTCAAAAAATTGACAAAACAAAAAGTTGGTTCTTTGAGAAAGTAAACAAAATAGACAAACCCTTAGCCACACTAACAAAGAGAAGGAGAGAGAAGACTCAAATTACTAAAATACATGATGGAAAAGGAAATATCACAACAGACACCACCAAGATACAGAACATAATGAGAAGTTACTTTGAAAATCTGTATTCCAACAAAATAGAAACTACCGAAGACATTGACAAATTTCTAGAGACATATGCTCCTCCCAAACTGAACCAGGAGGACATACACGATTTAAACAGATCAATATCAAGCAATGAAATAGAAGAAGCCATTAAAAATCTACCATCCAAGAAAAGCCCAGGACCAGACGGATTCTCAGCCGAGTTCTACAAGACCTTCAAAGATGAACTCATTCCAATACTTCTCAAAGTATTCCAGGAAATAGAAAAGGAGGGTACCCTACCGAACTCATTCTATGAAGCTAATATCACCCTCATACCCAAACCAGGAAAAGACACATCAAGGAAGGAAAATTTTAGACCAATATCCTTGATGAATATAGATGCAAAGATCCTTAACAAAATATTGGCAAACCATATCCAAAAACATATTAATAAAATTGTGCACCATGATCAAGTGGGGTTCATCCCTGGAATGCAAGGATGGTTCAACATTCGTAAATCAATAAACGTAATCCATCATGTCAATAGACTTAAGGATAAGAATCATATGGTTATTTCAACTGACGCAGAAAAAGCGTTTGACAAAATACAACACCCCTTCATGCTCAAAACACTAGAAAAAATAGGGATAATAGGAACATACCTGAACATTGTAAAGGCTATTTATGCTAAGCCCATGGCCAACATCATTCTTAATGGAGAAAAACTGAAACCATTCCCTTTAAAAATGGGAACAAGACAGGGATGTCCTCTTTCACCACTTCTATTCAACATTGTCCTCAAAACTCTAGCCAGAGCAATTAGGCAGACTAAAGAAATTAAAGGGATATGAATAGGAAAAGAGGAACTTAAGCTGTCACTATTTGCAGATGACATGATTCTATATTTAGAGGATCCAAAAACCTCCTCCAGAAATCTTCTAGACCTCAACAATGAATTCAGCAAAATAGCAGCCTATAAAATCAACATGCATAAATCTAAAGCATTTTTATACGCAAGCAATGAAACGGCTGAAAGGGAAATGAGGAAAACAACTCCATTTGCAATAGCCTCAAAAAAATAAAATACTTGGGCATCAATCTAACCAAAGAGGTAAAAGATCTCTACAATGAAAACTACAAAACATTGAAGAAAGAAATTAAGGAAAACCTTAGAAGATGGAAAGATCTCCCATGTTCTTGGATAGGCAGAATTAATATTGTCAAAATGGCCATACTACCTAAAGTGCTATACAGATTCAAAGCAATTCCAATTAAAATCCCAATGACGTACCTTACAGAAATAGAGCAAGCAATCATGAAATTCATCTGGAAGAACAAGAAACCCAGAATAGCTAAAGCAATCCTTAGCAGGAAGAATCAAACAGGGGGTATCGCAATACCAGAACTTCAACTATACTACAAAGCAATAGTAACAAAAACAGCATGGTATTGGTACCAAAATAGACAGGTAGATCAATGGTACAGAATAGAGGACACGGACACGAACCCAAATAAATACAATTTTCTAATACTAGACAAAGGTGCCAAAGTATGCAATGGAGAAAAGATAGCCTCTTCAACAAATGGTGCTGGGAAAACTGGAAATCCACATGCAACAGAATGAAACTAAACCCCTATCTCTCACCCTGCACAAAACTCAACTCACAATGGATCAAGGACTTTGAAATCAGAACAGAGACCCTGCATCTTATAGAAGAAAAAGTAGGTTCAAATCTTCACCTTGTTGGCTTAGGATCAGACTTCCTTAACAGGACTCCCATAGCACAAGAAATAAAAGTAAGAATCAATGACTGGGATAGATTCAAACTAAATAGCTTTCTGTCAGCAAAGGAAACTATAAGCAATGCAAAAAGAGAGCCTACAGAGTGGGAGAATATCTTTGCCACTCATACTTCAGTTAGAGCATTAATTTCCAGAATATATAAATAACTCAAAAAACTCTACACCAAGAATACAAATAATCCAATCAACAAACGGGCTAAGGATATGAACAGACACTTCACAGAGGAAGATCTACAAGCAATCAACAAACATATGAAAAAATGTTCACCGTCTTTAGTAATAAGAGAAATGCAAATCAAAACTACCCTAAGATTCCATCTCACCCCAATTAGAATGGCGATTATCAAGAATACAAGCAACAATAGGTGTTGGAGAGGATGTAAGGAAAAAGATACACTCATACATTGCTGGTGGGGCTGCAAATTAGTGCAGCCACTCTGGAAAGGAGTGTGGAGATTCCTTACAAAACTTGGAATGGACCTACCATTTGACCCAGCTATCCCACTCCTTGGCCTATACCCAAAGGACTTAAAATCAGCATACTACAGAGATACAGCCACATCAATGTTCATAGCTGCTCAATTCACAATAGCCAGACTATGGAACCAACCTAGATGCCCTTCAATTGATGAATGGATAAAGAAACTGTGGTGTATATATACAATGGAATATTACTCAGCTATAAAGAATAATAAAATTATGGCATTTGCAGGCAAATGGATGAAATTGGAGAATATCATGTTAAGTGAGATAAGCCAATCTCAAAAATCCAAAAGACGAATGATCTCACTGATAAGTGGATGATGACACATAATAGGGGGTAGGAGGGGGGCAAGAATGGAGGAAGGAGGTACTGTATAGAGGGAAAAGAGAGGTGGGAGGGGTGGGGGGAGGAAAAAAATAATGGAATGAATCAAACATCATTACTCTATGTAAATGTATGAATATGCAAATGGTATGCTGTTACTCCATGTACAAACAAAAACAACATGTATCCCATTTGTTTACAATAAAAATAAATTTTTAAAAAAATGGTACTTAGGGGTTGGGGTTGTGACTCAGTGGTAGAGCACTTGCCTAGCATGTGTGAGGCACTGGGTTCAATCCTCAGCACTGCACAAAAAAAAATAAATAAAATAAAGGTATTGTGTTCATCTACAACTAAAAATATTTTTTAAATAAATGAAACAAAATAAAATTAAACTGATACTTAGAACTTAATTTCTAGGTCAACTGGGAATACTGGTACCAACCAACCCTTTCATTGAAAACTTTTATAATACTGGGATAAGTGTACAGAATAATTATTTTCAGATCTTGGACAGTAGGCACTGCAGACTTGTTGGTGCCAAAGAGAAGGGAAACAATTGAGGTGAGTCCCTGGTGTTCTGCCTAGAGCCTTTTACCAGACCCCAGAATAGGGATGAGGAACCCAAACAGAGGACAGGAGCCTCCTGAGGTGAAGAAACGGGGATCAAAGTAAAGGGAGTTTGAGGTAGCTGGAACTTGAGAAGCAAAGAGGTTGCTCCAAGGAGAAAACCCTTCAGTTATCTTCATTAGGTGACCTTGAGTCTTTTTGTAAACATGACCTGCATATTTGGAGGCTATGACTCCATAAGACTACACAGAAAACAAGCACCAGAGGGGGGAGGAAATAACTACCAGAAAGCTGCAAGATGAAGAACTATGGGGGCTAACAGCTGGATGGGAAGCATCAAGTTCCAACCAACCATAATGAAGAACCTTACCCAGGGAATCCAGTAGAGACCCTAGAAAACTCAAGCCTCAGAAGTAGCGCTAAACTTTTTTTTTTTTTTTTTTTTTTTTTTTTTCTCCTGAGGCGCAGCGGTTCGGGCCCTCGGGTAGCTGCTCCAGTCTCGAGGGTCGGGGGCGAGTAGCCAGCAGCATTCGCCCGTCTTCGCGACGAGTTTACCCCTCAATCCCAGACATTTCCTCAGTGGATGAACAGGGAAGCCAGTGGTGGTGAAACTTAAGTGGGGAATGGAATACAAGGGCCCCTGGGATCTGTAGATGGCGATGTGAACATGCCGCTTGCAAATACAGGAGAACACGTAGATGGAGCATGGTCTGGCCATCCGGGTGAAGTTTTAATAAGGTGTAATAATGTCCTTTATATCAGAGGTGTTGAGGAAGAGGAGGAAGATGGGGAGATGAGAGAATAGCGCCTTTCATGGGGATTTTTATATATATATTTCTAGACAATAAAGACTTGTTTTTGTTTTTCAGCTAGTGAACTCTTCATATGCAGATATTTACATGTAAAAAATGTTGAAACAGTTGAAAGTTGATTCACAGAACTAATACTTTAAAAGCCACCCAACTTTATATTCAAGTTGATTTTCCTCTGTAAGCCCAATAATTTTTTTTTTCTTTAAGGGATAATTATTTTTTATGAAAGTGAATTTCAGCCCTTGTTATTATATATTAACGGACCTTTTTAAAGCAAAGCTTTTGAGCCACTTAATGTGTAAAGTTAAACATTTTCTTAATTTCTCTTATTTAGTAAAATAATGTTAACTGTATCAATATAAGCTAAATAATGCACATATCATAGCTGAAATTGAAACATCATCTGAAATTTAAAATGACTGGAGATAGGGCACAACAGAAATTGTTAACTGACATTTAGACGGGAGGCATATGCTTTGTTCACTTGAGAATAAAGTTTTCTGAACAGAACTTCATATGAAACCAAAAAAAAAAAAGTAGTGCTAAACTAGAACTAATAACAAATCTAAATGGGTGTTCACTCAATAATAGTAATGTCAGAACAAAACTCAACACTCTCTAAAGGAACACAGCATATCCAATTAATAACAGTGTTCTGCATTCAATTAAAAATTATTAGACATGAAAAGAACTAGGAAAATCTGAGCCCTAACCAAGAAAAATCTATTTTTGGAAATAGTCTAGAAATGACAGAGATGTTTGAATTAACAAACAAGGAATTAAAAACAGTTATAATATTTCCAAAGAGTTAAAAGAAAACATAAACCAAATGAGAAGAGAAATGGGATATAATTGTTTTAAATCAAAATAGAACTTCTAGGGTTCAAATTATAATATCTATAATAAAAAAATTAACTGGATAGGATTAAGATCCTTTTAAACACTGCAGAAAAAATGATTAGTGAATTTAAAGACAAGGCAATAAAAACTATGCAATCTGACATTACAAAGGGGGAAAAAACAAGCTGAAAAAAATGAAAAGAGCCTAAGTAACTTGTAAAAGAATAGCAGTAATTGAAGTCCTAGAAGTAGAGAAAGATAAAAAATATTTGAAAAACAATGGGTGAAAATTTTACAAATTTCACCAATTTTACAAATTTGATGAAAACTGTATACTCACAGATTCTACCTCAATATATATCAAGCAGGATAATATGATGAAAACCACACCAACATGCAACATAACTGAATTGCTAGAAACTAATCATAAAGAAGAAATCTTCAAAGCAGCAGGTATGGAAGACGTATTAGAGACATGAGAAATATGAGAATTACTGCTTACTTTATATCATAAATAATGCAAGTGAGAAGACAATGGAATGATTTTTTTTTAATTCTGAAAGAGAAAAGTGTTGATATAGTTTCTGTAACCAGAGAAAATATCCTTCAAGAATGAATACCAAAATTCTGAGAGAATTCATTGCCAACAGACCAGCACTGCATTTAACAAATGACTGATGAATGTTTTCTGACTGAAGAAATTGATTCCAAATAAAAACTCAGTCTCTTCAACACAATGAAGAACACAGGAAATAATATGTGAGTAAATATAAAATATTTTTTCCGGTTAAATTTTTTAGAAAGATAATTCTCCAAAGCAAAAATAACAAAAATGTAGCATAGAGTTTATAATATATTAAGAAATGAAATGAATAATAATAATAGTGTACAGTATGGTAGGGGAAATGGAAGTATACTGTTTCAAGGGTCTTCCTTTTATGTGAGGTAGTACATTTTTGAAGGCAGACTTTGACAGTTAAAAACACATATTGCAATCCTTAGGACAACTACATTCACACACAGAAAAAGACAAAGTCTACTGATATAATAAATTTTAAATAAGTATAATAATAATAAAATGAAAAATAATATAATAAATAGAATCCAAAATACTCAATTAATTCAAGAAAAGGCAGGAGACAGAGAAAAAATTTTAAATGAAAGAGACAAATATCAAGATGATAGACTTAGACCAACCATTTCAATAACTATGTTACATCTAAATGGAAAAATATAAAAATTATAATGCAGAAATTGTCAGTCTGGATGAAAAAGAACCAGCTATATTCTTCAAGAAATTCCCCTTATGCATAAAAAAACATACATAATTTAAAAGAAAAAAGTAAAAGTGTGGGGAAATGACACACTATGCAAACTCTGTAGCTGGAAGAGCTGTGTTCATCGCAGCCAATATACTTTAACCCATTATGTCCTGTCATACTATGTGTAGAATTCCTATAAAAACTTAAATTGAATGACAAATATACCATTTGCGATCACTTCAAAATAAATATTGTTTTTAGAGTTCTATTTGAGAAAAGAGGTGAATGTTTAGAGTTTTTGAGAATTGCTTACATTTTTATATGTATATATGAAAATATATATAAAGGGTACATGAGCTCTAGATTATGATTTCCAACCTATTTTAATGCATATGTGTCAATCTCATTGAAATAGTCACAGAACTAAAACCTGGGGACCTAAAGAGTTAAGACAAGGAACATCACCAGAGATAAAGGGAGACATTTCATAACAATAAAGAGGTCAGTTTAACAAGTCAAAATGATACAACAAACCTAAATGGGTATTCTCCCAATAACAGAGTTTAAAATACATGAAGCAAAAATTGACAGCAAGGAAAGGAGAAACAGACAAATTTAAATTATAGTTGGAGTTTTCAACACTCTTCTCAATAATTCATAGGACAAGTAGACAGAAAATCAATGAAAAAGGATATGACTTGAACATCACTGTCAACCAACCTGACCTAAATGACATTCACTCATTAGGTAAAATATACACATTTTTTCCCAAGTGCACATGGAACATTCAACAAGATAAATCATATGCTGGGCTAAATGTAAAAACCAAGACTATAAAACTTCTAGAGGAAAACTTAAGAGAAGATATGCACAACTTTGGGGCAGTTAAGAGTTTCATAGGACACAAAAAAGGAATTAAAATTTAATAAATTGGATTTCACCAAAATAAAATTTCTCATTTTCAAGGTCATCAGTAAAAATAAAAGGTAAACCTAGAAGAAAATACAATACATATATCTTATAGGACTTAGATAAAAACATAGAACATTCTTAGCCCTTCATTCACAGTAGCCAAAAGTGAGTAACAATCCCAAAGTCCCTCAGCAGGTGACTGGATAGAGTTGTGTTGTATCTAAACGATGGAATACTACTCAGCAACAAAAAATAATCCACTGTTGATATATTATGGAAGAATCTCTAAAACACTGTGCAGAGCAAAATGAGCCTGACACAAAGGACTATGCTTTGTGGTTGGGTGCAGGAGGAGCTCAGGATCAGGCAAAACTGATCTAAAGTAATAGAAATCCAGTGAGTGGTAACCTGGTTTGGGGATGGAGGGATCAACTGTCAAGGAGTACTGGAGGACTTGTGAGGTGACAGAAATGTTCTGCATCTTCATTGTGGTAGTGGTTACATGGCATATACATTTGCCAAAAATTACCCAATTGAACACTTGAAGCAGGTGCCTTTTATTGAACAAGTTATACATCAATAAATCAATAATGTTGATTTTAAAAAAAGAAGGGTCAGGTGCAGTGACACACACCTATAATCCCAGCCACTCAGGAGGTTGATGCAGGAGGATCACAAGTTCAAATCCAGCCTTAGCAACTTAGCAAGGCCCTAAGCAATGTAGTGAGAGCCTGTCTCAAAATAAAACTCAAAAAGGGCTGGGTATGTGGCTCACCGGTAAAGTGCCTCTGAGTTCAATCCCCAGTACCAAAAAATTAAATTAAATTTAAAAGGAGGAGGAAGAGGAGGGGGCGCTTCTGATCTTCAGAAGATTGCACTCCAGATGGGAAAACTGAGTTGGAAATAAGGAAATACCCCAAGGTCCCACAGAAGCCGGAAGGGCATTCTTCCCAGGTGCCATGCAGATCTAAGAAGGGGGAGGTGGGCGAGGGATAAATCAATGTCCATTTCATGGGGGAGCTCAGGCAGGAAGTGAAGGGGAAGCGGGGATCTGAGGCATAGAGAGAAGACTTGGGGTTTCCAAAGAAGGATTCAACATACTGAAGTGGAAATAGCTGTGGTCTGTGCAAAAGACTGGTGTGGCTAATTCAGATGTGAGAGAGGAATAAAATGTAAGATCCTGGGAGAAGGTCAAGGATGTACAAGACTGATAATGGGCATTCTTATGAATCCTGCTCAGAGCAGTGGGAGCACTTGAGTTAACTGAACTGTGGGTGGAGAGCCTGGGGTCAGGAAGTCAGAAGAAGGCTCTTGCAGGTATGAAGACATGGACTGATGGGGGCCTGCTGTACTGAGATGCCCTGGGAATACACAGGGAGGAGAAGACCCAAGAATCCCCCAGGCGAGGACAAGCCTTTGAAGGAAAGCTCTCTCACAGTTTTTTAACCATGGAGAGGCAGCCAAACCCAGCAGATTGAGCCTAGGCTCTGGAGTCCACAACCCTCAGACCAAGCCTGGCTCTACCTCAATAAAGCTCAGGCAAAGTTCCTAAGCACCCCACACCTTAGTTTCCCCAGTTATTGAGAGGATCGGAGGTGAGGTACGAAAAGCAGCTGGCACAAAACAGACAATAAATACTAGACATTGTAATTAGTCTTAAGGTTCATCAGAGATTTCTGGGACCAGCATATGTGGTGAATCCTCCCTTTGTGTCTCAGGGACGGGGTCACAACTAGACTGCGTGAGTACAAGGAAAGAATTAAACACATAAACATACCAACCTTCAAGGACAAACAACAATAGGCACAAATATCATTTACATATGCGCTCACTGCATGTGGGCCACAAAAAGAGTGAGGGGAGTCCTTTTCATTAAATAGCAACAGGGCAGGGGCCTGATTACGAAAAGTCTGGTGAAGGGGTTCATAACATGAAGCTTCTCCACTGGGAGAAGGATGCTTTTTTAATTTGCAAATTGACCGAGAGTAGCCTACATAGTCCAACATCTCTGTCATCCAGTAGCCTCCTTGACACTTTGACGCAGGTAACTCTGGCTCTCAGGGAGTCCCAGGATACCATTGCTCCAGAATCTCATCTCCAGGTAGGGGCATGCACTGTGGGTGTCAAGCACAACATTTATGTTAAGTAAAGTTGTGCAGATCTAAGGAAGAATATTTTTCTACATTGAAAAGCATTTACTGAGCAGCTACCGTTTACAAGGTTTATAAGATATCTACTGTTCACATCACACTCATATTTACCTGGGATTGTCTGGTATAACTCTGCCTAGAAAGCAGTTCATGCTGAGAACACTGACGAGGGCAGCAAGGCGGGTAATCACCAGGCAAGTGCATGATAAACAACATCCAGGTTACAGGGAAGGAAACCGAGGCTCGGTGATTTTACCAGTCACCCAGCTAGCTTAGCAGGAAGCTGAAACCAGAACACAGGTCTTTCTCATTCCAAGTCCATGTCTATCCATTATATCCCGGACCTCACAGAACCCTTGTAGAAATATCTATGAGAATTCATTCTTGCTGGCAAAGAATGAAGGATGATGGAGAGCAGACACTGAGTCTAGAAAAAACAGGCCAGTACTCTTGCGCTCCCAAACTTAAGACTTCCCCAAAACATAAGGCCACTCACCCAGCTGCCCACTGAGGTCTCCCTTCTCCTCTTCTCTGCCCCCCACCATCACAGTCAAACCAGAGATACTCAGAGCCCTGAACTGCACCATTGGAGCGGCCCTCAGAAACCGTGCATCCAACATCCCCCTTCGAGCAGGATCCCATCCACAGTTGTCTCCATGACTGTCACCTCCTTGGTCCAAATCTTAACTCTTGGCTTTAGCTTGTGCCAGTCTATCCTCACCTTCCAATCTGCTCTGGTGTCAGAAATCAGCGTACCACGGTAGAGAGAACTCTGTGATACGTGACAGGGTCTCTGAGCCAGACCTCCAAAGACCCTTCCACGCAGGAAGAGAAAGCCTATATAATGTGTATTCCAGCTACTCAGGGAGACCTCCGTCTGGTATTGTTCCAAATAAGTGATGCAGTTTTATACCTGGGTTCCAAACATATGAGGTCAAATAACCACATTTAGCTTAGCACAGTCCAAGGTTGTATTCGCTTATTTCAGTAACACCTGAGAGAACACAAAGGGGCAAGAGAAGAGTGTTCTGGACTCGGCTGGCAAAGTCGACCACAGGAAATTAGTGACGCCAGCCAGCTGCTCCAGGCCCCTGCTGGGTTGTTTCTCCTCCTCTCCTACCTCTCAGGGGACAGCCATCCTGCTCTGGCCTGCCAGAACCAGAAGACAAAGAGGGCAAAGCTCTCAGCCTGCCGCATGCCCACCTCCAACACATCCCTCCATGAAGCCACCGGCAAACAGCCTGCCAGGAGTGGGGGTAGGAGGAAGTGTCCGGCAATCCTCTTTTCTCTTGAAATGGGATTGGAAATGGGGTAATCGTCTAAATGGGCAGTTCTGATGAGTCGATGAGCATAACTCCCATTTTTATTACGGTGATGAGGCCCACTGAGCGAGCATAATCCCTCTCCTGGGCTCTGAGAGATCGCCCGGGCAGCCGGCCGCCACCCCGCCCCTCTGCCCCGGCTGCATTAGTCTGATGGGAAAAGGCTCTAGATGGACAGCGTTTCATAATGGCATTTAAAAACAGGATCCTGGGTCACGCCAGGGTTCAGGACAATGCTGTCAGAACTCCCTCTGCCCTTGACACTGCCCTCCTGCTCCCCAAACTCTAATGGGACAGATATGGTCCAAATACAGGGCCATTCTCTGCCAGGTAAGGGGAGAAAGATGTTAGCAGAGACCCCCAAACTTAAAAGGACCAGAAGAATCATGTTATAATGGAAAAACTACAGGCCCTGGCCCCCAGAAATTCCACTAACTTTCAGGGCCTTCGATGCCTCATTTGCATTATATAATCTCTAAATTCCTTTCCTGATTTTCCACACAAAGACCCACAGGTTCATGACTCTCCAAGCAAACCCAGAATTCTACGCTGATAGGTTACTTCATTTCTGTTTTAAAGGGTATTCTTTTATACCTCTCCAATGAAACAATAATTTTATTCGTGAAAACCTGATGCAAGAGGACCTGGTCATAACGAAGGTGAGGTGCCCTGAGGTAAGAAGGCAGGCAGGGGAGGGATGGCCAGGAAGATGTGAGGGAGTTAGAGAGGGCAGGAGAAAACACCCAAAGCCATGTCATCTGGGGCTCACCCTATCAGGCAAATGGACTGCGGATTAGGAGAGCTGGTTCTGCCGATGGGACTCAGAGACCTCCAGAACAAATCATTACTGTGTGTGCCCATTGGCTCCTGAATAGGAGTTTGCATCTACCCTGTTCACCATTTTCTCAATCACTGATCAGCCAGGAGGCAGTGAAGTGCGGCAAAATTAAGATCTGATTTTAGATTCAGAAGCTGGACCCTGGCTGCAGAGCCACCATTTACTAATCATATGACATCAAACAAGGCATTTCACCACTCTGAGTCAGACTAGTGCCTGCCCTGCTCACTTTATGGGCAGGGTTGCCATCTTGCCCAATACCAGGAGATGCCGTGCCTATGTGAACAGTGCCAACCAGAACTGGGCAATGCATACCTTGCACAGCCAAATACAGATCATTGTTTGTAGTTTTAAAATGTCAAATGACATAAAATGAAATAGCCATAAACACTATTAACAGAGCAGTGTTACTATACTGGGAACATTCTAGAAGGTTCTACATCAATAGAAAACTTATTTGCAAAAAGCTAGTATTTAGTAGCATTGAGTTTTAAATTCTACCCCATTCAATTATTCTATCACCCTAATGTTATCCTTGTAATTTAAATGACAGAAACTACAGAAAAGAATAGGAAAATAGGAGGTGTGGCCACAGACCCAGAACCAGGCAAATATCTTTGCTATGCATTTTGTGTCTCCCTGGACCCGAGACCACTTTGCACTTCGCACTAGGTCCTTCTCAACATACCCTTTATTGTAAGACACTCAAGAGATCTCAGATAAGATAGGCTAAGATCACTTTCTCCTGTTACAGACCAAATATTAGGGTCATCACCAAATTCATATTCTGAAATTGAATCTCCAATGTGATGATATTTGGAAGTGGAGCCTTTAGGAGGCTATTAGGTCATGAAGGTGGAGTCCTCATGAATGACATTAGTGTCCTTAGAACAAGAGCCCAGAGAGTTAGCTTGCTTTTTATGCGGCGTGAGGATACAATAAGAATCAGCCATCTGCAACTTGGAAGAGTCCTCACCAGAACCCAACCATGCTGGCACACTGATCTCAGACTTCCGGCTTCCAGAACTGTGAGAAATAAACTTCAACTGTTTATAAGCCACCCAGTCTACGCTCCTTTGTTATAGCATCCCAAACAGACACCTCCCAACCTTCCAAGGGCTATGTATGCCTCGGAGAGGAGAAAGACCCACAGACTGTCACACTGTTCACTACCCTACCTGCTCCACAACCCCTTTCCTCTCCCCCATGTACATCAGTGAGGTTCACGTCAGGCAGGTTAAGAATTCTAAAGTCATGTAAACTCCTTGATCCCTGACTGCTTCTCCCAGGGGAGAAAAATGGAAATGAAAAATACTAAAAGTATATGTTCCCACATCTCCATTTCACTTTTCACTGCCCGGTTTAGCTTGTCTTCATCAGATGCCTCCTGGTCCCAAGACCCTTAACCGTTCATACCTCCACAACACCCCCTCTCAGAGCTTACTGCTCTAAAACCCTGCTCTTTGCTGGTCAGGTCCTTGCATTACAGGCTGCCCAGCACCCCAGCCCCTACCTATCTCAGCCACAGGCTTGTTCTGAACTGCCCCTCTAGTTACATCCTCCAAAGCTGCCCACAATGTGGTCCGATGCACTGGCTCTCCATTTCCAAACAACCATCATGCATGTATTCATTCAATGCGGGTTTAAAAATGTATTTGGCATCATGCTGGGCACTAAAGATGTGGTAGGGGGCAAACCCAGCCAGGATCCTAGAGACAACAACCTTTCAGCAAAAAAGATGTCAATCAAATAATCACAAAAATAAATATATGATTTATTTATACAAACAGTAATATTTGATAAGAAAATGTGCTTTGAGATGTACAAGGCAGAGGGCTGAAGAAGTCTAGGGATCAGAGAGGAATGAGAAGGGATGAATTAGGCAAAGGGGCAGGAGAGGATGGGGTGACAGCCACAGAAGTGGGCATTCATTACAGGCTAAGGGAGCTGCCTGGGCCTGAGATCTGTGAGCAGGCCAGCACCACCCAGGACATTCAGGACAGGGACAGGGGAGGGAGGAGCTTGGTGTCCAGGGAACTGGGAAAGTTACCAGAAGCCAGGCCATGAGGGGCCTTAGAGGCTGTGCTAAGGATTTGGGTCTTTATCCTAAAATAAATGAGAAAGCATTAAAAGGTTTTAAGGGGGGAGGAGGGTAGTTTAGGAAACACATGACACAATCAGACTTGTGTCGCATTTTGAAATGATCATTCCAGCTGCTATGGGGACAAGGGGCTAGAGGACCTGGGGTGGAATAAGAGTCCCTCAAGGAGGAAATTACATCTATTCCAGGCAAGAGATGTGGATGCAAACTTGGACAGGGAACTGGGAGTAGAGAGGGAGCCAAGCATATTAATTTACCAAATCAGAGTTTACCAAACCAGATGGGTGGGTGGTGCTACCAGGAAAGATGGAACACCAGAAGATGATCAGATTTGAGTAAAAAAATCTGGAGATCAGTTCATGACAGAATGAGTTTAGGGGGCCTTTGAGGCTTCCAGGTAGAAATAACATTAATGGCTGGATCTGGGATAGACCTATGTGTTCAGATGGAGACACGCATTTCAGGAGTCACCTGCACAGGGGTAGCAGTGGAAGATATGGACATGAATGAGATTACTTTACATCACTGTTATGGTTTGGCTCTGGATATCCCTCAAATTCTCATGTGCTCAGAGGTAGGACTTTTTTGAAGTGAGTATGTATTGTGAGAGCCCAGATCCACCAATAGATGAATCCATTTATGGCTAAATGGTCTCCTGGGAGGTGGGATCTAGTTGGAGGAAGAAGGTCACTGGGGACATGCCCGAGAAGAGTTTACCTTCTTTCTGGCTCCCTCCTTTCTTCCTCTCTCCCTTCCTCTCCCTCCCCTACCCCTCTGCTTCCTGGTTTCCATAGTTGAGCAGCTTTCCTCCCCAGACCTTTCTGCCATGATGTTCTGACTGAGACCTCTGAAACCAAAAGCCAAAATAAACTTTTCCTGCTGTAGGTTGTTTTTGCCAGGTGTTTTAGTCACAGCAACACAAAGCTGACTAACACAATCAGTAATTAAAATTAGCCTCTCTCTCCAGCCATTCCAGCTGTACCTGACCTGCACAGGGAGAACAGGTCTCTATTGCCTTGCTGGGACCCCATAGGCCTCTGTACCTGGTCTTCCTGCGATAGCACCTCTCCTATCAGTTTATGGCCACTTGTTTACATATCTGTCTTCCTCACTAATGTTCCAGGAACATCTTGGGGTCAGAGTCACATGACTCTCATTCTGCACACAGAGCAGAGTCCTTGAGTGAGCAGTAAGGTACAAGCCCACTTTTCTGATCCACCACAAGGCTCCCATGCACTGTGTTTCTGGAAATAGGTGAGAAGACCAGCCCACACCTCATCTAAAACCCAGTGTCAGAGTCTCAGGGGAAACTGCCATTTTATTCCTCATCTCTTATCCGAGAAGCCAATGTAAGTACTGTGAAGTTTATAAAAAATAATGGTATTGATGTTTCCTCACAGTTACTACAGAAAAGAGAGCAATGAGAGATTTATTGGGGGTATATTTATCTTGGTTAAGGACCATCTAGGCACAAGGGACTAACAGGTAGAGAAACAAGTACACAATCCTCAAGGAGCTGTTAGTGTGTTCTCTGACTCAGAACCCAGTGTACACATGATAATTCAAAACAATTGTGTGTCACTTCTTGAGAGATGTCCACAAAAATTTCAAAACCTGAGTCCTCAAGGAGCTTATAATCACACACACACAAAAAAATCAGGCAAGAGGCATAGCTGCAAAGTTAACTCCATCAGTATGCGCAGGCACCCCTACAGATCAGTGCCTTTTTCTAGTTAGGAAAAGGTGTCTGTCCTCCAGGCACATATAGTCCCTCAACAGGATATACATCTTGGCAGTATTTAAGCCCACATCCCCCTGACCTGGCCAGAGGTCCCCATGTAGGGCACATCCCTCACAACACATGTCATATCAGCAGCAGGTGTTCATGCAGAAGGATCAACACATGACGTGTGGTCCAGGGCAAAGGTAGAATCGTTTTTTGGTAATGAAAGAAGAAATGACTGCAAGGGAGGCCAGAGGCACAGTCAGTGACAAATCATATTTGGCCAAGGCAAAGGGTCCACAGAGTAAGGAAGAGAGAATGGGAGGCTTGGCTGGGGAGCAATTCGATAAGGCCTCACATACCAGGCTAAATAGTTCGTACTTGACCCTGCAGCAACTCAGCTGTCCCTAGGGACCTTATCTTCTTTTCCCCAAAGTAGTGCCATGGAGAATTTGGCTGCCAGTATCAATTCTCACCAAAGAAAGTGCCCTCTTGCACCCTGAAGGTTCATGAAGGATACCATAGGACAAGAAAATAACTTTCCTTATGCTGACATGGAACCCCAGATAATAAGGTCTAATGCCTTGTATTTATAGCCAGCCTAAAAATATATTTTATGTCCAATATATTTATTATTAACACAGTTTAGTTTGACTTATAGGATAAAAAAGCAAAACAACTAAGGGCTTCGGGAAGGTCAAAGAGAGAATCCACAGTTGCAAAGCTGGGACTTGAACCCAGGCCTCTCATACAGAAAGAATCCTGTGCTCAAGGGCACTCAGCCTCTGCTTGGCAGAGTCCCTCTGTCACCAGCCACCACACAGACTACTTGAGTCCGCCAGCCCTGGGTCCTTTCCAAGAAAAGACAAAGCTTCCAAACAAGCAGTAATGACATTGATTATTCCAAGCCAGAGGCAGGGGATTCTGGATCATTTCCTTAAAATACTTGCTCAGCAGCACCCGAGCCCTTACCCCCACTACCCAGAGTCCCAGGAAAGAAACGTACAGTACTTCATTAACATGAAGGGAGAAGAACTCCCTGTGGATTTTCGCAGACTCATTTCCCTCACTTCTCAAAGGCCAGCAGAAAGCCAGCTAGGCTGCATTGTTAGCTTGGCTGTATCTTATTTTTGTAGTGTTTTTGCAGATTGCAGCAGACCTTTTTTTCCCTCCCAAACTGGGCAAAAACATATACCTTTAAGCTTCCTACAGTATCACTCAAAAGATTTTCCTGTTCTCCTCGGACCTCTTCTGCTATCAAAGCCATACTTTCCCCCCAAGGAAGAACATAAAATTTATTTTTAACATTCTTACAAGATATGTGACCAAATTATTTTTAAAAATAAATAAATAAATGGAAGACTTTCCAATATGTCATGCAAAGCACAAAAAGCATGTCGATCAAAAGCTAGCTTTCAGTTATCATATTTACATTTCTTTCTCCCCCCTGCTTCATTCACCCTTTTGTTACTAAGGAAGTTGGAATGAAAGGGGATTTGTCTCTTTTTCTCAAGGACCAATCTCTCACTGCTGAGTTTCTCCACACCTGAATTCACACATCTCCCACACCATGATAATTACTTCCATGGTAACCACTCATGACATCACCAGGGCAATGTGACAGCAGAAGGAACCCGAGCATCTGAGATATGGTTTGAAACGAATGCCCTCTTATGACCTAAGGCAGGAACAAAAGGAATTTTGTCGTGAGATTTAGCATAAAAGTAATTCTTGAAATCTATTCTTGGATCTTAGTATTAATTGGATTTCAAAGCTTCCTGTTGCCCAGGAGCCTGTGATTATGGTCCAAGGTCCATGAAATTTCTAAGATGAAATCATAGCACCTGCATGTGAAAGACAACTAGTGAGACCAGCAGATTCCAACCTCAAGACATCCATTGTTAACTGTAGTTAGATCTCACAGGTATTTCTGTGAGGCCTTAAAATGCTTCCACGGTTTCACAGGAAATAATGTGTTCCTGGAAAGTCTTTTCCCCCTACCTTTTCTTACCCCAAATACATGAATTACCCAAACCCTCGAGCCATAGTTAGCAGCTATTAATAACTTTGTAGGCAGTGGCACAAAGAAGAGTGGACACAGCACAGTCAGGTGACATGTACACTGTGAAGCTTCACAGGGAAGAATGGAAACATCTTTTTGTGAGACAGAGTGGTGAGATGTAAGATGAATGTCAACATCCACTTTTCACGGGCATTTTTCTCTGCCAGCGGCCCCAGCTTTGGGGCTTAAAATTTTATTCCAAATACTACTTAGATCCATCAGGATTCTCAAAATATGGATTTCAAGTTGGAGACATCAAAGTGCATTATTTACTAAAACCACTGCAGCTTTTCTCTCCTCTTCTTTCACAAGATGCTATTATAAATTCAGGCTGCTTTAATCTTTGAATGAAAGAAAGCAAAAGAAAGAAAGAAAGAAAGAAAGAAAGAAAGAAAGAAAGAAAGAAAGAAAGAAAGATTGATTACCAAGTGAGTTCATCCTTTAATTACTGGTCTTAGAATTTCAATTTACATGCATTTAGATTAGGCACAAAAGGACCCCCCTATTATTCTCTGCAAACAAAATTTTAAAAGTAAACAGAAAATGCGACAGGAAAGACTTACTTAAGGGCCTCCAAGGATTAATCTTTGCATTCTTCTCATTTTTTTCCCGAATTTGGGAATAACATTTACAGTGGAGAATTTGATGTTACGGAAGGAAACACTGAGTTTGATTTGTGAACACAAACTACTTTTGATCACTATTTTGCCAAGAATTTCAGAAGCACAGGACTCTAGCAGAGGTCTTATACAGAATCTGCATAAACAAAATGACACAAGTATGTTTTCTCCTGAAACACAAGAAATCAAACTGCACAAATTAAGATTGCTGACTGAGTGAATGAGTGGGTGAGTGAAAACTCTGGAGATCCTTCACTCATCCGCTTTTAATGTCCTTCAATTTTATTTGCACAGTAAAAGTATTTTAATTACTTTGCTTGCCATTTTGAATGATTGGTATCTGGCAACAGAAAATAAATGCAAAATTTAATTGGCTTTAAGATCAATAATGTGTCACACCAGATTTCTAAAAAGTAGAATTCTCAAAACAACTTGCAGAAACTTCAAGAAGGTTTAGAATGGCTGTAACCAGAGAAGGATGCTTGGTTCACTGATTTACCAAGGACTCATAATGATACCTGGGGATTTAGCATTTTTTATTAGAAGTACTGGGCTTTTTATTAAGACTTGAGCTCCTTACTCTGACCCCACCAACCTGTCAACCATTGTTGAAACAGGTCTAACTGAGCTCCGCGATGGGCAGGGAATTCAGCTAAATGCTTTGTAGGATAAGATTATGTTCAGTACATGGTTCTTAGGACCACCACTGACATGGAGCAACCATCAGTTACAGTTCATATGTGCTTTGAAAGTTCTAAGGAATGGGGACCACTTTCAGAAGGCGACCATTGCTGCCCTACAGATGTGGGAATAAGCTGTAAGGATAAGAATCAATGGAGAGGCATTGCATATATGCAGTGACCCAGAGCCAGAAGCCTGGGATATAGTCAGAACATAGAGGACTGGCTTTGTTGCTTGTATGCTGAGGCCAGGGTGCAGAACAGAAAAAAGACCTTGCAGGTCAAAACCACATACTCAAGCGCAGATAATGTGGTCAACCTATGATCCCAGGATTTGAGTGGGAATTCACGGACAGAAGGAAAGGGATGACAACAGCCTGTATTGAGAGTTCAAAAGGAGACCTCTACAGCCTAAGACAGAGATAACATCACTCTGAGTTGTTCTGACAGCAGCCAAGAAAGGAAAAGAGGAAACAGTTCATTATTAAGTCTTTGGACTCTAAGAACCTGCCCAACTTTGCCCTGCTGAACTAGAATGAATTTACTAGGACCTCCATAGATGCAGTGGTTTACAGAAGTTTTTATATTTTTTATTTATTTTATTTATTTATTTATTTTTGTGTGCTGGGGATGGGATCCAGGGCCTTTTGCATGCAAAGTACGCTATCACAGAACTAAATCCCTAATCCCTTGGATGGTAGCATTTTAAAGGCACCATTCTGTTTCTGATACTTATACCAACTGTGACATACTGGCTGCTGCTTCTGGGAGGGCCGCAATCCCAAGAAGCATGTTAGGGAATCATTCATCTGTCAACTCCAGAGTCCTCAGGTCTCCAGTGGAGTTTAGGACACTTGGCAAGGTCTTCTGTCTCCAAAGCAATGATGGGAAGCTCTGGGCTGGAAGTCAAGAGTGGTACTGGCTCATCCTGGCCAGACACTGACTCCCTGAGGACTCTGGGTGAGTCTCTTTTTCTTTCTGAGGCCTAGTTTCATTTTGTAAAATGAGGATGTTGGATCAAATACTTGCTTCCATGTCTTGTGTTCTATGAATTGAAATTAAGTGATTGTCCCAAGTTCATGCAGTTATGTAGAAGCAAGATCCTGGACCACATCCTGTGTCTCCTGACTCACCATCTAGTATCTTTCCATAATACTGGGATATATAAGCAGAAAATATTGACAGTAACAGGTAGCATTCATTAAACAGCTACTATATGGCCAGCACTATCTCTAGGGTGTGTCTATATGGTATCTAGTTAGTCCTCACAACAAACAACTAAATCAAATAAATTTTTTAAATAATTTTACAGATGGGAAGCAAACACTACAGAAAGATTAAGTCATTTGCCCATAACCACACAATTAGTAAATGCCGAACCAGAATTTGAAGTCAGACATTTAAATTCCAGGACCCACATTACCTTCATCTCTACTTTCCCCACTCCACAGCAGAAATAAGGAGTAACTTGGTGACATGAGGGACATGGAAACCTTAAAATAGAAAATATGGCAATCTTCCAGTGGTGAATTCACATTGGAAGTATGCAAGCTTTCAGAAGAAATATTTCGGTCAGTGTTGCTTGCCTGCACACCTCTCCATTTCCCTCCCCACGACAACCACATGAACAGTCCCTGGGGGTTCATTTAAGATCTAGTGGTCTTAAATGTGGTCTGAATGGAATAAGGATAATGACCACATAGAAAAATCAGGAGACGGTGGCCTCCTGGCTGACTCTCCTAGCTCATAAGACAAGGAAAACCAAAACCACCACAGATTATTTTTACTACCAAATAAAACCCAAGAGGAGTCATCCTCTTGAAATCTCCAGGGAGCCATGCTGACATCACCTCCAGACACACACACCCAGGTTTACCCATTAGAACACAAGTCGGATCCACAGCTGTGCCAAGGCAAATATTATTTTAAGCAAAATAAGGGGCAGGAGGACTTTAAAACTTAAGTTTCTTTCAAAGGCAAGTACTACTTGATCTGTGTGCTTTCTTTTGCCTATATTATCTAAGATCTCTACTCTAGGAGATTTCTGGGTTAATTTTGATCCGAGTTTCCTATAGCTAATGAAAAAGCACTAGTATGGTAGCAAGAATCCTAGATGGAACCCGGTGGCTCTGGGTCCAATTGAGCACTTTCATCTACTGGCTACTTGACCTTGGCCAGTCATTTGATTTTCCTGAGCCCTCTTCCTCCTCTCTAGAGAGGGGGCTGATATTCTCTGTGAATCAGTCAATGACCAGGAGTCCCTGAATCATGAATTTTGCTAGATGGATCCACCACACAAAATTGTGATCCACGGAGATTAAATTCAAATAAGAAACAAGAGGCAGTGAATGTGTTACTGCAATTGAAATTAAGTTCGGATACAAAGCTGCGCTTCTGTCTAGTTTTGGAAGCTTGGCTTGCCACTGACCTGCTGCCAGGCCTTGGGGGCCCCTCAATCTATCCACACAGCAGGGAGTGAAGGCTCCTTCCCTGGAGAGCTATTTGCATGAAGCAAAGCACTGCAATCCTTCTCGACCTCCCTGGAGGGAAGGTTTGCCTCCTTCCCAGGGAGAGCTTCGGCTGCACAGATAGCAATGTAGGAGGAAATGAGCCGGACAGACAGGGCACCGGGAAAGCCAAATATGAGAGCACCAGACCTCCCTGGCATGAGGACAGGCCCCTCCTTACTCTTGAGATTCTTCTCAATGTACTATGGGTTCTCCCATAATTCTGCCAGAAAAACCCTCTGCTGCATTCTTAATGCTTGCATACCAGGCCGATGGATGCTTCTCCCTTCTCTTCCAGTCCTGCATTATATTTACCAACTTTAAAAGGGACTTTGCATTTCCCACTGCCCAAGAGTGGAAGGGGCTGCTCTTGTTTATTATTGTGCATCCCTAGATATACAAAAACAGAGGACAGGGTACAGCATTTGGTGCAATGTCGCAGAGATCCCTTCATGTGCTAAGAAGGGGATCAGACTTCCCAGCTTCTGCCACTGAAAGATAAACTTTGTGAAAGCAAAGATATTATAGTCATTGCATAGACCTAGCAACTAGAAAAGGTCCTGGCACATAGTAGGTTCTCAACAAATACTTATTCAATAGATGGCCAAATGAATGAATTCTGACTCTGAAATCCTATGATTCTTCAATTCTTTGGCCTCTGTCAACTGTACTCTCACACCACCTGATTCTCTTCATTCACTGTCTTCTAAAATCTCCTCCGATTTCCACATATATTTGATCCTTCGTGTCTCCTTACTGGTGGTCTGGCCACTTCATTTGTTGATAAGACTAACTTTGTTTTTTAATTGACAAAAAAATTGTATATATTTGCCATGTACAACATTTTTTTTAAAATACACACTGTAGATTGGCTAAATTGAGCTAATTGATGTATACATTGCCTCGTATGCTTTTCATTTTGTGGCAAGAATACTTAAAATCTTCTCTTAGTAATTTTTGAGAATATAAAACATTGCTATTCATTATAGATATGTACATAGATAACTATATGACCAGTGGGATTCTACATCATATATAACCAGAAAAATGAGAAATTATACTTCATTATACTCCAAAGTGCATTCTACTGTCATATATAACTAATTAATACAAATTAAAAATTATTTTTAAAAATCTAGAAAAAAACACAGATAAAAATGGCAGCAACCAATTGTATTTATAAGCATTATTTTAATAGGATCTGATGATCCCAGAAATATCAATGAAGGAATAAAAATAAGTTATTTGAAAAAAATTAACTTAATAATAACTACAATTTGTTGAATGCTTAAATATACTAACCATTTTTCTAAATGTATCATGTCTTTTCACAAACAAAACAACCACAGTAGTTATATTATTACCCCCGCCCCCCCCTTAACAGATAAGGAAACTGAAGCAGAGAGCATAGGTGTGTGGCACCAGGCTATCCACCTGCAAGTCGTGGGGCTGAGCTCCAAATAGGCGGGGTGGCAAGGAGAGGAGGCTTTTAACCCCCAGGCTTGCTGTGTAAACTCTGGCCCTGCATTAACTAGAACCTTCATCACAGTTCTCTCAATCAGAGAACAGGGTGCTGGGGTGCGCGGCCTTCAGAATCGCCGGGAGCACATATGCTCCATCAGCTTCTCCAAAGCCCTACTGGCTTCCCCTCTTGGTTTTCATCTGAGTCACTGAAGAGTGTTCCTCAAAGCAGGATTGCAGCATAAAGTCTATTGAAGATTGAGTGCCAAACTTTGTATCAGTTCAGACCAACAGGCAGAGAAGACTCAGTCACTTAGCTAGGTACACAAGCTTTCCTTGTCACTGTATACCCATACTTACTATGCGTGGTCTATGATGGATACACACCTATCTGTTGAATTAAAGAATAATTTATTGGTACATTAATGAATGAATAACTGAATAGAAAAATTCAAGTCAAAACCCTATATTTTTTGTTAGACAACAAGAAGCCATTATTCTTTTCAAGTATGTATCTTCAGAATCTGCCATGTGCTGAGCACATTGCTGACCACTGTGGGGCACACACAGAAATCAGAATAGAGTCCCCAGCGTCAGGAGTTCCAGCTGAGGTGGGAAGCAAGAGTGAAAAATCTGAAACAACTAGACTGCGATATATTCTAACTTCGCAAGAGATATATTCTAACTTCACTATCTTGCATGTCAGGGGAATCAAATGTGATCTTCAAGATTTTTTTTAGGCATTTTAAATTATCAAAGTTAGGAAAAATTTGTCTAATCCATTTTAGAGGTGAAAAAATGAAACAGAAAAGTTGTCACTTGTCTGTAATCATACGCTTGGTGTCATAGCAGGATTTGAAGCCAGTCATTGTAACTCCAAACATCATGCTTGGTGTGTGTGTGTGTGTGTGTTAGTGATGGTGACTGAACTCAGGGTCTCATACATGCTAACTGTGCACTGTACCACTGAGCTACACTCCCTGTCCCTAAAACTCATTTCTTAACCTTACTTCTACATTTCATGGCACAATAAGAGGAAGTGGCTCAGTGACACACAGACATTACAGATTTATATACAAATGTATCCACATATGTAGATGTGGTTTTGTTCCATTTCTGTGTGGGTTTCCTTTTTTTTAGCATAAATGGAATCATGCACTATGTACTATTTTATGAATTGCTTTTTCGTACAGCGTATGTCTTGATGATATTTCCATGCAATTGCAGACTACATCAACCTTATTTGTTTACAGTGGCAGTGTACTCCACTGTATGGATATTTACTTAACTTTCTTCCTGCTGATAGAAAATTAAGATTGTTTCCAGCTTTTCAATCACAATGCTTTAGTTAGCATTTGTTATTGTACGCACACAAGTATGAGTATTTCTGTCGTATAGGTTTCTAGTAGTGAAACTGTTTGGTCCAGGGGAATGCCCGCTTCTATAGTGGATTTCCAACAGGATTTTTGCCGCCGAGGCCAAAAGCACAGTTAAAGCACAAGTTGGTGGGGACCCCAGAAACAGACATTGAGGATGAGCATCCACATACCTCATGTCAAGACATAGTACCAGGACTGGGGTTGTGGCTCAGTGTTAGTGTGCTTGCCTAGCATGTGTAGGCACTGGGTTCAATTGTCAGTACACATATAAATAAATAAAATAAAGATTCATTGACAACTAAAAAACTTTTTAAAAAAACATAGTACCTCAAACGTTCCAAGGAGCCTTTCCATATTCTCTCAGTTAACCTTAATAAGAATTTATGAAAGAATTGTATTCTCATTTTACAGATGAAGACTCTGAGACATGGCAAAAGTAAGCAATTAGTGAAGGGTCAATCCATGAATTAAAATCAGAGCCGAAACCTGAAAAAAATTCTCCTCATTTCCATTAAAGCCATTTTAGTGAAACCACACTGGTATAATAAATTGGATATAATAAAGTGTTTGGCTTCTTCTCAGCTATTAACATATCCATGTATGTGAGTTTTTAAGGGTAGACAGCATGATGTAGTCAAGTATTGCCAAGTTTTGAGGACAGAAATGTACAAGAGAAAATGGGAAATGTTTTCCAACCCAAAAGTACTATGATCTGATGAGTCAAAATACAAAATAATAATAATAATGATAATAATAAAACAAAAGGAAGAGCTCTATACTGATAAAATGGGAAGAAAAGAGAAAAAGAGACTAAAGAGAGTGGTTGGAATAGGAGAGTCCTACAGAGTGGTCCCAAGAGTCCACACAAAGTTACTTATGGAAGCCCAAGTAACTGAGACTCGACCTTCTTGCCTAAGAACAGTATTCAGCCTAGAAGTTTCTTCTCCAATCTGAGAAGAGGAGAAATGACAATTACCTGAACACTAGAAAATTCTAAGTTGACTCCTTCTCAAAGATAATTTACTCCAAATAAAAGATTTTACTGTTAAATATTACTTATGATTGAACAATAGGTATCATTAGGTAAGAGAATTTCCAAGAGGCATGAGTAAGCTTCTCAGCAGAAATGAAAACAGAAATCTTTTCTTGATCATCCCAATCAGAGCAATGACAGAAGGAGGAGGAAACTGTAATGATGTTTTGATAAACTTACTCAGTCATGTGCCCTAACATTTACATGAAAGTTTCAACTGAGGATTCTGCAAAGACCTGTAATGTCTCCTCTCAACAGCTGTGAAAGACAGCCTGCCCAGTCTCAGCTCCTTTGACTTGGCTGGCAAGTCATATATCTATAAATTGTGACTCTCTTCCAGTTCTGATTTTATAAATTGCAGATGAAATAAATTAGGATAGGATCTAAGATAAGGACTCAAACTGTGTAATGTCTTCAAAGCTGATTATCTATCAGTACCAACAAAAGTTTTTTCAAAAACATGTAAACTTTCCCTATCAGCCCCTGGTTAGGGTGAGGAAAACAGAGAAAGAGGAATGTGTCCCTTTAAGAGACATATTTTCTGAAACCTATATGGGTCTTTAGGAGAAGGTCTTGGGTCAGGAGAAATACTTGGCAAGAAACTGCACCCTATGACTGCATACCACTGGGAGTTTGGGCTAGAATTTACAATTTTGGCTTTAATCGGGAAACTCAGTGTCCTGGCCACCCTGCATAAAAAATTGGCTGTGAACTATGCCAAGAACTTATTCACATTTCAGCTGACCAACATTTTTAACAATCATCTAACTTCCAAACCCCCCGTTCTGAGGTCCTCTGCAGCAGCCCCTGGGAAAAACAAGCCTTTGTTTTCACCTAGGTTTCTCCTTTGACTCCAGCAAAGAGTCACTTCTCTCTCTAGGGAGTCTTAATAAATATATAACTCATACGGAGAGAAGGGGAGGGGCTGGATCTGAGACACTATGACACCTCTGTAGGACTCTTGGGCAGATAGATGCTTGCTGCACAGAGGACTTGGAGGAACAAAGAGATTATAGTTGCTGTGGCAACCATGCATGCCTAAATGAACAACAAAATTAATAGTCCCTAACAGGCTTTGGTAGCATCAACAGGATGGCAACTCTTTGCTTTACTGGAAAAATGTGTAACCTCAATAGTCGCCCTGCTTAGATCCGGCTCTTGAATGAAGAAAATGGTGTTCAGAAAGAGGAAACAGAATAAGCCTCAGGTTCTTGTCACACAAACTTCTCCAAGCCAAGGGCAGAGGCCATGTTATTCTGCTGCCCTGCTGAAGTTAAGAGGTACCTTTCAAATGCCCTGTCCTTTCTGTGGCCTTCTATTTAATTTTATCATGCTATTGCTAGGCTCCTATTGAACTTTTGTTGCAAGCAGATAAGGCTAAGGGGGAGCAGAATGAGGTACAAAGAAGAAAAAGGTAAAATTAGCTGTGGCCCATAATTGGACCCTGCTTGGCATTGAGGAAAGCACAGTACATGTTAATTAAGGAGATTAATATGTTACTGGCTAAAGGGGCTATTCTAGACAGCAGGAACAAAGTTTAAAACAGGTAAGAACTTTTTTTTTCTCTGGACTGAGGTTAGTTGAGCCATTGCTTTGAACAATTAGATGACTTTTATCCTTAAATAGAGATAGGGAACAGAAAAAAAAAAACTTTCTTAGGACCTATGATGTTTTTAAAAATCTGTTGGATTGGTCTGGGGCTTAGTATGCACAAGGTTCTGGGTTTCATCCCCAGCAGGCCCCCCCACAAATCTACTGGGCTAAGAAAATCTTAGATCATGAGAACTTTTGAAGAAATTGCCCAGTTGCTCTTGTATTAATTGAGCTATACAACAGAAATGTGCCCTTCAAATAAGTATAACATTCTGATTCAATTTTAAACCATTTGATTCCCCCAAGTATTTATTATTACTATATGACAGAAAGAAAAAAATATTTCTGGTTAAATAATTTCTCCAAAGTTCTAGGCAATGTCAACATTGGGAATAAAGATCTCTGTCAGATGATACTGATTTGAATGTTTATTGTCCAGGGCTAAGGAGCTGGGTCAAATGCATGGGGTGTCTACTGGCTAAGCACAGTGAGGGCAGCTGCATGGTCAAGCCTCCTACTGCCACTCAGTACACTCAGATATACATCCAAGTGTGCCAAAAAGAGTAAGCAGAAACACACAGTGAGCTCCATACACGCTCAGCACAACTCAGGGTACACACAGCGGATAAAAGAGTCAAGATTCCACCTTCCTTCAAAATGAATGACATGCACACCTGCGCTTACAAATCCCATGGGACAAATCATCAACAAATGCTCAGAGGAGATATTTGAGGACTGTGGAATATGAGGTAGAGTCACACAGTATTGCTTTTTTATGACTTCTCAATATCAGCCTGAAGACATGTTTATTTTATAGACAATAAGTGAGGTACATCTTTTTACACAAAAACAAAGGGAGATGTGCTTTAAATACTGTATTATGGGGTTGAGAGAGTTGCACATGAAAATAAAATTATTTCAAGATCCTTCCTGATATGGTGTAAATATGTCCCCAAAAAGTAATTTTGGAAATTAATCCCCACTCAATAGTAACTGGAAGGTGGAGCCTGACAAGAGGCGATCATGAGGATGTGCAGGTTAATGTTTTAATCACAGCAGCGGGCTAGTTAGCCTGAGGGTGGATTTATTATAAAAGAGACTCCTCAATAGAAACATTAACGACCCTGACTTGATCATCGTAGTAAACTTACACTGCGTGCACATGTGTGGGTGTATTGAAATATCACACATAAGTATATACAACTATTATGTGGTAATTAAAAAAAACTTTAAAGAGAAAACAAATAAATAAAAGAGACTTCTCTTGCTTTCAATCACGCATGTACCTACACGCCCATTGTTGGCCTTCTGCTATTGGATGACACTGCAAGACTCTTGCCAGATTCCAGCACCTCAGTATTGAACTTCTCAGTCTCCAGAACTGTGAGAAATAAATTTCTTTTCTTTATAAATTACCCAGCCTGTGGACTTCTGTCACAGCAACACCAAACACATTAAGACACCTGCCCTCCACCCATCCTGCATAAGGTCTTCCTTGTTAATATAGGCTTGGATTGTGTTTTATAACATACCTAGTGACAAGATATTATTAAAAATATATTATTTATACTAAAGACTTCCATGGTCAACATCCTATTTCTTCATTTGGGTGTTAGTTACACAGATGTATTCATTTTATGAAAATTCAATGAATGCTACACAATTTTCCAAAGGTATGTTATCCTTCAATAAAGTTCTTTTAAAAACCTTCTCTTGTGTCTGCACTGCTGATCTCAAATGAATCATACAAATAGTTATGCATTACATTAGAGACAACACATTTATTTTTATAAATGTGAAGTTTAAAAAACATTTTGTAATGTTTTAAGTGCATCAGATAAGTTTGTTATTTAAATAAAAGATATGGATTAAAGATTAAAGTTCTAGCCTGGCCAATAGAAGTGGATGAGTTTCAACCTCTCTAGTTCTCAGTTTTCTTTCAGTTAAAAAGAGTTAGGTGAGCATTTCTTCCAGCTTCACTATTACATGATATTAAGGAACAGGCCAAATGAGAAATGAGAATCCCTTGATGAATCTTTCTGTAAAGCAACAAGCCACTTCCTGGTTTTTCTCTTCTGCAAATGAGAATCTTATGGGGAAAGAAGAGAGTTGGGTTGCCAAAAGCGTGATTGAGTGAGAGCCTGCAGCCAAATGACTGGGCCCTGTTAACCACAAGAAAGCCTCAACCTAGTCACATAATCCGGAGTGCCCCCAGTGGAGAAGTTGCTGGCTATTTCCTACTTTAAAGTCAGGATTAACTTTACTGCCACAAGAATCATACAGGGTTTTTCATAAAGTTAAGTTCAGACAATAGAGGTAAGGAGTTAGGTTTGCTCATTCTACAGATGTTTCCTGAGCTCCTGTTGAATGCCAAGCTTCCCAGTAGCTGTTGGGAAGCAAATGGCAAGAGGGACGGACAAGATCCTGCCCTATGGACCTTAGAAGCTCATGGGCAATACAAGCAATAACAAGCGGGGTATGTGATAAGTGTTGTAAGTGGAGAAATGGGGGTTGCAAGACAAGCAAGCGTGGAGGGGTATAGCTTTCTGGAGCATGTGAGGTCTAAGTAGTGAGTAGGAGTTAGCCACATAACCACAGTAGCTCATCTCCTGGGGGGAGTGTAGCCTTGAGCAGGTTCTGGAATTTTGACTACTCATCTTCCACTCCCTGTGCTATCTGCATGAGCCTGGGTAGGACTCTTAAGCTCAGCTCGGCCTCTGTTTCTTTATCTGTGAAATGGGAGTAATTATATCACTCATGGGTTGTTGTAAAGATTAAGAGACTCCGTGCAAACCCTACCTCAAACAGAGACTAACTGCTGTTACTGTCAAGATTAACAGCGAGGCACACGTGGGGAGAAGACCGTTACCATTCCAGGCAGAAAGCCTGTGCATAAGTAGGACCAGAGGGGCTATTTGGTGTCCTAAAAGTTGTCCAGACCAGCTGGGGAGAAGCGTGAAAGGAGGAACTGAGAAGAGGCTGGAGTGGAACCAGGCACCAGAGGCCAAAGGACCTTTACACTGTGTGAAGTGGTTTGGAGTTCATCCTGGACAAAATAAGGAGCACTGGAGTCTTCCAGAAGGACAGGGCCCTGGCATTTCACTATCCCCGTCTATAAGTGGGGGAAAGACACATAAAACATATTTATTTTACCACAGAACATTAAGACTCTGTATCCACTAGCCAGTTTCTTCTACAGAGGAGGAGGTCCTGTTGGAATTCAACCATTCACTAACATCGGAGGATTCCCTTCCCTTGGTGAGTTAGAGATGCTGGACGTGCAGATAACAGGAGTTCATTCAGGAGAGGCATACTGAAATAATGTAATACAGCCTGAGAGACCCAGTTCAGAAAATTAACATAGTATATCTTTTCATGAGCCATGAACTGCAATATATAACAGGCCTCTCCTGAGCCATTAAACTTGCTCTATTAGATTACAGAAAATCCCAGCCAACTAGCCCTGCTCTGCCTAGATTTTTGGTAAAATACAGATCTCTTTTTCTAATGGAGGAAAAGCAAGCTTAAACCATAGCAACAGAGCTTTGTGCAATATGGATGCAACATCCACACTTCTCCTCTACCTTCCTTCTCTTTAAACCTGACCTCTAAAGGGAACTTTAATGAGAGCAAACAAGCCTTCTTGGGATGCATAAGCACCACAGTGAAGTCCATAATGGATGAAAGCAAGTGCTGACATGATTCAACACTTAGATACAACCTGGGGGAAAAGTAAGCGATGAATGTGCCATGCGGACAACCATTAAGTGCTCCTGGAAACTCAAAGCCAAGGCAGCATAAGCCATTCATAGCCGGAGTGGGCAGGAGAATGGCAGAGGTACAAGTGTTTGAAAGAGAACAATCAATATCTCCCTTGTGAAAGGATTAACTACCAGTTAGAACCCCAAAATGACACCTTGAATTGTAGTATGGTCCTTGTTAGGCCATTGAAGCCAGAAAAGCTGGCATATCATCATAAAGCTGGTATAATTATTCCCACTTCTCAGATAATGAAACTGAGGCTGAACCCAGCTTAAGAGCCCTATCCAGGCTCATGCAGAAGCACCCTTCTTCCAGACTCACAGCCAGAATGGAAGCATGTCCAGTTTTGAAATGGCCTGTGGCTTTATGGCTGTGCATAAAGAAGCTGCTGGTATTTTCACACATCTCCTGTTTGTCTGCCAGACTCACTATACTATTTTGCACACATCAATGGACTTAAATATCAGTGACAAGTAGTTTTTCATGCATTTAATGATTATTTATTGCAAATCAGCTACACGTAAGACATCATCCCAGTAACTGGGAAGATGGAGAAGGATAAGATATGTACACTGACCTTGAGGGGTTTACTGTCCAATAGATGCAACAGGAAATGGACATTATCTAGAACACAGGGTACAAAGTAATAAGAAGCACAATACAGAAGAAGATGAACTGTTATAATTCCATCCTATGCATAATTAAAGGATGTTATTCTGTCAATAAGTCATATATATAAGATCTATTTTTATTAACCTCATTCATTTTAAGGTTTAACCTACACAGCAATGAGCATTGTGATTTTACTAACTGATAATTCCATGAAAGCCCAGAGCTGACCACTGATATTGATCAGTAGGTCATGGTGGCAATAGGAAGATGGGAAGTTTCTGAATAGGGCTAAACTCCCCAGGATTGCTATCAACTCTGGGATATTAAGATAATAGACTTTTTTTTTTTTCTGGTGGAAGAAACTAGGAGGGAGGGTTCATTTAGCTTCTGAGTAAGATCTGCCAGCCTTTCTGTGGCTTCGCATAAAGGGCACTTGGTTTATTCTGCAACTGTTGCAAGGTGCAAGGGCCATGCCCTAAAATGCTCTTTAAAGGAGGGGAATAAAAATCAGACTCATTCTCAGGATGAAATCCTGTTTCCTCCCAAGTCAGCATAGAGGTCAACTCTGTCCTCCCCTTCCCTGACACACTTCAAAAACTAACAATGGATTTATTAGTAGACTCATTCTTCTTGCAGAAATGCCAGCTCTCCCCAGTCCTCACAATCAGAGTTCAAGGGGAGCTAAGTAGTACAGTATGGCCTGAGAGATAAATGTGTATGGGAGTTTGGAATCAGCCCTCTAAAGAAGATACACCAAGGAAACCAGGCTTTAAAAAGGAGTTTCAATTTTGCTACTTAAAATACAAAGCCCTTTTACTCCTCTCTGTGTATGTTCTGATATGGGAGACAAGTTTGTATGGTTAGCTACCTTTTCAGGTATTGATAGCCACCTCTCTGTGAAACACAATCAACCTATTAATTAATACAAATAAAAGGTACCCTGTCCCCATTTTCCGTCATTTCCACCATTATATTCACTTTTGCCTCTGTAAGAGGGGCATACATACAGGTGTCTCTCCATTAACAAAGGGCGTTCACCTGGGAATTGAGCTCCTAAATGTGATGAAACCACGTTTCAGAATGAAGAAACTTCTTAAGATCATATGAAAAGAAAATGAAGAATTTCAAGTATATGATCTTATTTAAAATATTAACAGTGAAATCAATGATGAATTGTCTACATGTTGGGTTTCTCACATACCAAGGTATATTGCTGGGTGCTATGTAAGATTTTTAAAAGAAGTTGAAACTATAATGCTTATTTTCAAGATGCATATGATCTACTGGGAAAGATAGGTTTTAAATATATACACATTAAATATAAGAATGAAAGATTAGAACAGTGACAAAATGTGTCTACCAAGTCCAGAGAGTTGAAGGGATAAAAAAAGTTCATAAAAATGTTAGACTGGGATCCAAGATGGCGGAAGAGGGTGACTGCATTTCCAGTCGCTCCAGAACCCAGGATTCAAGAAGGGGAGGCCTTGAGAGACTCGGACTAAAATAGAGCCACGGGTGAGTCTCCCCCACCGGGTGAAGCTCGGCCTGGGCGGCAGGCCCGGATAGGGGCGGCTTATCAGAGCAGGGCAGGGCAGCTAGAGTCTTCCCCAGGTAGACCTGCTCACTCCACACGGCCAGCTTCTCTGAGCAGGCCCCCAATGAGAGCCTTTCCACACAGAGCTAGCTCCAAGCCCTGGAACCAGTAGCAGGCTAGGGGCAGCTTTCTTTGGAAGCACTGCATTATCAAGTTCTCCAAGACTTCAGGCTACTGAAGGCTGGGAGGTGATATACTGGAAATCTACAGGGACACTATAAGCCAAAGAGGAAATCTACAATATCTCAGAGTCCCACTGATATCTGACCAATATGAGAAAACCAGGGAAGAAAATGTCCAAACAAACCTAGATACTATATCAATAAAACCCAATGACAGCACAGCAGAAGAAATGTCAGAAAGGGAGTTCAGAATGTACATAATTAAAACAAGCAGGGAAGCAAATGAGGAGATGAAAGAGCAAATGCAGGCATTGAAGGAGGAGATGAAAGAACAAATGCAGGCATTAAATGATTGCACCAATCAACAGTTAAAAGAGCAAATATGGGAAGCAAGAGATCATTTCAATAAAAAGTTAGAGATACTGAAAAACAAACAAACAGAAATCCTTGAAATGAAGGAAACAATAAACCAAGTTAAAAACTCCATAGAAAGCATAACCAATAGGATAGAACATCTGGAAGACAGAACCTCAGACATTCATTGAAGACAAAATATTTAATCTTGAAAACAACGTTGACCAAACAGAGAAGATGGGAAGAAATCATGAATAGAATCTATAAGAATTATGGGATATCATGAAAAGGCCAAATTTAAGAATTATTGGGATTGAGGAAGGCTTAGAGAAACAAACCAAAGGAATGAACAATCTATTCAATGAAATAATATCAGAAAATTTCCCAAATCTGAAGAATGAAATGGAAAACCAAGTACAAGAGGCTTATAGGACACCAAATATACAAAATTACAACAGACCCACACCAAGGCACATTATTATGAAAATACCTAACATACAAAATAAAGACAGAATTTTAAAGGTCGCAAGAGAAAAGAATCAAATTACATTCAGGGGGAAACCAATATGGATATCAGCAGATTTTTCAATCCAGACCCTAAAAGCTAGAAGGGCCTGGAACAACATTTACCAAGCCCTGAAAGAAAACGGATGCCAACCAAGAATCTTATACCCAGCAAAACTTATTTTCAGATTTGACGACGAAATAAGATCCTCCCATGATAAACAAAAGCTAAAGGAATTTACAAAAAGAAAGCTGGCATTACAGAACATTCTCAGCAAAATATTCCATGAGGAAGAGATGAAAAACAATGATGCAAATCAGCAATGGGAGGAACTAGCCTAAAGGAATAGCCAAATAAAGGAGAAATCAAATCATGTCAAAAAAAACAAAAATGAGTCAAATGACTGGGAATACAAATTGTATCACAATAATAACCCTGAATGTTAATGGCCTGAACTCATCAATCAAAAGACATAGACTAGCAGATTGGATTAAAAAGAAAAATCCAACAATAAGCTGCCTGCAAGAGACTCATCTCATAGAAAGAGATACCCATAGACTAAAGGTGAAAGATGGGAAAAAACATACCATGCACACAGACACAGCAAAAAAGCTGAAGTATCCATCCTCATTTCAGATAAAGTGAACTTCAAGCCAAAACTAGTCAGAAGGTATAAAGAAGGACATTACATACTGCTTAAGGGAAGCATAAATCAGCAAGACATAACAATCATAAATATCTATGCCCCGAACATTGGCTCATCCATGTACATCAAACAAATCCTTCTCAATTCCAGAAATCAAATAGACCACAACACAATAATACTAGGTGATTTTACACACCTCTTTCACCACTGGATAGATCTTCCAAACAAAAATTGAATAAAGAAACCATAAATCTCAATAACACAATCAACAATGTGGACTTAACAATGTGGACATATATAGAATATACCATCCAACAAAGAACGAATACACTTTCTTCTCAGCAGCACATGGATCCTTCTTTAAAATAGACCATATTTTATGCCACAAAGCTACTGTTAGCAAATACAAGAAGATAGAGATACTACCTTGTATTCTATCAGATCATAATGGATTGAAATTAGAAATGAATGACAGAATAAAAAATAGAACTTCTCCAATACCTGGAGATTAAATAATACACTATTATATGATGAATGGATAACAGAAGACATCAGGAGGGAAATAAAAAAATTCTTAGAAGTAAACGAGAACAAAGACACATCATATCAAAATCTCTGGGACACTATGAAAGCAGTACTTAGAGGAAGATTTATTTCATGGGGCGCATTCAACAAAAGAAGTAGAAATCAACAAATAAACAACTTAACACTACAGCTCAAAGCCCTAGAAAAAGAAAAGCAGACCAACACCAAAAGTAGTAGAAGACAGGAAATAGTTAAAATCAGAGCCGAAATCAACGAAATTGAAACAAAAGAAACAATCGGAAAAATTAACAAAATAAATAGTTGGTTCTTTGAAAAAATAAACAAAATTGATAAACCCTTAGCCACACTAACAAAGAGGGAGAAAACTCAAATTACTAAAATTCAGAATGAACAAGGAAATATCACAACAGACACGAGTGAAATACAAAACATAATTAGAAGCTATTTTGAAAATCTATACTCCAACAAAACAGAAAACCTCGAAGACATCAACAAGTTTCTAGAGACATATGAATTACCTAAACTGAACGAGGAGGACATACACAACTTAAGTAAATCAATTTCAAGCAATGAAATAGAAGAGGTCATCACAACAAAGAAAATCCCGGGACAAGATGGGTTCTCAGCAGAGTTCTACAAAACCTTTAAAGAAGATCTCATTCCAATACTCCTCAAAGTATTCCATGAAATCAAAGAGGAGGGAACTCTCCCAAACTCATTCTATGAAGCCAATATCACCCTGATACCTAAACCAGACAGAGACACATGGAGGAAAGAAAATTTCAGACCAATATCCTTAATGAACATCGACGCAAAAATTCTCAACAAAATTTTAGCAAATTGCATACAAAAATATATTAAAAAGATAGTGCACCACGATCAAGTGGGTTTCAACCCAGGGATGCAAGGTTGGTTCAACATTTGGAAATCAATAAATGTCATTCACCATATCAACAGACTTAAAGTTAAGAATCACATGATTATTTCAATAGATGCAGAAAAAGCATTCGATAAAATACAGCATCCCTTCATGCTCAAAACACTAGAAAAAATTGGGGTAGTGGGAACATTCCTTAATATTGTAAAGGCCATCTACGCTAAGCCCATGGCCAATATCATTCTAAATGGTGAAAAACTGAAAGCATTCCCCCTAAAAACTGGAACAAGGCAGGGATGCCCTCTTTCACCACTTCTATTCAACATCGTCCTTGAAACTCTAGCCAGAGCAATTAGACAAACCAAAGAAATTAAAGGGATACGAATTGGAAAAGAAGAACTCAAACTATCCCTGTTCACTGATGACATGATTATATATTTAGAGGAACCTGAAAATTCCACCAGAAAACTTTTAGAACTCATAAGTGAATTCAGTAAAGTAGCAGGTTACAAGATCAATGCTCATAAATCCAATGCATTTTTATACATAAGTGATGAATCTTCAGAAAGAGAAATTAGGAAAACTACCCCATTCACAATAGCATCGAAAAAATAAAATACTTGGGAATCAATCTCACAAAAGAGGTGAAAGACCTCTACAATGAGAACTACAGAACACTAAAGAAAGAAATTAAAGAAAACCTTAGAAGATGGAAAGATCTCCCATGTTCTTGGATAGGCAGAATTAATATTGTCAAAATGGCCATACTATCTAAAGTGCTATACAGATTCAATGCAATTCCAATTAAAATCCCAATGATGTACCTTACAGAAATAGAGCAAGCAATTATGAAATTCATCTGGAAGAATAAAAAACGCAGAATAGCTAAAGCAATCCTCAGTAGAAAGAGCGAAGCAGGGGGTATCGCAATACCAGATCTTCAACTATACTACAAAGCAATAGTAACAAAAATGGCATGGTATTGGTACCAAAACAGACAGGTAGGTCAATGGTACAGAATAGAGGACATGGACACAAACCCAAATAAATACAATTTTCTCATACTAGACAAAGGGGCCAAAAATATGCAATGGAGAAAAGATAGCCTCTTCAACAAATGGTGCTGGGAAAACTGGAAAACCATATGCAACAGAATGAAATTAAACCCCTATCTCTCACCCTGCACAAAACTCAACTCACAATGGATCAAGGACCTTGAAATCAGATCAGAGACCCTGCATCTCATAGAAGAAAAAGTAGGTCCAAATCTTCAACTTCTTGGCTTAGTATCAGACTTCCTTAACAGGACTCCCATAGAACAAGAAATAAAAGCAAGAATCAACAACTGGGATAGATTCAAACTAAAAAGTTTTCTCTCAGCAAAGGAAACTATCAGTAATGTGAAGAGAGAGCCTAAGAGTGGGAGAATATCTTTGCCACTCATACTTCAGATAGAGCGCTAATTTCCAGAATATATAAAGAACTCAAAAAATTCTACACCACGAATACAAATAACCCAATCAACAAATGGGCTAAGGAAATAACAGACACTTCATAGAAGAAGATATACAAGCAATCAACAGATATATGAAAAAATGTTCAACATCTCTAGTAATAAGAGAAATGCAAATCAAAACTACCCTAAGATTTCATCTCACCCCAATTAGAATGGCGATTATCAAGAACACAAACAGCGTTGGCAAGGATGTGGGGAAAAAGGTACACTCATACATTGCTGGTGGGGTTGCAAATTAGTGCAGCCACTCTGGAAAGGAGTGTGGAGATTCCTTAGAAAGCTTGGATTGGAACCACCATTTGACCCAGCTACCCAACTCCTTGGCCTATACCCAAAGGACTTAAAATCAGCATACTACAGAGATACAGCCACATCAATGTTCATTGCTGCTCAATTCACCATAGCCAGATTGTGGAACCAACCTAGGTGCCCTTCAATTGATGAATGGATAAAGAAACTGTGGCATATATATACAATGGAATATTACTCAGCCATGAAGAATGATAAAATTATGGCATTTGCAGGCAAATGGATGAAATTGGAGAATATCATGCTAAGTGAGATAAGCCAATCTCAAAAAACTAAAGGACAAATGATCTCGCTGATAAGCGGATGAGGACATATAATGGGGGGTGGGAGGGGTTAGCGTTAGGGTTAGGGTTAGGTTTAGGGTTAGGGATAAGGAGGGTGGTAAGAATGGAGGAAGGAAGGACTGTATAGAGGGAAAAGAGGGGTGGGAGGGGTGGGGGAGAAGGGAAAAAAATAACAGAATGAATCAAACAACATTACCCTATGTAAATTTATGATGACACAAATGGTATGCCTTGACTTCATTACAAATAGAGAAACAACATGTATCCCATTTGTTTACAATTAAAATTTTTAAAAAAATGTTAGACTGTATTTCAGAAGAGTTTGGACTTGCTGGAAAATCCTGAGGCTTTAGAAATTTCTAACTTTCCACCAGCACCCCTTTGTGAGACAGAATAAAGTCAATGGAACTAGTGGCAAGAGTTTCCATTACTGTGATTTTTTGGGTATTTTTATTTTTTGCTTTATTCTAAATAAAGCATAGATGGAAATATTCTCCCCTATTCAAGCCCAAAAAGTGATTATTATTTCTAAAGAGAATTTCAAGAAGTTCGGGAATACTTTTATTGTTCCAGTATGTTTCGTCTGGTTTCTTTCATTACCATTTCTGGATTTTATTGACTCAATAATAGGAGCTAGAAAAATCTCACACGCATGTTGTACTTTTTAAATGGGGTAAGGATGTTGTTTGTGGAGAAATCAAGTTCCATTATATGGGTGTTTTAATTAACAGTTGAACTTATATTTTCAACAAAACAGAAAACTTATTAACCATAAGCTTTTAAAAAACCATAATTTTAAAAAATTACGGTATGAGGGATCAAACCACGGGCCTCTTGCATTCTAGGCAAGCACGCTATATGGAGACCTACCTCCAGCCCCAAATTAACTCTTAAGCTTGAGTTTTAAAGTGTCATAATTTGGGGTTCCTAGTTCTCTCTATGTCTGATGCAACACTCATAAGAGAAATCAAAATCAAAACTGAACATGTTGATTCACTTTAAGAGAAAGAAAGGGAACATTTTGGAGAACCACAAGGGATGTGCCTGTTGTTATGGTTTTAAATTAGTTAGAGCACATACTGCATTTTAAGTAAGTCGTTTGCCTGGTTTGTGCGATTTTCTTATAAATAAACATAAAACTATAATCTTAAATGCATGGTGAGAATGCAGATAATTGCTTTCAGTTTTATAATTGGGAGTCAGCGGTGTCTCAAAGCAGTGAGTCCGAAGGCTGCTCGGGACAACACACTACACATTCAAAACGACGTGGGAGATGGACTTGAGTCCAGCAGTAGAGCACCTGTGGTCACTCCATTAGTGTTCCCAAGCTTGTATGCCATCCTTTCAGAAGGAGGGACCAAGATGATCACAAACCTAGAAAAGGCAGGATCAGTTTTTCTGCTGCTAAATTAAAAACCAAACTGTCCCCATACAATCCAACCTCACACCTACACACACAAATTATAACATCATAGTTCAAAGCTTCTAAGTCTAATTACTTTGCCCATGTGAGGATTATAATGTACCCCATCCTTGATTATTCAGAGACTAATTATCTAGGCAAGGCACTTAAGCCTGTCCCTGTTCCCTTGGTTTTCTGCCATTTGGTTATTTTAAGGTTCACTGGCCTCTTCACACACAGGACAAAAGAAAGAAGATGAAACTCAAATCAGCAAAGTTCAACTTCCCACCTGATCTATTAAAAACTATGGGTTAGAGAAGGCAAATGCAGCAAACAGTTAAACATGAAAACTAAAGTTCTCTATGTTTGATTTATTCTCTCTCTCTCTCTCTCTCTCTGACCTTTCTATTGTTTCACTTTATTGATTAATTTCACCCCCAGTTCTTTCTCCTTGTGTCCTTCCTTCTCCTTTCCTTTTTTGCTGTCAACAGAAGTTAAATTTATTCACTAAAATCTGATCCTTTTATTTCTGCCTTGGAAGGGGAATCCTTGGGATTTCCAGGTCTTTCCTATCACACTTCTAACTCTACTAGTTTTGCTAAACTTGACTCCTAGTTCTAAAGACTTCTAGCAGAGAATGGGGTACATCCCTGGGATCACCCTCCTTGGACTGCAAGTCTTAACCCCCTGTCTGAAATAGTGTCACTTTCCCTACTATCCAGACAAGCAGCTCCCTAATAACCCCACTCCCACCATGTTCCTCTGTACATGACAAGATAAATCAAAGCATTACTTTTTTCAGTCATGCCTTCCCCTCCATTGGGTGTTCGCCAGCCAAAGCCACAGTGTCCCGCAGTTCAAAATGTCAAGGATTTAATCAAATCTCAAACCACAGGGAGGAAACAAGGCCAGGGGTTCTCATCAACAAGACTCTTTTCCAGGTGGTGTTTTTACAGTCTATCATGAAGAGTAAGGGGGAATAAAATTATATGATATTCATACAGAAATGAAACATGGGAACACAGGACTAAGAAATAGAATTAACAATTAAGATATCCAGAAAGTTAACACTAATAACTAGAAGAAATAGTTTTCAAGCAATAATAATAAATGGAGGAAAAGAACCAGCTATTCCTTAAAGAAAAATTCTAACACATGCAGAGGGGATGCAGGAAAATCACCAGTGTGCAAACACTGGAGCACGAATTGCCCCAGCAAGAACTCTTGATGGATGTTAAAATTATTGGGCAAATATGATGAGAGATGGAAGAGTGCATGGCTTCGAAATATCTCTCCAAAAGGTACTTATTAATTATAAAAGGAAAAATCATAACTTTTAAGTGGAACACTTGGCAGACACTGTCTTAGTTTTGTGATCAAAGTCAACACAGCTGCGAGTGAGACACATTGGCATGACGGACACAGCATCAATTCTTTGATATTCCTGCCAAAGTGCTTAACCTAAAACCAATCGTGAGGAAACACTAGACAAACCCAAACTGAGGGCTGTTCTAGAAAATAACTGGCCTATAAATTTTTAGAGTATCAAGACCATTCAAGTCAAGCAAAGACTGAGGAACTGCTCCAGAGACCTGACAATTAAATGCAACACGTTTCTGAACTAGATCAATTCTCTGTAAAGGACACTATTGGGACAATCACGAACATGTCATGGGGTCTGAGGATTAGACAGTAATACATGAATGCTAATTTCCTTATTCAATGGTCATATTACAAATGTGAAGGAGAATGTCCTTATGTATAGGAAATACATACCAAAGTATTTTGAACTAAGAAGGCATCAGATCAGAAATTTAATCTCAGATTATTTGAGAAACACATTTACTTGTACTTAACTTGCACACATAAATTTGAGATCATTTCAAAAATAAAAGATAAAAAATATGAATAAGTGTTACCTTTGTATAATAATAAATAATAAAAGTAATAACTAAAGGAAAAGATAATAACTATAGAAAAGATTTAGTTAAAAGATAAAAGGACTGGAAAATGTGAAAGCATGCGGGAGTTTCCAACATTCATCTCATGTCATTCCATAAGCAGAGAGGAGAGGAAGGAGAGAGGCACCATTAGGAGAAATAATGACTGAAAATGGCTAAGAATGTTCCAGGCTGAGGCGTGAAGAAAGACCTGAGCCCTCAGACTGAATGTTTGTATCAATTGCTCAGAGAGAAAAACAAAAATAAATCCACATCTAAGCATACCATAGTGAAAATTCAGAACAGCAGGGATAAAGAGAAAATCCTAAATGCTACCAGGAGAGAAGACAGATTTCCTTCAAAGAAGCAGTCATTAGACTAAAAGCAGGCTTCTTTGGGTGAACTGACGCCGCCAGACAGTGGGGAAATAGCTTCCAAGTGATACCAGGAAACAATGAGAATTGTATATGGAGCAAAACCAATGATTTTCCAGCTGCAGCAGGTCGTGAAAAAACATATTTTACCAAGAAGAAAAATGAACCCAAAAGGAAGGAGTGGGATATAAAAAATACAATTAGCAAAGAAATTAACAAAACATATGCTGGTAAATATATTTAAGTTGCTGATAATAACAATTGATTTTGTACCTTTCAGAACAAGTAGAACTAAAATTCTATGTAATGGCAAAACCACAGATTAAAGAAGAGATTCTGTGGGTAAACGTCTTGGAAATTCCTTGTCATATTCAGAAGGAGAATAGAGAAATGAAAAAACTAAAAAGAAAATGTAAAGAAATTATGAAAAAATAGAATCTAAAATTTTCAAACTATTGGGATGGAGATGAGAAAAAGATAATGAAAATTTATAAATTCAAAATAAAGCAAGAAAAGGTGAAAAATAGAAAATAAAAAATAGATGAAAATGAAATAAGATGATAGAAATAAGTCCAACCATTCATTATTCTTAATAAATGGAAACAGATTTAACTTCATCAAAAAATTACTCAACGGTGTATAAAGAAGCAAATATCAGCAATAGACTATTTTCAAGAGATGTGCCTAAAGCAAATACAGCAGGTTGACAACAAAAAGATGAAAAAAATATGGACCAGGCAAACACTAACATATATATGTGTGTGTGTGTGTGTGTGTGTGTGTGTGTGTGTGTGTATGTCCACTGTAGTGAGCAATAGTAATAGCAGATAAAATGGAATTTAAGGCTAAGAGCATTAACAGAGATATAGTGCTTCATTCTAAAATGATTCTTTAAAACTCTACAAGAAAATATAACCATGATAGTATGTATCTACTTACAGTTGAAGCATACATAATGAAAAGCTGATGGAATCACAAAGAAGATTGGATAAATCTACTTTTGTAAGTGGAAGTTTCTAACACAACTCTCAGACATCTATAAATAAATCAAGGAATCAGATAACACAATTAATAAACATGATCTATTGTACACATACATTGTAAAGAGTACACCCCCAAAACAGGGAAAGAACATATACTTCTTGTGTATATGTAGTGTATTTACAAAAATTCATTATTAAGTCACAAAGGAATTTTCAACAAAATTCAAAAAATTAATTGCATACGATTTGCATGCTCTGATCAAGATGCAACTAAGTTAAGATCAATAAGAAAAGAGAGAAAAAAAAAGAAAAGAGAGGAAAACAAGAGACATCCCTATGTTTGGAAAAGAAAATTGTACTTCCATGTAACCAAGAGTTTTAGAGGAAATTACAAAGGGAATTATAAAAGATTCTCAAACTGAATAACAAGGGAAATACTCACTTCTGGAAATATTTTTTCAAAATATATAGGATGTATGTTTATAGCAGCACAATCACAATAGCCAAGTTATGAAACCAGTCCAGATGTCATAGGATGGATGGATTTTTAAAATGTGGTATATATACACAATGGAGTTTTACTCAGTCATAAAGAAAAACAAAATTATGGCATTTGCTGGTAAATGGATGGAACTGGAAAGAACATCATGCTAAGTGAAATAAGCCAGACTCAGACTCATAAGTGGTAGCTAGAGCAAAATAAAGGGGGAAAGGGAGGGGGTCAGATATTATAAAGTGAAGATCAGTGGAGCAGAAGGAGATTAAGTGGGAAGGAGAAGGGACGGGAAAGGGGAGGAAAGGCAGAATGAATTTGACATAATCATGCTATGTGCATGTATAAATATACCAGTGAATTCCACCTTTTTGTATATGTATAAAGCACCAATCAAACATAAATAAATGAGTGAAAGGAAGATCAGTAGAATAGAGGAAGGAGAATGGCAGGAGCCAGGAGGGAAGGGAAAGGGGGAGCACTGGGGACTGAAATGGAGTCAATCAAATTCCTCACGTCTAATTTTGTCAGATGAACCCAACTATTATGTATAACTATAATGCACTAATAAAAGAAAAAAAAAAACTATAAGATGTAGCGATAGTAACCCTGGACCTTCCCGTTTATCCCCCAACCCACTTACTAGGAACCAAGGCTAAGACAGGAAAATGTATTACTGCCTACCTTGACAATGTGGGAGGAGTTTCATTCTGCTTTATCCTAATTTAATCACCGTGAGTCACCTTCATCATGATTATTCAATGTAATTCTGAAGTTTCTATCCCAGTGCTGTGCCATAAAAATGAATTGGAAGTCAGGTGCAGTGACGCACACCTGTGATCCCAGCGGCTGGGGAGGCTGAGGCTGAGGCAGGAGAATCTCAAGTTCAGCCAGCCCCAGCAGTTTAGTAAGGCCCTATTCAACTTAGTGAGACCCTGTCTTAAAATAAAAAATAAAAGGGTTGGGGATGCGGCTCAGTGGTTAAGTACCCCTGCGTTCAAACCCCGGTACCAAAAAAAAAAAAAATGTATGGAAGCTACATTTGTATTTAAATTTTTTCTAGTAGGCACACTTTTTAAAATTTTTTTAATTTTTTAGTTGTCTATAAACTTTTATATATTATGTGCAGTGCTAAGAATCAAACCCAGTTCCTCACACATACTAGGCAAGCACTCTACCACTGAGCTACAACCCCAGCCCTAGTCGGCACATTTTAAAATATAAAAAGTTACAGGAGAAGTTTACTTTAATAACACATTTATTCTTACTACCTACATAGAATCAGAATATCTACCCCTGAAAGGAAACTTAAAGGAACTGAAAGTCCTTGATCTGCGTGTATACCTACACCGGGGTATACACCTCTGTAAGTGACAGAGGTCTAGTTATCAAGCATGCCAAGGTCTGTGGGTATCTGCCACACACCAAGCACCTGATAAGCGCTGACTTGATGAAGACATGAAGTGTGTTGCATGGGTAGGTGGAACCTGAGGGTTCAATTCGCATCGAGAGTCAACTTGCACGCAGAGAGGTTTGTCACACACAAGCTGTGATTGCTTCCAAAGGAGGTCTTGGTTCCATTCAAGGTGTAAAACTTGCCATGAGAAGCAGAATATTGTACCTGATCCAGACACTGGCATTTGTTCCAGTTTCTGCTATATGGAAGGAGAAAGGGTAATGAGGTTACAGGGGAAGCAACTGCCCCGCCCACCCCCATGTGACTCTGAATACAATTCTACTCTGACAGACAAATGACAAGTGTGTCACAAGCTGGATGAGCAGGAGAGAGTTGGAGGAAGGATATTTTCCCTACTTTCTCAGACCCAACATGGCTTTGGATCAGCAAGGACTCTAGAAGATTCTGAATTACTTCATTATCTCAATTATTTGCCATAGAAAGTTGCATGTGTTTCTACTCCATGGTTACTTGACCAGCCATTATACATTTTCCATGTCTCTACATCAAACCACTTTCACACATAAAATATTTATGCACCATAAAAACTGACCTTACAACAATTTATAGAAAGATGGATGAACAGACGAAATTATATGGAATAATGTATAAGAGATAGAGACAGAGATTTCCTTTCCTCTGTTTGAGATTTCCACTCTATTAGATAAAATTTAGCTGCTAAAAGACTGAACAAATATGCCAAGACTCTTGAGAATTCTCTGTTACAAAAAAAGAAGATCCTTAGGAATGTTTGCAATTAACTGTGTTGCATGTATAACAAACCTAAATATAAGGATTGGCAACAAGACCTACAGATAGTGGGAAAAAGGGAGTTTTGAGCAGTTTTTGTCATTTTTGGCTTCAAGTGAAGAGGGCCAGGATGTGGTTTCAATTTTGGATGTGCTAATTATGTTTGTCAATTGTGAGCTTTACTTAATTAATTAGTCATGCAAATTTAACTTGAGTATTTTTTTGCACATCTAAATCATTACTATAGCAATTAAAAAGCTGCTTTGATTAACTCCTTTCACAGTATGTAGCATAGCCTACTCTTGTCAACTTCTTTTTAACAATCTAGCAGTTGGGCACTGTTTATAGAAAAGACATTCTATATGTTCAGGGAAAGGTGCAAACCGAAACAGGTAACAAGAAAGGAAGACTAGCAGAAGATAAGTCAACAATTATCAGCACCATAATTTCTGAATACAGACCAGAAATTGCAATGATACATGTTCAGGAGGAGTTCCCAAGGGTGGAGAGAGAGAGTAGGAATATTGAATAAACCAGAAACAGGTTTCCTGTGGTAAATTGAGTCAGATTTCTATGTCTCTGTTCCAAAGGCAATGTCAAAACCTATAAAATGCTATAGGAACCATGCTTATCCCTGTGTGAAAGACCTAGCCCAATTCTCATCATCACTAATAACTGCGGCCAAGGAGCTTGTGCCAAGTGAATCTCTCCCCAGGGACCATTTCATTTTTTTTAACAAGCCAAACTGCCAGCAACGTTGTATGACATTAAGTTGAACTTCTTCTTAATTGCTAAACAGGTGCTGTGTCCCCTATGAACCACCTGTGGATACCACTGTCACTCTACTTTCTGCAGAATGAGAACCTAACGAGCAGTGGGGTACTGGCAAGTATTCCAAGTGCTAGAATAAATACCTGCTTTTAAAACCTCCCGCTCCCCGAAGCTACCTGTCAAATCTCATCCCCACCCCTCAACACCAGCCCTGCAGGCAGACTAGAACCCAGAAAAACTCTCCTGAGAATATGATGCCATTTCTCATTTTAAAGTCGTTCCTAAGGCTAATAACTTCACACATCTGGTTCGTCTCAGAGGATCACTAGCATCTCTAATAGAATCCAGCTGTGGAATAGAAAATAACGTTTTATCTAAGAACTTGAATCCTGTTCACAAATGAAAAATCACTGATTGAATGTGATAAGGCACATTTTTACACCCATGGAAAACTTAGAACTCTGGGACTCATGGAAACTTAAGAGCCAAAAAGATATAGAGGAAAAGGGTGAAAGGGGGAGATTTATCCTTTGGTTTTTGTTTTGTTTTGTTTTGGTTTGGTTTGGTTTGGTTTGGTTTGGGCAGTACTGGGGATTGAACTCAGGGCACTCTATTGCTCTACCACGCAATCACTGAGCTATATCCCCAACCCTTTTCATTTTTTCTTTCAAGACAGGGTCCTGCTAAGTTGTCCCAGCTGGCCTCTGACTTGTGATCCTCCTGCCTCAGCCTCCCAAGTTTGGTCACTGTGATTACAGGGACACATCACTACACCCGGACCTTTGAGAAAGGGAGGTCGCTTCAGGTCTCTCCAAGAATAAATATGTATTATGAGCATTCCAGAACAGATAATTGAGGTATCAGTCAGATTAAAAGGTAGCTTTGCTGTTCAGAAATTCAATTGTCCTAAGTATAGAAATTGAATAAATTAGACAAGATTTGGAGTCCACATTTCCTTGATATCGCAAATCCTCCAATACCTTGATGAAATAAATTTCAAACTTTTCTCAATAAATTTGTCCCTCCAAAATATTCCAAATAGATGGATACCCAGAGGCGTGTGCACATATGTGCTAAATACATTCCCATTGACTTCTCACACATTTAGGGTTTCTTGGTAAAGACTTGTGCTGGAGACCAGTTCCCCTGATCCCCACCTCTTCAGAGACCTCCCTCAGCAGCCACACACCAACACTATTATCTTCAACTTTCCGACCTCCTGGATTCCTCTCCTGCGCATATTGATGAACTCATGCCTCCCACTCAGGCAATTTCCCTGCAGCCGCTGGCTCCCTCCTTCTGCCTCACAGCCATTCTCCTGAAGGCAACGTCTATTCTCACCATCTCCAGTTCCTCGCCACTTACTCACTTCTCAGCCCACTGCAATCTGGCTTTCACTGAAAGTGATCCTGCTGAAGTCACCCAAACCTCTCCTTTTGCCAAATTAAGTGAAGACTTCTTGGTCTACATGACACAATCTCCCTGATCGCTGGTCACTACTGAAGACTGCCGGCTTGGAACTTGAACAGAAGACTTTCCTGCTCATGCTTGCTTGCTGGCTTTTTCTCTTCCCCTCCCAGACCCTCCATCACTGCCTCTTCCTCTTCCAACATCTCCCTAAATGTTGACAGCCCCAGAGGTTCTTCCTCATCTCCCAGCTCTTCCTTCTAGATTCTTCATGGTAGACACCTTCATTTAAATCAGAAACCTGGGACTTACACCCCAACACAACGCATCTTCACCTCCACATTCGGTGCATCTCAAGTCCTATTGATTTTGTATTGTCATTTTCTACCCAGCCTCTCTGTTCTCTAAAGTGTCATCCAAATTACAACCACAGTTAGATTTTAAGAAGCAAATCTGATCATATCACTCTCCTGTTTGCCACCCTTCCGAGGCTCCCCATCACATGTAACTGTGAATTTCTAACTTCTTCAGAAGGAATATTTTTTGCCCTGGGAAATAAGCTTTACCTAGGCTACAATTTAAGTTTTGAGCATAATATACAGCACCTCTGTGAATCTCCCAGTGCTCTAGGGCATAACTGAAAAATCAGAGATCTTTGTGATAAAGTTTGAGTTTCCTAAGAGGGCTGTGGACCCTTGATTTCTACCTACGCTGTAACACCATCTCCAACTGCTCTTCCTCTTCACCCCTCACTCTAGATTTGCCCAACTGAATCACCACGTCTGCACATGTCAAGGTTTCACAAATGTGGTTATTTTCTGCCCAGGATATTCTTACCCTCCTTGAATGCCTAGAAAACTTCCCCTTATTCCTCAAGACTGTCTCAAAGGGGAAGACTCTGAGATTCCATAAACAAAATGCATCCCTCCTCTGTGCCATAAATACCCCGTATATATCTTTATTACCAGTCTTATTATGATAAGGTCTGTTTCCTCTATCCTTCCTATGAGAAAAGGAAGGATTCATTCTGATCTGTCTTTGCTACCCAGGGCCTAACAACATGCCTAGGACCCAGGAGGAACTCAGCACATGTTTGTGTAACAAGTGTGATCCTCCTGGAACAAATCATCCTTTTGTCTCATATCCCTTTTGTAATGCTATTTTGCAAGTCACAGGGTGTCCCACGTTAAGCATTGGCCAGCTAATCTACTACCTATGTTTCAACAGAAAGGAACTGAGATTAAGCCTTGCAGATTCACATAACTATTCAGACAGAATGTTGTCTTTTTTGTAGAAATTGAGATGCCCAAGATCTAATGGGTTGTTACAACTGTCCTTCTGGGCACTACTTGACATAATGTCTTGCATCTGAGATTTTTATATAATGAGATAAATAAGAAAGGAAAAACATATGGGTCACATTTGTTCAATGTGGGTGAGATCAATAGAGTACAAGAAACCTAATCCCTTAACAGATTCAGACGGGAGCCATCTCTTTAATGATATAAAAGTGGGAATGAGAAACATCAGCTGCAGATTAGTTAAAGGAAGTTTAATGGTAAAATTTAACTCAAGCTATATAAATGAGACTTTTTCCTGGCAATTAAAATATTCTCTGATTCTCTTCAGTTAGAGATTGAAGAATAAGAAACTGGATCAATTGTTAACATCAATTTCCTTGTGATTCTGAAAAGTATGGATTCTAAAAGCAAACCAGAAAACAAAACCCAATGTGTCAGTCTCTTGGTAGATGATTTTGTCTTCCACTTCTAGGGCAGTTTTACAATTACACAGTATGAAATCGTATTCCTCTTTGTCATACTAATGTAATGAGTAGTTTACCTTCCTTCTTCCTAAACAAAAATGTTTAGTAAGACTCACTAACAAAATGTAGTTGATGTCCACCAAGATGACATTGCAGGACCCTGAAGAACTCTCTGAATCCTGGAAGAGAGATGAAATTAATCCCTCAGATCTTATTTCAAATCCAAAGGTATGTTATTATATTCTGATTTCCTGAAAAATTCTGATTCACATAACACATACATGAGGACACATACAGAGAGAAAGTAGAATATTTGTTTGTAATGCCCATTTCATCAACCGATGGACCCATAATAGGAAACCTACTCTTAATGCAGCATTTCTCCAAGTGTGGTCTACAGACCCTTGAGGAATGGGAGACTTTTTCAGAAGTTTCACAAGGTCAAACTATATTTACAACAATACTGAGACATAATTCGTCTTTTTCATTCTCATTCTCTTGCAAGTTGGAGTTTTTCCAGAGGCTACATGACATGTAATATTGGAACAGATTGAATGCAGAAGCAGAGATGAGAATCCAGCTGTATTCTATTAACTAAGACATTAAGGACATTTGCAAAAATGTAAAACAATGTCATTCTTCTCACTAATTTTTTTTTGTTTTGGAAAATATAGTTAAATTTCATTAAAATGTTATGTGTACTAAAATGCAATGAGGGGATTTGGGATTTATTGTGCTAAAAATTCATATCTTTTGTCTATTCTGAAAAATCTTACCAATTATCTCTTCAAATATTACCCATTTCCTCCCATTCTCTTATCTCCACCTGGAGTGCCATCCATCGTCACATATTCAATGTCATTCATATTTTCTGTTCTTGTAAATTTATGCTGTAATTTGGGTTCCCTCGGTTCTTCCCAGTTTGCTAACTCTTTTTACAACCAAGTCTAATTTGCTTCTTTAACTCCCCTATTTCATTCTAAAATTTGATAATCATATTTTTTTATCTGTAGAAGTTCTACTTTGTTTTTTAAAATCTGTCAGGTCTTGTTCATGTGTGTATTCCTAGTTACATCTTACTCTTGATATCATTTCCTTAGTCTTAAGTTTTACATTTTAACAAAATGTAAAACTCACTTTATTTTCCTTATCTGATTGCTCAATTATCTAAAGATTCAGGAGCTCTAATGCTGCTGTTTTTTCTACTTACATTCATGCATCAAATCTGTTTATTTGTGATATAGTTTTGAATTATAAGTTTATGTCCAATCAAACCTCATTCAGGGGAATCTTTTACAGGCTGGACTGAAGACATGAGTCTCTGGAAAGGATTTGCATTTGTCTCTATTAAGAACATAGGATGCTCCAAGACAGTATATGTTAGAACTCCAGGCCCCTTGAGGGCAGGTCTGTGTTATAAGTTCTCAGGAGATACTTTTCTCATATTGTATGCCTAGGCCAAGCCAGACCACTAAAGTCATACCTGATTGTCTCCTTTTGCTGGTTATTTTTTTTTCTAGCCCATCTTTTCATGGCAGATGTAGTGCCTGAGAATTCCAGTTGCATGTGAGGGTCTTGGATCCACACTCCATGGTGCTAGGCCTGTGGTTGTTAAACACCAAGTATCTTGATACTTGGAACCAAAAATGCCCCAGGCCACCTGTGTTTTTAATGCCTGCTTCTCTGCTTGATTTTCAGCTGCTTCATCATTTTTTATCCCAGGGATTTGTCTTACTTTTTTGTGAGCCTAACTCTACCTATGAAATATTCATTAAACATTGTTTAATACTTTAGGTGTCTTTGGGGGAGGACTTTCAGATTATCTAGTTTGCCATACTGCCAGTAATTTAAATTGGTACAGCATTTCTGAATGGTGAAATACATATACCAGTCAACCCAGCTGTTGTATCTAAAAATTTATCATTTGGGTAGAAATTTGGCAATATCTATCAAAATATAAAATGTACATAACTTTTAATCCAACAATTCTACTTTCTAGGAATTTCATGTCTGCACTTGTACAAAATGTCACAAGAATTGTTTTGTTTTGTTTTGCTTTTTGCAGAATACTTTGGAAAAGGTAAAAGACAGGAAGTTGTAAACAACCCGAATATCGATCATTAGAAGACTAATTGAGTATATTCAAGTACTTCCCACAATATTTTGAAACTGTTAAAAAGAAAAAACAAGTTTTATATGAACTGATATGGAAAGATGTTTCATGGTATAAGTTGCATTACTTTTTTATGTGAAACAAACAAAATATGCTTAAATGTGCTTATGTATTCATTACAAACTCCTGCAAAGAAACACAATTAACCATTAAAAGCATTTTCTTCTAGGAATTGAGATCGAAGGACTGCAATACAAATTTTGCTTCTAAATGACAAATGTGCCCATTTGAAACTGTTACCCATTTATTAAGATCAACTCCTTCCTGTTATGTTATCATTAGCAGTGTTATTGGAGGCATTTGAAAATAAAGTCTTTCTCCTCAAACTGTTCAGCAATTCATATCATCCACCACCTGTCTCTCGCTCCCTACCTATCAATTATTATTCCAAGTAACCTAGCTGTCCTCTACTGACTTTACTGGAATACTTATTATCCAATGCTCTAAATATGATTTTATAGACCAAAATAGGTAGATTTCTTACTCCCATCTTCCCTGAGAAGGGATGTCTTACAACATATACAAAGGAATTAGATTTTTTAATGCCACAGCACAGTAGTGGGAGAAGAAGGACTCACTGAGAATTAAGTGAGAGGCCAGGCCTATTCCTTTGGCTGTGCCACAGCTGGATCAGCAGGAGAGACCGGTTTCAACATCTGAGCCCGGATGCAGCAGACACTGGAGCCTGAATTTCAATGAGCTGCCTAATTTCTAAGAACTAGTAGCTGAGTCCAGCATTTATACAGCTGGGAACATTCTCTGGCATGAGTGAGAAGGTGTTTGGTTGAACATCTTCATTCCTTCACATGAGGAACTCCTGGGGATGACAGTGTGCAGGACTGAGTCACTTAATTTCCCATTATGTTTAGGTGTACGAACCCAACAGAGCCCAAGTAATTTTACCTAGCTGTTCACACAATAAAATGCAACTTCTGTTATTCCTTCTCTTTGCATCATAGTAGTGCTCTGATGGAAGCTGGTCTAGATATTATTCTACAATTGGACTATTATTTTCACCACATTTTGATGCTAGGGCATAAGTTATTAAAGATATTTTTGTGGTGATTGATTGTTCTGTGTGTTGGGTTTTGTTTTTGTTTTTTTTGTTGTTGTTGTTGTTGTTTGTGAAAGAATGAAGGAAAAGATTAGAAGAGTTTTCATTTTAGGAAAATGATTACTTCCCTTTTGTTCCCCTTTTGAGTTTTTATTCCTTAAGAGTTGACACTGAGTTGTTTGAAGGATGCCCATACGTTTAAATAGAAATAGCAAAGACAGCAGTTTCTAAGACAATGTGATCTACGGGCACCAGAAGAGAATATTGGATGGACTATTGACTCTTGCTATAATTCAGATCTTAAGTGTTTGCCAAAGACCCATTTGTTCAATATTTGGACCCCAAGGTAGTGCTATTGGGAAGTGGTAGAACCTTTAAGAGTTGGAGTCTAGTGGGAGGTCTTTATGTCACTGAATCATGCTCTCGAAGGGTTTGCATGACCAAGGCCTTTTCTTCGTTCATTCTCTCTTTGCTCCCTGACTCATGAGATGAGCAGTTTTGCTCTGCCACAAGCTCCTGCCATGCACCTTGCCACAGACCCACAACTATCATGGACTGAAACCTCCAAAACTGTGAACCAAAATAAACCTTTTTTCTTTATACATTGATTATATCAGGTTTTGTTATAGTGACAGAAAGTTAACATAGTCCCCAAAATGTCTTTCATAATAGCCTTCTGTAATGTCACAGATCAACTTGTTCTTTGTATTTCCCAATCCCCTACTAAGACACAACCAGAGGTGAACTTTTGGGGCCATGTTCAGTCATTAAATTCTATGTTCCTTGTATCACTGGCCAGTGTAAGAAGCAGAGAAGGACTTGAAGACAAGGTAGGTGATAAGAAGGTAGTGGGAAGGTATGACAGAAAGTCCAGAGGTGGGGAAGGGGAAGGAGAGCTCTAGGCCATCCCCAAAATTGGGTCAATACCTATACATTCAAAAGGTGTTTCACTTGCAAAATAGAGAAAATAGAATTGTGAAATAACAGTATCCAACTATTTAATCTCCCAAATATAGCCAAAGATAGAGAGCAACTGGAAATTATATTCAGATAAAGACAACTGGGCTGCAAAACGAAGTTTAGAATTCAATTCTACAGATATGGTACTCTAGATACAAAACCGTTTCTTACTCCAAACATATGTAACTGCTTGGTAAAATATTACCCACCCACTACACACACACACACACACACACACACACACACACAAAAGAAATAAGCAATCCCAAAAAACCAAAGGCCAAATGTTTTCTCTAATATGTGGATGCTAATTCACAATAAGCAGGGGCGGGAGGTGGCTAGGGAAGAATGGAGTTTCTTTAGAATAGGTAGAGGGGAGTGAAGGAAGGGCAGAGGGTATGGGGGTAAAAGGATAGTAGAATGAATCAGACATTATTTCCCTATGTACATAAATAACTATACAACCAGTGTGAGTCTACATCACGTGCAACCAGAAGAATGAGAAGTTATTCTCCATCTATGTATAATGTATCAAAGTGCATTCTACTGTCATGTATAACTAATAAAATAAAATGAAATAAAATAAAATAATCTAACACTTAGCCAAGCTTAAAAGAAAGTGAGAGTTCCCCAGGTAACAGGAATGTATTAGGGACACCACGCCAGAGCAATGGGAGCAGTATGGGGGAGTGTCATCAAACCATAAAGAAGAATAAAATTATGGCATTTGCAGGTAAATGGATGGAACTGGAGAATATCATGCTAAGTGAAATAAGCCAATCCCAACAAATCAAAGGCCAAATGTTTTCCCTGATAAGTGGATCATGATACATAATGGGGGTGGGGTTTGGTAGGGTGAGAGAAGAATGGAGGGAACTTTAGATTATGTAGAGGGAAATGAGAGGGAGGTGGGGTATAAAAGAGAGTGGAATGAGACAGACATCAGTACCCTATGTACATGTATGGATTACACGAACGGTATGATCTACATCATGCACAACTATAGAAACGAAAAGTTGTACCCCATTTGTGTACAATGAATCAAAATGCAGTCTGTAAAAATTTTAAATTAAAAAATTTTTTTAAAAAAAACCTACAAACAGGTCCTAGAGCCTGGGAACTAGAATTCCACCACCCTCACAAGGCAGCAAATGCCACTTTGGACTACAAAGAGAAGAGATAGAACTGAGGCTTTCACATAAAGTCAAGGTCCTTGAAGAAATGCTCAGACTATGGCAACTGTCATTACAACTAGGAAAACTCCACCAACCAGTCAGCAAAGCAGCAAGGCAGTTGTTTTCTGTCTAAAACACTGAATAGTGAAAATTCTTCTGGGAAACAGCAAGCCATCCAGATCCCTGCCTGAAAGAACTACCCGAGGGTGTAACTCAGAAAAAAGGAAATTGAACCCAGAGCAAAGAATGAGGTGTAAGAAACAAAAAGAAGGTAAGGAACTAATAAAACATCACCAACAATAATGTCTCATTTTATGGATATTACAAAAAAAAAAAAAAAAAAAAAAACAAGAAAGAACATCAATACTGGGCTTATTAGACTCCTGAAATTCAACTATATGCTAATTCACAATTAAACCTTAAAGACACAGAAAGTTTAAGAATAAATGACAATGATATAGAGAACAGACAAATGTTAGCCATAGAAAATTTATATTAATATCAAGCAAAAAATACCCTATGGGGAAAACCTGTATCATTAGGAATATATAATTGCACAAGAGTAATTCACCAAAAGACATAATAATTCTGAACTTATATAACTCTAACAACATAACCTTAAAATGTATGTAGAAAAAGCAAAAATCAAAGTTTTCTTTAACATGCCTCTTTGTAATGAATGGATCAAAAGACCAAAAATAAGTGAAGCTATAAATGATTTTATAACACAATTAATAGACTTGAAACAGTGACAATAATTATATAGAAAACTGCATCCAACAATTAGAGAACTCACATTCTTTTTCAAGCTAAACTGGAACATTTACAAAAACTATCTGCATAATCACACACACCAATGTCAGAACAGTGATCACTTATGAGGAGGAAGGGAAGAATATGGCTTGGGGCATCCTTTAATATTTTATAGGGAAAATATGGCAGCATTTTAACAGTTACTAAAATTAGATGATGGGTTTGTTGACTTCTGTTATATTCTCAGGATATTTCTTCATATTTAAAAACTACTGGTTAAACAGTAAAATACATATTTGTTTTAAAATTATCTTTCACTTGATAAATTTCATGGATAAATGGTTTTATAAAACATCCAGTAATGTTGCAGTGTTTCCTTATCCAAGACTTATTGTCAGGCAGCAACTCAGCCAATCTTTGATAAAACATTGTACCAAACACCTCTGAAAATATGTATTTTTAGACTCAGTTTGTATTCAGCTTGACCCCTGGAATTATTGGTAGTCATCAACTTAGAAACACAAAATATATTAATCTCAAATGAAAACCATAGGAGCAACACACAGACAGGATTAGCTCCCCTTGAAAACTACATGAGATCTAAGTTTCCTCAAATATGGAATCTGGGTAAATATTTTTGCAAATAAATAATTATTTTTTAAATTTATTTGTCCATTATGTACAGTTATAATGCACCAATAAAAACTGTGGGAAAAATAAAAATAAACAAAAATGTATTTCTAAGTTCCCATTTTAGAATGTTTTCTTTTCCTGAAATATCACACACCTATAGAATGTGTACAGCAGGAACTTGGTGTTCTAGCATTGTTCACCTTTCCACATCACTGACAGGGTAACTCAGGAATACTCTGGGGGAAGAGAGTCACACCTGGCAGTAATCTATTTATCCACCTTTTTCTTATATATCTACTATCTCTTTCCCATTCATTCATGTGATGCTCAGGAAATCATCTGAGATGGTTTTCACATATTCATTCCAGACTGTACCAGCACTAAGTAGTTAAGTGAAAAATCCATGACGGTTAATTTATAGATATTAATTGATGAATGACAAGTGAAACATAATCATTCATAAGAATTGTAGTTGTCTCCTTTATTTACCTAATCTTTAAAAATCAGCTTAGAATTTTTACCAGTTACTGCTAAAATGTATCACCCAGGTGAACTTAATAGAGTGCTCAAAAGTGTTTCAACTAATTTTATATCTACCAAAAATTCAGGTAGTGTTAACATTTAGCTAACTACTGAAATATTTAAAATTCTTGAAGAAAGGCAAAACTGCTAAAGCATTAAGAACTCAGCAAAATTATAGAAAAATACAAATAACAGAGACACAGATTAGGAGATTGAAATGGGGCTCTAAGAGTAAAAAAGTCAGAGAATAAAGAAGAAAGGGAACTTCTATAAATAAGAGTAAAACGCCAAAGGGCTCATCAGAGAAAAGTCCCAGATGTATACTTAATGGTGAACAATGAGGACAAGTGTAACATAAAGGTGACAGAACCACCCTGAAAACTGCATTTCATGATCCTGAGAACAAAAGTGCTTTAAATAAGCATATTAAATGTGGTCACAGTTGGATATTTCACTGAAACCTCTACTCAGTTATGAAAGCTGATTTCACTGCATACATGAGAAGCAATATGCATCTGGCGGGGGGGATTTATATACAAGAAAGTACTGAGATGGAATTAGCTCGTATTTAATAACCAGACATGTGACTTTCTTGCATTGACATTTGTACCAATTAAGTGTGAATCTAAGAGAGTTAAATTGTGTTTACCATGAGTATCAATAATATGAATTAATAAATGTGTTGCTATCTTCTGAATAACAAGAGCTGCCAGAAACACATATATTCAGTTGTTTATGTCACTAACCTCTTGAGATATCAAAATCATAGTATGAACTTCCACAAAATATCATGGGTTGAGGGAAAACAGGAAAACTCCCCCATACTTTAAAGGAGGAAGAAGATGGTATATTCTCAAGCTTACAACCCAATGTCCACCCACCGTTTTCTTTCACCCCAAAAGAGATTAGCATGTCATCTTCATAGAGAACGGACTCTGGCACAACCTCTTGGGTTGACTACATGAAAACATCATCTCCATGATTTTCTTCTGTGATTAGATGGGAAGCAAATACAAAAGGTCTTGAACCAAGTGAAATGTTAGGTTGATTAGGGTGCTGTTTGGAAAGTGTTGCTTTGCTCATTTTTGGTTTTGGCTAGTTGAAGTCTCTAAATATACACATGCACACATTTTTTCTAACAGACTTATTAGGTAGATTTTAGTTTTTGTTTTTGTTGGAATGTGCTACTCAAAAAACAACACAAAAAAATTGGGGCTATATTTCATTCCCCAGAGGCAAAGATTTTTTAATATTTTAGCTGTTTTTCTTTGTGGTTGTCTTCATATTTCTAAATACTGCACCTAACCTGCTGCATCTTGATTCATTGATCCTGTACCGTAACTACTGACTTACCTATCATACTTTGGTAAGTGAGGATTTAGCTCACTTACATCCATCTTCCTCTCTCCATTCTCCAACATACCTACATCCATGTTTTTAACTAAAGCAATAGTCAGAGTGTATATTAATTGGACATCTAAATACCATTCACGAGTTAAATGATTGGCTTTGATTATCTCTTTTTTATGAAGCTTTTTTTTTAGTTAACAAGTATTCCTCTCAGAATTTGCTGATATGTCGCTGTTAATGCTATTGCGTTGTTGCAGTGACTAGAACTTATCATGTCCTTTAATAGCAATTCAATTCAACTTTCCATATAGTGGAACCAACCAGAAGGCGATTTTTTTCCCCTGGAACCCTCCATCCTCCCCTTCCAGTCTGGACTGGTTGCTCTCTAGATCCAATGTACAGCTGTCACCCTGGGGTTGTCCTTTGCATCATCCTGAGAATTCCCTATTGACTCTTCTCTTATTTCCTGAATCCCATGCCTCTTCTTTGTTGGTTTAATTCCTTGTTATGGTGGAGAGCATTCTCTCACAGCATCCTGAGAAAAGGCACACAGATAAGAACAGAAGCTGAGGGGGGTCTCACCATTCAAAATGCACATTTTAACTTCAACTACCCTGTTTTCAGTCCAGTATCTCTCTCCCAGTTTTGAGCTTTTGTCATCTTGAGATTGTTGGACCACCCCCCCAGAATTTTTGATTCAACAGGTCTGTTGAGGCCTGAGAGTTTGCAGTTCTGATACTGTTAGTCTGGGGACCATGCTTTGAGAAACGTTGCTTTTAAAATATACTCGAGGCTCAGGCCCAAATCTCCCCAACTTATTCCATCAAGTCAAAGTAAGTACAGTGCATCCTACCCTTCTCCCTTTCTCTAACCACTCAAGCTGCCTGAAGCAATTAAGAATGTGTTCAGTTTCAAATGACAGTAAACCTAAACCACTGGCTAATGCAGATAGAGTTATTTGGCAGTGGGTAATTCAAGGATAGTACAGTTTCTACAGGAGAATATGAAGGCCCCAATTTCCTGCTAAATTTCAGTTCTGCTGGTGAAATACTGCTGTATTTAGGAACTAGCTTTCTAGGAGGCAGAGGGAAAAGCCATCTGCAGCATTTGCCAGTTTCCAATGGTGTAAATATTCCCACTATGGTGATGTCACTGAAGGCAGAGTCAAGAAGAGGTATGTAAATACCAGCTCTAGCTGCAGCTCTGACTTCTTTAGGATACAGTTTTAATTCTCAGGGTCTACATCCTCTCAAGATGACATCAAAGCTCTTATTATAAGGAAAACCAAAGTCTTTCCAGTAGTCTCACCCACCAAAGTACTGCTAATGTCTTACTGGCTAAAAGATGAAAGACTGCTTGTTAAAACTGGGTCCAACCCTGAACCCTTCTAATGGATGATGGTGGGTGTTTATGGTTTGGATATGCAATATCCCCCAAAAGTTCCTCTGTTGATGCAAGAATATTCAGAGGTGAAATGATTTGATTATGAGAGATATAACTTAATTGGTCTGTCCTAGTTTGAATGAACTGATGTCCTAGTTTGAATGTAGGCAGGTGGGTCACTGGGGGTGAGCCCTGGAAAGGTGCATCCTCCCCATAGTCTCTGCCTGCTTGCTCTCCCTCTATCTGCTTCCTAGCTGCCATGAACTGAGCAGACTTCCTCTGCCATGATGTTCTGCCTCACCTTGGGCCCAGAGCAATGGAGTTAGCCATCCATGGACAAGACCTCTGAAAGTGTGAGCCCCAAATAAACTTTTCCTCAAGTTGTTCTTGTCAGGTATTTTGGTCACAGTGATAACAAGTTGACTAACCCCCTAGGAGATGACTAAGGCAGGGTGTTAGAGACAGGGTTGGTCACCTAACAAACTGCTCCACTATCTTGCTATGACTTTCCATTTCAAAGTTGTCCTTAGTTTATTTTTTTCAGTACTGGGGATTGAACCCAGGCCTCACACATGCTAGGCAAACTCTCAACCTTTAAGCTACATCCCCAGCCCAGGCTGCCCTTAATTTAAACCCAATTCTACTTAGATAGTTCATTCTAGGGAAAGCACACAGTGCTATACCTTGGTTTCTATTCTCCCCAGAAGTAGCCTTGGATTACACACCACCTCGGAATAGCATAGTTACAAGCAATACATTTGTTGGCAGTACAGTTAAGCTGAGCCAGGGCAGGGAGGTGTGGCTGATTTGACAGCATTCTGAAGGCCTGGTGAGCTTTTTCAGGTTGGTGACACATTACTGACAAGGCTGAGGATGTGGAAGCAGAGCATGATTGAAGATTGCCCAGAAAATGCCATTTTCCTGTTCAGTTGATCCCTTTTTACTCTATCTAGCTGAAATGAAAACTGTTATACCACAGCATGGTGGGTCAAGAGCAGACCTACTGCAGGTCTAAGGTAAAAAACTGCTGGCATCCTCTTTAATAAGTCTGACATCTTTCCCTTTCTCCAAAGCCCATATGAAAGGGCTAAGACTCTGAGTGAGAGATCCAGAGACGGTATGGAAGTAGAACACTTGGACTGAAGCTTGCAAGAGTGGTTCTGATCTCATCCTCTCGGTTACTAACTCTGTGACCTTGAACCAGTCATGTCTCTTCTCTCAGCTTCAGTTGGCTCATCTGTAATTGAAGGGGTTGAACTGAGCCTTTGCCTGTGGGTCATCTGAGTGCTTAAGTGGCAAAAGCAGCTGAACATTTTTAGGTGGCTGAAATGGATAAAAATTAGATTTCAACCTCACTGCTGTTATTATCAAATGCCTACCTAATCAGACCTCTCTTTCATTCCAAATTAATCTGTAATGATTTAAATTGTAACTTACAGTTTGCAAAGTGCTGGCTTCTATGTTTCTCCTATTTTTTCCCTTCAACCCATTTGAGGTAAATAGGGCAGGTATTATTACCTGGTTATTTTCCTCATATATACAGCTCTCCCTCAAGGATCCCCAAAGTCTACAGTAACAGTTCTCAAAGCATGGAAAAAAGAGAAATTTATTTTCCTCTACCATTTTTGTCACTTACATTATTAAGATCTCCGGAAGACATCTATTAAAAGTTCTTCCTGGGCCCTATTTCCAATAGAGTAAATCGAAATCCAAGGTTGAGGCCCTGGGCATTTATTTGCATTTTTGACAAACACTTCCAAGTGATTTTTATATACCCTAAAATTGAGAATCACTAGTTTATGGAGAAAAGGTAAAGAGAATAAACAGCTGAGACTCTACTATGTATCAGGCATTGAACTAGCTCCTTTATATACACATGTCCCTTCATTCAATCCTGAAAACAACTCAGTGAAGTACATATTGTTGTAAATAGGCTTTCTATCTTGGAGTTCTGTTAGCTTTACGGAAAAGTTACAAAGAGAACACTGATAACACAAGCTTCCTGCAGTCCTTTGCCTATATTGTTATTTTCTGTAACATTGCTGTGATGAGTTTGTCAGAATAAACCAACAGTACAATACTGTTAGTTAAACTCTAAATTTTATTCATATCCTACCAGTGTTTTCACTAATGTCTTTTTTCTCTTCTAGGATTCTATACTGTATGTATTTGTCATGTCTCCTTCGTGTCCTCTGGCCTCTAACAATTTCTTAGTTTTTCCTTGTTTTTGTTGCTGTTGTTGTTGGTGGGGTGGTGGTTGTTGTTGTTTTGGGTGTTCTATTTTGTTCTGTTTTGTTTTGTTTGTTTATGGCCTGGAAGGTTTTGAAGTGTCTCAGTCAAATATTTTGTAGAATATACCTTAGTTAGTTTGTCTGATGTTTTCTCATGGTTAGACTGGGGATCTGGGCTTTTAGAAAGAATACCTCAAAGTGGAAGTTGAGGTATATTTCCCATCACATAACATCGGGGGCACATGCTGTTCATATATCACTTGGTGGTGTTAATAAAATATATGTTTGGAATCCCAATTCAACAAATAGGAAACCAAAATTTATCAAGACTATTATTCCATAACTGACAAGTGGTAGGACCAGGGTAAAGATTAATTATTTTCTCTACCATTTTTGTTGCAAGTGACCATCCCCACCCCAACCCATAAAACCCTCCAATTCAACTATCCATTCCCCTACATTGTTTTATGCTCCACTCAATCCCACAAGTTTTCCAAGTTTTTCAGTTTTCAGCTGAAAGTCAATCTGCACATTGAAACCTTGCATGATCCCCAACACACTATTCTTTCATGAAATTCTAACGTGTTTACTGTCTGCCCCTCTGATTTTCCACTTTGCACATCTTGTCTTTATTTCTGTCCTTCCAAGCTGAAATGCAGTAATAAAGGAACCCCACCCAGCATGGCCTCTACTTGCTCCTGAGTGAATGATCTTGGCATCTTACCCTCTGGTATCTGGTCTCTTCAATCTTCCACATTTAGACAAATGTTTCTAAATTGCAAATCCAACTGTACCATTGCCTTGCTTAAACTTTCCAATGTCTCCTCACTAACTACAAAATAAAGTATACAAATGTCTGATCAAAACCTAAGGCCTTCATGATCTGAGCCCTGCTCACTATTTCATTTTATCTCTAGCCATCACTCAACACTCCAGTGTCCTGCATTTTAGTCATGACGAACTATTAGTGATTTCCAAGTGCCCTGTGACCTTTCTGATCCCTACACGTCTGCACATGCTCTTTTATCAGTGAGGGTACCATTACCAAAGACTTCAGTTCACGCTGGCCGATACAAGGACAATTATAGCATCATCCAGCAAGAATTTAAAAAGTAGGAAAGGTTTCTCGGCAAATGACAAATATCATCAAAGACCCAAAGTCCTTTTATCTCTTTGCTTTGTCATCTTCAGAAAATTTGATTTGCCCTCAGGTTGACTCCCTTCACAGTCACTAGATGCCTGTGGTAGTTCTAAGCACCCCTTCCAAGCACAACAATACCTAGGGACAAAAAGAAAAAAATAAAGGCAACCTTCTTCAGTGGTTCCCTCTTAAGGCCAAGAAATATTTCTTGAAGCCCCTCTGCAGACTTTCATATGCCACTGACTTGAACTGGTTCCTACCCCTCCACTAAGTTAATCAAACAAGAGAATCGGGCCTACCATAATTGGCTTAAACACAGCATTACTCCTTAAGGAAGGGGTGGGCACTTCCCCTTGTGTCAAGTAGGGATCACTGTACTTTCCAATACTTGCTTTAAATACTAGAATGATAGACAGCACCCAACAGTTCTTAAGACCCAGTGCCCTGTATTTTTTTGGACAACATATACCTCACCTTGTGTATTTCAAACACCATCCTACTGCCCTTCACACACATTTCCTGGTACCATGCTTTGTACAGGTATGGTTGCTTAATTAATGTGCTGACTGTTTATCTCAATTTTAAAATTTTTAAAAATACAAATGACTGAACAAATTAAGCAACGAGTTCAGTTTGCTGTGTCTTGATTTTCCTTATTCTATTGTGTTAAGGAACTTTTTGCTAACATTTCCTAAACTCTGCATTACAGAACTCTTAATGGAGGTTTTCCTACAACCCTCCATAACCTCAGATCTGCACTCTCCCCCTGGGCGACCTTTCATCAGACACCTTTCGCATCTGGCTGCACTCTCTTCAGCATTCTGGGCTTCGTTTCAGATCTGTCCTTCTGAGGTATGCCTCCCTCCCCTTCCTAACACTTCTTTGTAGCTAAAAATAGGTGATGTCCCTTCAGAGCAAAAAACACTTGGCAAATCAGCTTTTATAGGTACAGCTTTACACTGGTCTCTGTGAGATTGGGGGATTAAATACAAGGAGGATCTCACTGCCATCTCCTCCTCTCCACGGACTCCTGAATTCCTCAAAGGAGTTTACAAAACCCATGTAGGAATAGCAATGCCATACTCATAAAAATTCACAAGATAAAGGATGCTAAGTGACACTTCGCAGATGCTAAAGAGTAAATAAAACAGCCAGTCAGAAGATCGCCAGGAAATATTCTGAGGAAACACTTAATTAAAGGCCCCCAGGCCCAACACAACAAACTGGAGCTGTGGGTGATGACAATTGAACAAACACACTTTTCCAAGGAAAACTGGAGCATGGAATATGGCCAATTTCCTTTAGACTCTAATGAAGATCCTTCAGATTTCTCTTACCTAGACCATGTTGGTATGATACTGTCAGCTTGGGTTCTGCCTGTGGTCAGCTCCTTATATATCCCATGAGGTTTGTGACATTGACCCCTAAAGAAACATCAGTGTATTGCCTAAAATATTATTCTCAGTTCTTAGATAGTCAATTGCTTGAAAATATTCTATTTCCCTGCAAGTGACATTTTCTATTAAGTGCAATATTTAATCCTCCTTACAAATAGTGCATGTGTGGGTGGATACATCCTTCCATCACGTGGATGGATGGACTCATACAGTTGGACATCTTGAACATGTTACATAACATACATCCATTCATGTACATATATCTGTGCTTGTATATACATGAAATGAATGTGATTTTACCACTTTGCACTTCATCTCTGGAGTTGCATTGTCCTAATTTCTTTGAATGAAAGTAGCAAAACTGCAGAATAAATTGCTCAGAGGCCTAAATTGAAAGGTAACTAGTCCAATTTGGTACTCAATTAAATTCTACTCTATTTATTCTGTTGACAGTAGTGTTGACCTGCTTCTTAACTACTTCCTTCTGATTCTTCTAACCTCAACTCAAAAATCATTCTACCCTCTCTGTATTCCCTAGGATTCATACCAAATTCCCTGCCCGCTCTCCGTATTTCACACATATCCTTAGGGCCATGGTTCTCATAACCTGATCTGTAGGCCTCTGGTTATCTGTCAAAGAGAGACTTAATTGGAAGAGTGAGTCACACAAAAATGGATATGGGGAGAATGGATGGAGAATTAGAAGAATTCTCTAACACAAATTCACATTATCATAATATCCTGGGGGCAGAAAGAGTACATTAACATCTCAATGATATTATCATTGGTGAGTTATCCAGCTAGTAATTTAGTATCTCCAACAATGGGGAACTGAGAGCTATCCCAAGCATGCTTTCCAATCATGACAAACCCCCCTTGTGCATCAAAGTCATGTCTGTCTTTCCATGATTCAAATAATCCATCGTAAGCCCCAAAGAGTGATTAATCAGTAGTGGCTAATCATTGAGACACTGACCCCCTTGAGAATCAAATGAAAATGATAGAACCTCCTTGAATAAAATTGTAATATGCAAAAAACAATCTGTCTTACAATTACAGGGAATTCATAGGTCCTTTGGAACCCCTCCTTCCATGCACTTCTAAAAAAGAATTCCTTACTACTGCTTTGCCCTGAGTAGAGAAATCAAGGAGCCCTGGCTTTCTCCTTCAAGTAGCCAACTTTCTAATGGCATGCTCTTGTGAAACAGTCTATCGTAATAAGGCAGTATGTGGTCAAGTACAACCATGTACTAGGGGACAGGAAATTCTACTGTTGACTGTACAGTAGGATGGAAGTCCTTTGCAGATGGTCACGTATTCTCACATTCCATAACAGAAAAAAGGGCCTTTTGTTGTGTTCTCAGAAGTATCATCTGATGGCACCAGGGAGCAGAGGAAGGAGCGGGTCATGGTCTGATACATGGTTCTCAGTAAATGTTTGGTAGATAAGTAAGTAGCCCATGAATAAAATGTTCCCTGACCTTCCTGAGAAGAAAGTTGAGAGGAACAATAAAATAATTTAATTAGCCTCAACCTTCTTTAGGAATAGCATTTCCATCCACCTACTCCTTAATCCAAAAATGTCAAAGCATTTTTAAATCCAAAATAAAACTCTATGAGACATGTTTTAAATGAGTTAAGAAAGGTTAAAAAATAATAAAAGAGTGTGTCCAAGGTTACACAAACCAAACTATGGAGCAGAATTCAAATTGTCCTCTGTTCTAAACAGATCTTCAGGAGGAAACACTAGGACTTTCAATTTCAATTGCTTCTAACAGAGCAATTGCACAGCTTCAAGAAGTGATTAATTTTCTTTGAAATCCAGATGTTACCCTGCTTATTTTTACATGTGGGTGACCTTGAAGTCTCCATAAGGAAATGTCATCAAATAAGGCAACAGGAAAAATCTCTTAGCCAGTTCATGATTGTTTCTATTTGCTCTATAAAATTGCTCTGTAATGAAACAAAAAATATTTTCTTCAAGTTGAGATTTTACCTCTAGTTCTTTATATGTATATGCTGTATTGTAAGGATGTAGGTATTTGTTGGGTGCAGTTTTTGCTAAAGTAAAAGGATCTTACTTTGTTTCTGTCTTTTTAATTTTTTTCACATTTTTATTTTTTATTGGTTCTTTTCAGTTACATGTGACAATGGATTCAATTTGACATAGTTATAAAAGCACGGCATATAATTTGTTCTAATTCCATCCCCAGTGCCTCCCCTCCCCTCCCCTCCTCCCTCCCTCCACTGATTTTTCTTCTGTTTACGTACAGCTTTTTTTAAATTAGTGTCTTGTGAATGTACTTTATAAGACAAATATAATCTTGCAAAAGGGTCAGGCAAGTCAACACTCCACCTGCTACAAATGAAGTATCTAGCTTCCTTCCGGCCCTTCTAATGTCTCTTTTCCCCAGATAAATTAAAGATTTAACATAATATATAGAGGAATCAAAATGTATGAATGCAGGCCCCAACTCTACCACCCAATAATCGGGTGATCAAGTCACCTAGCCTCAATTTTGTCATATAGTAAAACTAGGTAAAATTAGTAAAACTCAGAAAAACCTGCCGTGACTCCCTCACTGGTTGAAATGAGGTCTAGAGGAGACAGCACATAAAGACAGGCTTTTAGAACTCTGTCATGTTGTTAAGGCGATGTAGCTTCATCAGAGGAGATCACCTGAGGTAATAATTGGGTCTCCTCCATTGGTTCAGTATCAGAGCAGCAGGGTCACACTGCTGTTATGCCACTACCCAGTGGGCATAAGGGTTAAGATCACTGCCACACCTGCTTCTCTCCAACATTCTACCATGCCTCTGCCCAGTACTGTCAGAATCCTAAACAGCCAAAAACCAACCGAGCTGCCCCTAAATTCATGAACATTCAAAGCTATCTGGGGGAAAGGCAAGACATTTAATTACTTGTTCCAAAGTTTGATAGCAGAGTAAAAACGGCAACTGAATTCAAAGAATCCAGAGTTTCTAGTTCAATTTATTGTTGAATGGCCAATTAGTAGTTATTAATTCATACTACAATATAAGTACATCCTTATGATAGAGTTGATAAATGAACTTGATAATGGGGAAACAGTCCTTATTTTTTAAATTGACATATACAGATTCAGGCGAGTTCTGAGAAACAGCACTTCAGAAGTGTAATCCTGAACAGATGGCTGTTCTCCACATGCTGTCTCTGAAGGGGATTTTTTTTTTTTAAGGTAAATAGAAACAATGTTTTGGTGCATTTTGTTCAAAATATAGATCTCATAAGAAGTATTTTCTACATGAGATGAATTTCTTATTAATCACATTTTTATGACAAAAGCAAAAATTGGCTTAAGGCATTTACTGTCATTCCATCATTAAATTACTCTCAATAGACAACATGTTAATATATTTACTTGTCTTTATTGGTGCAGGGAATACATTTAGTTACTTCTAAGGGAGTTAAGACTTCATTTTGAATCTTTATGTTTCCATTCCCTCACCCATCCTCACTTAGTTTTGCACAAGAGAATACTATATATTATTCTTTAATTAACACATTTATTCAATCTATGTCAATGACCAACACTGTAGGGACTTGGGAATTATAAGTTCCAATTCTGTCACTGAAAGTAACATTAAAGACACCTCATAACTGCTCCTTGCCTCAGTCAGTCACTGTGACATTTGACCTGACCACCTGACAAGCCCTTAGCTGAAAATGCTCATTTATTCATTCATCTGTGCATTTGCAAATGTTCGCTGAGCCCCTCTTCTGTGCTGCACACCGGCATGGCACTACAGATCTGGTAGCAAAACTCATGAGTTTAATCTGTACATTTAAAAAAAATGTCTTATTTGAACAGGAAGAGTGGAAGAAAGATAGTCTAACTTGGGAGATTTAGTTTACAGACTCCTTTTGCCCAGAGCTACTGGTAAGGCTCCAGAGAAATGGTATAGATTGCAAGAGAAAAACTAGCAAATTTGGAAAAAGACAATGCCTCATAATAAGGGCTCATATCATACTGGTTCAAAATATGAGATAAAAATGCAATCAAAAAGATTTCTTCCTCCTTCCTCTAGGTATGCTTTTCTCCTATAACTGTACTGAGGATTAACCCAGGGGTGCTTTACCACTGAGCCACATTCCCAGCCATTTTCATTTTGAGCCTCGCTAAGTTGCTCAGGTTGGTCTCAAACTTGCCATCCTCATGCCTCAGCCTCCCAAGCCACTGGGATTACAGGTTTGCGCCATTGTTCCTGGCTCCCCCCACACCATGCTTTTTAAAGGGAGGGATTACAGATATAAAGATAGAACTTTAAATACAAATGCACAAACAAAAGCAACATTCTAGACAACACAGGATGATGTGATATCTTCTCTAGAACAGTGTTTCCCAAAATACAGTATGTAGACCACTAAAGAAATGAAATTATATTTTGTATATATCAGGAATAAAACTGTACCCAGAACATCAAAATCATGATTTCACTGATATTGGGAATGTATGAGGCAGCAAAAGGTAGCACTGTAATTTCTTGTAGCCCATGTGAATTACAGGAGCAGGGCTCAGGTGTGCCCATGAACGTTTCCAACCTTCCACCTTCATCTTAAAGAAAAGGAAGTGAAGGGAGTGCTATTAGTACAACTGATTAGTAGTAACTGAATCAAATCCTGAATTTGCATTTGTATTACTGTGGTCTTGTCCAAAATGGGCAATACTGTTTCTGGAAATAACAATTTCTGAAAGAGTCCTGGGGAAAGACTCACTGGCTCAGTTTGGGTCATTTGTGCCATTAAATAAAACATTATAGCCAATAAGATGAGATCCTTAAATTGGCCAGCCCTAACCTTGATTGCCACCTCTAGTACCTAGGTCGAGGGCAACCCCACTTGAACTATAAGGTCAAACATTGGAAGAAATAAATTTCTACAAAAAGAAAACTGAGGAACTGGCCCTCATTTGTATAATGAGGATAGTAGCTCTTTTACATTATAATATTATGGTGAGGATTTAATTAAAGGATTATGTGGTCTGATGGAGCCAATGAATGGTCCCAAATAAGTTGCTCAACAAAAAGTGGAACTAGCACTAATAAGTCTTATTATTTGCCAGTAAGATGCTTTTTGCTGTTAGTGTAGCAGTTTTCTAAAAACAGTATTAGGATCACATTTGTTACCTTAATTATTTTATCAACCTATAAATGAAGGATAATTATTTGAATATAACCTTTGCAGAGCCATTACACTGGCATTTCCTCCAATTATATCCTTAATTTGTTTATCATCTCCATGCATAATGAAGACAACTCTGAATTACCACAATGAGATTTTCAGTACTCACCATACAGCTTTCTGCTTCACTTCTAAAGGACACATAATTTTATCATGACATCATCCCATCTGAATGATTCCTGTACTAATTGTGTTACTAACATGTTATTTGCAACAATAATTGCAATTGTATTTTTCATAGAAGCCATGCGATTTTTTGAGTTAATTTAGTGTAACAATTTATATGAGTTCCAAAATTAAAAGTAGGAATAATAATAAAATGACAGTGTTATTTTAGTTACTAGGTTACTAGAAACCTAGTTATGTTGCTAGAATCTTTACTTTTTAAAAAGTACATTGTGGGGCTGGGGCTGTGGTTCAGTGGTAGAGCACTTGCCTAGCATGCATGAAGCACTGGGTTCCATCCTAAGCACCATATAACAATAAATAAATAAAATAAAGGTACTGTGTCCATCTACAACTAAAAATATTTTCTTAAAAAGTTCATTGTATTGTCAGGGTAAAGATTATAACAAACATGAAGATTGAAAAATAATAGAAAAGTAAGCCCTCTGTGGATCAAGGATGACACTATATGCAACCTTTAAACAACATGAGTAGTTGAAGATTTATGATAGACCAGCACAAATTCAAAAGATAATCAAAATGCGTGAGAAATAATATATGATAAAGTATATTTAACCCATAGTTTTATGGGCAAAAATTATCATCTATTAGGATTACCATAAAAACACATATAAAACCTAAAGCATTAAACTTTTCAATATAGTAGGTTCTTGACAAAATATAAAAATAAGTTAAATCATCCTTTAAAATATAGCTACCATTTATATATTTCACCTTCATTAATGCAAGCATCAACAAAGTTCAGGTGAACAATCATCTATATATCATAAACAAAAAACCATAGAATAAGTCGTAGAAGGAATTTTGAAATCCTGGAACAAATTATAGTAGTAACTTCCAATTTTAGAAAATGTAAAAGTGTTTACCAAAGGCAAAAGAAAAAAAAAAAACTGCTCTCACCTTAAAGTCAAATCCTGTCCAATCTGTCAAGCAAATTAAATGATACATAAACAGAGGTGGCCAGGCTCCTAGCTTTACATAGCAATGCAGTTATAAAGCTCCCCAGGGGCCAAGCCATTTCTGCCTGTGGCTTTTTTATGTTTCAGAGTTTCCTCACACTGCATCAGTTTCTTAAGGAAGAATACCAAACATCAAAATGTACGTCTATAGTACACACTTTATTAGAAATATAAATGTATGTGGCTTTCTACCAAAAAACCTCAACTGAATTTAGAGAAGTATTGGGGTTTTGCTTTTAGTAAAGAATTATGAGTTCCTTTCCTTTAGAATTTTTGCTCTGATGTTCATGAGGATATTGGTTTGCAATTTTCTTTTATTGTAATGTCTTTGTCTCCTTCCAGTATATGGGTAATGCTGGCCTCGCAGAATAAGCTGGAAAGTGTTCCCTTCTCTTCAATTTTCTGGAAGAATTTCTGATATGTAGAGTTCCCATTGAAGTCATCTGGGCTTGCCATTGTCTTCATTTGAAGATTTTCAATGAGAAATTCGGTTTCTTCAATAGATACAGGATTATTTGGGTTATCAACTTCTTCTTGAGTAAGTTTTGGTACTATGTATCTTTCAAACTGAATTTATCCATTTCACCTAAATTGTTGAGTTGATTGACATAGTTGTTCATGATATTCTCTCACTATCCTTATTAATATTAATATAATCTGTAGTGATTTCAGTGTTCTTACTGGTATTGGTAATTTGTGTTCTATCTTTTTTTATTGTTATTCTGGTTGATCTATTTATGTTCTTAAAGAATCAGCTTTTGGTGTTTTAAAGGAGTAGTTTAATTTATTTCTTCCTATTATTTTTCTGTTTATATTTCATTATTACCTCTTTTGATCACTTATGATTTCCTTTCTTCTGCATACTTTGAGTTATGCTTATTCTTCTAGTTTTGTTTCTTTTTTTTCTTTTGGGTACTAGGGATTGAACCTTGAACCCAGGGGCACTTAACAACTGAGCCACAGCCACAGCCCTTTTTAATATTTCATTTAGAGACAGGGTCTCTCCGAGTTACCTAGGGCCTTGCTAAGTTGCTGAGGCTGGCTTTAAACTGGAGATCCTCCTGCCTCAGCCTCCCAGGCCACTGGGATTACAGGTGTGCACCACCATGTCCAGCCTCTTCTAGTGTCTTAAGGTAGAAAGAAGTTAAGTTACTGGTTGGAGATCTTTCTTCTTTTCTAGTTGTTTTCTAATTTAGGTATTATAGTGCTATGAATTTCCCTCTAAGTATCGCTATATCAGTATCTTACAACTTTTGGTATGTGGTTTCCACTTTCAGTCCAAAATATTTTCTAAATTCTCTTTTGATCTCTTTTTTTTTTTTTTTTTTTTGGTGCTGGGGATCGAACCCAGGGCCCTGTGCTTGTAAGGCAAGCACTTTACCAACTGAGCTATATCCCCATACCCCTCTTTTGACTTCTTTGACTCATGGTGATTTAGAAATGAGTTATTTAATTTCCAGATATTTGAGGATTTTCTAGACATATTTGTTATTGATTTATAATTTAATAACATTGGGGTTATAGAACATACTTTGTATGGTTTGAGTATTTTAGGTGTATAAAAATGTGTTTTATGACCTACGATATGTGCTTGAAAAGAATGTGTATATTGTACCTGTTGATCAAAGTGTTTTATAAATGTCCTTTAGGGCAACCTGGTGATATTAGTTTCATGTCATTTATACTTTCATTTCCTATTTAGTTGTCGTATGAGTCACTGAGAAAATAGTATTAAAAATTCCAACTATAGGTTCAATCCCCATTACCAAAATCAGAAACAAAAACAACAAAAAGCCTTCAACTTTAATTATGGATTTCTCCTTTAATTCCTGTCAGTTTTTGTTTTGTGTGTTTTGAGGTTGTTTGTTATTTCTTTTGGATGGATTAATCCCTTTATCACTGTGAAATAACATTCCTCATCCCTGGTGTTATTCTTTGCTGTAGCAGTGAACACGGAAAGCGGGGAACTTTGCAGAGGAGGCCGCGCAGCACAGCGCTTGGTTTCGGAGCAACCTGCCAGGGCTCCGGCGGCTGCCAGAGGAAGAGCTGGGCGGCGAGCTATTTGGACTCAGCAACCGCCTGAACAACGGGGGGGGGGGGGGCTGTCCTGAGGAGGTGGAGGTGCACAGTGAGTTGCTTGGTCTCCAAGCGCCCACACAGAACACCGGGTGGATGCCTGGAGGAAGAGGCGAGCAGCGGGTCACTGGGGCTTGGAGCATATGTATGAGGCTCCAAGTGGCTGCTCAGAGGAGGGGTCACATAGCCAGGCGATTAGGTGCAAAGCATGGTCCGGTCCGGGGACAAGCTGAGGGGCGGAGCGAAGGTTCCAGGACTGCGGGTAGCATCTCTGAGGAGGGGCTACCTAAGGAGACTCGTCTGCAAAGGGCAGGGCTCCCAGGCCCAGGAGGTAGGTCCGGGCCCCTGGGAACGTTGCCTGGGAAGGCTGCACTGCCCAGGCAGTAGTTGTGGACTGAGGGGAACCTCTAGGAGGGGAACTGACCAGCAAGACCTCCCCATCGGGTGAGTCTTCCCCACCGGGTGAGGTTTTCCCACAAGGACGGTAAAACCAGAGACACAGGCCCAAACAGGCCTTGCCTCAGCCCACAGCCTAGTTCCCCTTTGGATGACCATTGGTCAACAAGTAGAGGCACCTCTGCCCACTAGCAGGGACTATACCCCACCTGAAGACCACCACCCCTAGAGAGGCAGCTTCCTTGGGGAACACCGCAGTATCAACTTCCTCTAAGACTTCAGGCTACTGAAGGATAAGAGGGGATACACTAGCAATCTTCAGGGACATTATAAGTCAATAGAGGAAATCTGCAACATCTCAGCAGTCCACTGATACCTGAACGACATGAGAAAACAAGGGAAGAAAATGCCTCAAACAAATCTGGATGTTACATCAATAAAATCCAATGACAGCATGGCAGAAGAAAGGTCAGAAAGGGAGTTCAGAATGTACATAATTAACATGATAAGGGAAGCAAATGATGAAATGAAAGAGCAAATGCAGGCATTGAATGAACGCACCAATCGACAGTTAAAAGAGCAAATACAGGAGGCAAAAGACCATTTCAATAAAGAGTTAGAGATATTAAAAACAAACAAACAGAAATCCTTGAAATGAAGGAAACAATAAACCAAATTAAGAACTCCATAGAAAGCACAACCAATAGGATAGAACACCTGGAAGACAGAACCTCAGATATTGAAGACAAAATATTTAACCTCCAAAACAAAGTCGAACAAACAGAGAAGATGGTAAGAAATCATGAACAGAATCTCCAAGAACTATGGGATATCATGGAAAGGCCAAATTTGAGAATTATTGGGATTGAGGAAGGCTTAGAGAAACAAACCAAAGGAATGAACAACCTATTCAATGAGATAATTTCAGAAAATTTCCCAAATCTGAAGAATGAAATGGAAAATCAATTTCAAGAGGCTTATAGGACTCCAAATACACAAAATTACAACAGACCCACACCAAGGCACATTATAATGAAAATACCTAACATACAAAATAAAGACAGAATCTTAAAGGCTGTGAGAGAAAAGAACCAAATTACATTCAGGGGGAAACCAATACGGATATCAGCAGATTTTTCAATCCAGACCTTAAAAGCTAGAAGGGCCTGGAATAACATTTTTCAAGCCCTAAAAGAAAATGGATGCCAACCAAGAATCTTATACCCAGAAAAACTTACCTTCATATTTGACGACGAAATAAAATCCTTCCATGATAAACAAAAGCTAAAAGAATATACAAAAAGAAAGCCAGCATTACAGAACATTCTCAGCAAAATATTCCATGAAGAAGAGATGAAAAACAAAGAAGCAAATCAGCAAAAGGAGGAGCTATCCTAAAGGAACTCTCAAATAAAGAGGAACCAAGTCGTGTCAAAAATAAACAAATAAATGAATAAAATGAGTCAAATGACCGGGAATACAAATCATATCTCAATAATAACCCTGAATATTAATGGCCTGAATTCATCGATCAAAAGACATAGACTGGCAGATTGGATAAAAAAGAAAGATCCAACAATATGTTGCCTGCAAGAGACTCATCTCTTAGAAAGAGATACCCAAAGACTAAAGGTGAAAGGATGGGAAAAAACTTACCATGCACATGGACCCAGCAAAAAAGCTGGGATATCCATCCTCATTTCAGATAAAGTGGACTTCAAGCCAAAGTTAGTCAGAGGGATAAAGAAGGACATTTCATACTGCTTAAGGGAACCATAAATCAGCAAGACATAACAATCATAAATATCTATGCCCCAAACAGTGGCTCACCCATGTATGTCAAACAAATCCTTCTCAATCTCAGAAACCAAATAGACCATAATACAATAATACTAAGTGATTTCAACACGCCTCTCTCACCATTGGACAGATCTTCCAAACAAAAATTGAACAAAGAAACCATAGATCTCAATAACACAATCAATAATTTAGACTTAACAGACATTATAGAATATACCATCCAACGAAGAGTGAATACACTTTCTTCTCAGCAGCACATGGATCCTTCTCTAAAATAGACCATATATTATGCCACAAAGCTAATGTTAGCAAATACAAGAAGATAGAGACACTTCCTTGTATTTTATCAGATCATAATGGATTGAAATTAGAAATAAATGAAAGAGTAAAAAACAGAAATTACTCCAACACCTGGAGATTAAACAATATGCTATTATATGATGAATGGATAACAGAAGATATTAGGAAGGAAATTAAAAAATTCTTAGAGGTAAATGAGAACAAAGAAACATCATATCAAAATCTCTGGGACACTATGAAAGCAGTACTTAGAGGAAAATTTATTTCATGGAGCACATTCAATAAAAGAAGTAAAACTCAACAAATCAACGACCTAACACTACAGCTCAAAGACCTAGAAAAAGAAGAACAGACCAACACCAAAAGTAGTAGAAGACAGGAAATAGTTAAACTCAGAGCTGAAATCAACGAAATTGAAACAAAAGAAACAATACAAAAATTGACAAAATAGTTGGTTCTTCGGAAAAATAAACAAAATTGATAAACCTTTAGCCACACTAACAAAGAGAAGACGAGAGAAAACCCAAATCACCAAAATTTGGAATGAACAAGGAAATATCACAACAGACACGACTGAAATACAAAACATAATTAGAAGCTATTTTGAAAATCTATACTCCAACAAAATAGAAAATTTCGAAGATATCAACAAGTTTCTAGAGACGTATGAATTGCCTAAACTAAACGAGGAGGACATACACAATTTAAATAGACCAATTTCAAGTAATGAAATAGAAGAAGTCATCAAAAGCCTACCAACAAAGAAAAGTCCAGGACCTGATGGTTTCTCAGCTAAGTTCTACAAAACCTTTAAAGAAGAGCTCATTCCAATACTTTTCAAAGTATTCCATGAAATAGAAGAGGAGGGAACCCTCCCAAACTCATTCTACCAAGCCAATATCACCCTGATACCTAAACCAGACAGAGACACATGGAGGAAAGAAAATTTCAGACCAATATCCTTAATGAACATCGACACAAAAATTCTGAACAAAATTTTAGCAAATCGCATACAAAAACATATTAAAAAGATAGTGCACCATGATCAAGTGGGTTTTATCCCAGGGATGCAAGGTTGGTTCAACATCAGGAAATCAATAAATGTAATTCACCATATCAACCAGACTTAAAGTCAAGAATCACATGATTATTTCAATAGATGCAGAAAAAGCATTTGATAAAATACAGCACCCCTTCATGCTCAAAACACTAGAAAAAATAGGGATAGTGGGAACGTTCCTTAACATTGTAAAGGCCATCTATGCTAACCCCATGGCTAATATCATTCTTAATGGTGAAAAACTGAAAGCATTCCCCCTAAAAACTGGAACAAGGCAGGGATGCCCTCTCTCACCACTCCCATTCAATATCGTCCTGAAACTCTAGCCAGAGCAATTAGACAGACCAAAGAAATTAAAGGGATACGAATAGGAAAAGAACTCAAACTATCCCTATTTGCTGATGATATGATTATATACTTAGAGGAACCAGGAAATTTCACCAGAAAACTCTTAGAACTCATAAGTGAATTTAGTAAAGTAGCGGGATATAAGATCAATGCTCATAAATCTAATGCATTTTTATACATAAGTGATGAATCTTCAGAAAGAGAAGTTAGGAAAACTACCCCATTCACAATAGCCTCGAAAAAAATAAAATACTTGGGAATCAATCTCACAAAAGAGGTGAAAGACCTCTACAATGAAAACTACAGAACACTAAAGAAAGAAATTAAAGAAAACCTTAGAAGATGGAAAGATCTCCCATGTTCCTGGATAGGCAGAATTAATATTGTCAAAATGGCCATACTACCAAAAGTGATATACAGATTCAATGCAATTCCAATTAAAATCCCAACGATGTACCTTACAGAAATAGAACAAGCAATCATGAAATTCATCTGGAAAAATAAGAAACCCAGAATTGCTAAAGCAATCCTTCGCAGGAAAAATGAAGCAGGGGGTATTGCAATACCAGAACTTCAACTGTACCTCAAAGCAAAAACGGCATGGTATTGGTACCAAAATAGACAGGTAGATCAATGGTACAGAATAGAGGACATGGACACAAACCCAAATAAATATAATTTTCTCATACTAGACAAAGGGGCCAAAAATATGCAATGGAGAAAAGATAGCCTCTTCAACAAATGGTGCTGGGAAAATTGGAAATCCATTTGTAACAGAATGAAACTAAACCCATATCTCTCACCGTGCATGAAACTAAACTCAAAATGGATTAAGGACCTCGGAATCAGACCAGAGATCCTGCATCTTATAGAAGAAAATGTAGGTCCAGATCTTCAACATGTCGGCTTAGGACCAGACTTCCTCAACAGGACTCCCATAGCACAAGAAATAAAAGCAAGAATCAACAACTGGGATAGATTCAAACTAAAAAGCTTTCTCTCAGCAAAGGAAACTATCAGCAATGCGAAGAAAGAGCCTACAGAGTGGGAGAAAATCTTTGCCAATCATACTTCAGATAGAGCACTAATCTCCAGAATCTATAAAGAACTCAAAAACTCAACACCAAGACTACAAATAACCCAATTGACAAATGGTCTAAGGAAATGAACAGACACTTCACAGAAGAAGACCTACAAACAATCAACAAACATATGGAAAAATGTTCAACATCTCTAGTAATAAGAGAAATGCAAATCAAAACCAACCTAAGATTCCATCTCACCCCAATCAGAATGGCGATTATCAAGAATACAAGCAACAACAGGTGTTGGCGAGGATGTGGGGAAAAAGGTACACTCATACATTGCTGGTGGGGTTGCAAATTAGTGCAGCCACTTTGGAAGGCAGTATGGAGATTCCTTAGAAAACTTGGAATGGAACTACCATTTGACCCAGCTATCCCACTCCTTGGCCTATACCCAAAGGACTTACAATCAACATACTACAGAGATACAGCCACATCAATGTTCATTGCTGCTCAATTCACCATAGCCAGATTGTGGAACCAACCTAGATGCCCTTCAGTTGATGAATAGATAAAGAAACTGTGGCATATACATACAATGGAATATTACTCAGCCATAAAGAATGATAAAATTATGGCATTTGCAGGCAAATGGATGAAATTGGAGAATATCATGCTAAGTGAGATAAGCCAATCTCAAAAAACCAAAGGAAGAATTATCTCACTGATAAGTGGATGATGATACATAATGGGGCGTGGGAGGGGTTAGTTTTAGGGTTAGAGTGAGGGTTAGGGAGGGGGGCAAGAATGGGGGAAGGAAGGACTGTATAGAGGGAAAAGAGGGATGGGAGGGGTGGGGGGAAGGGGAAAAATAACAGAATGAATCAACCAACATCACCCTATGTAAATTTATGATTACACAAATGGTATGCCTTTATGCCATGTACAAACAGAGAAACAACATGTATCCCATTTGTGTACAATAAAAAAAAGAAAAAAAAAAGAAAATCTACAGAATCTGATATTAGTTAGCAACTCCAATTTTCTTTTGATTAGTGTTAATATGGACATCTTTTACTTTTTTTTTTTTTTTTTTTTTTTTTTTTTTTTTTTTTGGTACCAGGGATTGAACCCCCAGGGGCACTCCAGAGCTATACATCCCCAGTCTTATCTTTTATTTTATTTAGAGACAGGGTCTCACTGAGTTGCTTAGCCCCTTGTTTTTGCTGAGACTGGCTTTGAATTCTGGATCCTCCTGCCTCAGCCTCCCAAGCTGCTGGGATTATAGGCATGCACCACCACACCCAGCATCTTTTTACTTTTAAACCTGTTAGTGTATTTATATTTCAACTGTTTCTTGTAAATAGCATATTTTTTGGTCATTCTTTTATCCAACCTGAGCATCTCTGCCTTTTAATTGGAGTTCTTAGTCCTATATATTTAAGATGATTATTAATATGGTTAAGTTTGAGACTGTCATCTTGCAATTAATTTTTTATTTGTCCCAACTATTTTTCTCTTTTCCTTATTTTTCAGCCTGCTTGTGGATTATTTTTATGACTCATTACATCTCTCCTTGTTCATTTATTAGCTCTTTAAGTCTTATTTTGCTACTTTAGTAGTTGATTCCAGGTTTATATTACACATCTTTAACTTCTCACAGTGTAACTTCCAGGAAGATTATACGAGTTTATGTAAATGAGCCTTAAATTGTGTACCTCCATTACTCCCTTCCCACCATTTTGCATAATTATACATATGCTATCATCCCCACAACGCAATATTATTTGGGGTTTAGACTGTTAATTGTCTTTTAAAGAGATTTAAATAATAAGGAAAAACTCTTATCTTGTAGTACTCATTTCTGGTATTCTTTGTTCCTTTCTGTAGATACATATTTCCAACTGGTGCTGTTTTCTTTCTGCTTAAAGGACTTCTTTTAGAATTTCTAGTAGTGTAGGTCTCCAGTAATAAATACTTTCAGCTTTCGTATTTTGAAAAAGTGATTATTTTGCATACAATTTTTAGAACTACTTGCTCTAGGTATGTAATTCTGGGTTGGCAGCATTTGTCTTCTAGAATTTTTCTAGAAAATTATCTTCATGAATTGCTTCATGGTCTTATTAACACCTGCAACATTTCTAAAGAGAAATCAACTTTCATGCTTATTTCTTTCTCCGTACATAATGCATCTTTACTTCCTGGCTTATTTTAAGGTTTTCTCTTTATCACTGTTTTTGGGCAGTTTTATTATGATGTGCCTTAGTGTAGTTTCCTTCAAGTTTCTTGTGCTTGAGGTCACTAGGAATCCATGTGTTTATGGATTTGTAGTTTTCATCAAAATTTAAATATTTTTGGTCATTTTTTAATATATTTTTCTTCTCTCCCTTTGAGGATTCTAATTATACACATATCAAATCACTTAAAGGTTTTTTTTTGTTGTTGTTTTTTTTTCCTTTTGGCAGTGCTGGGGATTGAACTCAGGGCCTTGTGCTTGCAAGTCAAGCACTCTACCAACTGAGCTACATCCCCATTCCTGAAGTTCTTTTTTAAAACCTCACTTCACTGATGTGTTCTTTTTAAAGCAACTTTACTGAAATGTAATTCTTATACTATAAAATCCATCCATTTAAAGTTGTACATGTCAAAGGTTTTTAGCATATTCTGAAAGTTGTGCAATTATGTAATTTTAGAATATCTTCATCACCTCAAGAAAAAAAATCTTATATTCCTTGTATTAGTTATCTATGGCTGCCACAACAAATTACCACAAGTTTAGTAGCTAGAGCAATATAAATGTATTATTTTAGAGTTCTGGAGTCAGAAGCCCATGAGTCTCCCACATCAAAAATCCAAGTGTCAGCAAGGTTACATTCCTTTCTGGAGGTTCTAGGGAAAGGTCCATTCCCTTCTTTTTCCAGCTGTTAGAGGGCAACCCCATACCTTTGTTCATGGTATCTTTTCTCCATCTGCAAAGCCAGCAACACTACATCCCTAACCGTTCACATTTCCCTCTCTGGCCAAAGCTGGGAGAGGTTCTCTGTTTATAAGGATTAATGTGATTAGATAGTCAAGTGGATAATATCTCCATCTCATCACATCGGCAAAACCCTTTTTCCATGTACATCAACATATCACAGGTTCTGAGGATTAAAATATAGACATCTCAGGAACCATTATTCTGCCTACCACACCCATTAATAGTAACTCCTCCATCACTCTATGCAACCACTAATCTGTTGTCTGTTTTATTTCTTTGGAGGAGTATCTATTCAGGTCTTTTACCCATTTTTAAATCTAGTTTGCTTTTGTTGTTGAGTTTTAGGAGTTCTCGATAGACTTGGCATTAATACCTTCTCAGATACATGATTGGCAAATATTTTCTCCGTTCTATTGCTTGCTTCTCTACTCTTTTGATAGGGTCCTTTGATATCCAATATTTTCAAAATTTCATGAAGTTAAATTTGTTTTTTTTCTCTTTTGCTGCCTATGCTTTTGGTGTCACAGTCAAGAAATTATTGCTAAATCCAATGTCATGAAAGTTGACCCTATGTTTTCTTTTAAGAGTTTTATGTTTTCAGGTCTTATAGTTAAATCATAGATCCATTTTGAATTAACTTTTTATATAGTGACAGGTAAGGGTCCAATTTGTTCTTTTGCATGTAAATATCCATTTTCCCAGCACTATTTGAAAAGACTGTCTTTTCTCAATTGAGTGATCTCAGCATCCTTGTCAAAAATCATTTGAGGGCTTATTTCTGGGCCTCTTTTCTACTCCAGTGTCCATACATGTTTTCATAGCCATTATCACATTGCTTTGATCACAGTAGGTCTATAGTAAGCTCTGAAATCAGGAAGTGCAAATAGTCCAATTGGGTTACTTTTCCAGATTATTTCGATTAATGGGGTTTCTTTGAGACTCTATGAATTGTAGGAAGAGGTTTTCTATTTCTGTAAAAATTATCATTGAGATTTTGATAGGGATAGCATTGAATCTGTACTTCTCTTTGGGTTGAATTAACATTTTAACAATATTAAGTCTGGAATTGATCCTTTAAATGTTTGATAGAATTTACCAGTGAGGCCACTAGGTCTGAGTTTTTCTCTGGGAAATCTTAAATTACTAATTCAATCTCTTGTTTTTTTGTTGTTGTTGTTGTTGTTGTTATGGGTTTAGTCAAATCTTTTATTTCTTTGTGTCATTTTCAGTGTCTATTTCATCTTAGTTATTTAATTCATTGGCAGAAAATTATTCATAATATTCATTTATAATCTTTTTTCCCAAAGGTTGTTAGTAATATCCTTTCTTTAATTTCTGATTTTAGTAATTTGAATCTTTACTCGTTTTTTGGTCAATCTAGCTAAATGTTTGTCTACTTTGATCTTTTCAAATAACCAATTTTTTATTTTATTGATTTTCTTCTACTACTTTGGTTATTCCTCTTACTGTCAATATATTTGCATTTTCAAGTATAAAATGTATTCTTATAAACAGCATATAGTTGGATCATTTTTAATATTAATTCTTCAAAGCTCTGCCTTTTATTTGGAGTATTTAGTCTATTCACATTTAATGTAATTACTGATAAGAGATGGTCTTTTAAGCCTAATTTTAAAAATTATTTTTTCTCTCATTCTCAGATGTGGGTTTCCTTTAGTATTTCTATGACATAGAATTCATTAATTTTCTCAGCATCAATTGTGCTATTGCTCCCATCTAGTGTATTTTTCATCTCAGACATTGTAGTTTCCATCTCTAGAAGTTTAATTTGGGCCTTTTAGACATACAAAGTCTCTACTCACATATTTAATACAGTTAGAATAACTTTAAGTACCTTCATTTGCCAGTTCCAATATCTGTGTCAGTTTTGATTAGGTTTTGTCTGGTGGATTGATCGCCTCATGCTGGGTCATATTTTCATGGTTTTTACATGCTTGGCAATATTTGTTTGGGATGCCATACGTTGTGAATGTTTCCTTTTTGGGGGTTGGATATTTTTGTATTTATTTAACTGTTCTTGAGTTGTGTTCCAGGACACCAATAAGTTCCTTGAAAATAGTTCGATCATACTGAATCTTGCTTGTTAGGCAGGGTCAATATAACATTTAGTCTGGAGCTGATTATTCCCAACTATTACAGCAAGACCCTTATAAGTACTCCATGAATTTTGAGATGTTCTTGTCTGGCTGACCAAAACAGATGCTACTATTGAACATTTGTGAGAGCTGTTGTGTTCTTTCTAGCCTTCTTTGATGGTTAGCCTTCCCCTCTTTTTTTTTTTTTTCAGTGTTGGGAATTGAACCCAGAGTCTTATGCATGCTAGGCAAGCTCTCTACCATTAAGCAACAGCTACAGCCCTATTTTCCTGATCTTGAACAGTTTCCTCATATGCATATATCAATTAGTAATCTGAATATTTGTCCTCATGGTATGACATAGCCCATGAATGCTGTAGCTATTACTGTAAACAGTAAGATAATTCCAGCAGATAAATTACATGAATCTCCAGAGTTCTCTCTTGGTGCAGCTCTCTCCTCCCCTGAGAACTCTAGCTTACTTCTTCTCCTCAGACTCTCAGTTCCATCCCCTCAACTCAGGGAGTCTGCTGAACTCTAGCTGGGTTCCTCCTCCCTGCATAACCACCTAAAAACTACTTCAAGGAAATAAACTGCAGAAATCATAGGGCCACCTCATTTATTTCCTGTCTCTCAAGAATCACTATCATTCATTGTCTAATGTCCAGAGTCTTGAAAACCATTATTTCATGTATTTTGTCTATTGTTTCCTTGTTGTTTCACATGGGAGGATTAACAGGGAGTAACTGATACTTTATTTGACCAAAACCAGAAGTGTTTCCCTGGGCTTCTTGATGGTTCCCACTTGCTCCAAATGGTTCAGGGCATTTTTAAGTCATGGGGGCACTTTATGGCATACTCAGTGTGATGTGACCAGGGGTCCTTCTTAAGTACACTTTTCCAAAATGTTTGACTTGACCATTGCATCTGGGCCAAGACAGGCCTCCAGAGGTCCTGTGTCTAGCTCCCTTCTCTTGTGTCAGCCTATACATGAATTTATGTCACTCCTATAATGGCAAACATAGGCATCTGGATGAAGGCAATGTTTAAGCATGAATCCAGGAAGAAGATATTTTCCTCCATTGCTCTAAAATTCAGGCCACTGACAGATCAAGATTCACCTGATAGGCACCACAAATAAATCTAAACATACATGCAAGAAATGGTAAAGAGAATCTGACAATAAGCAAGGGAATCATGTAGGTGCCAAAAGGTGGGAACCCCAAATGAGAGAGATGTGTTCGGATTCACTCATTGTCAATAGGCAACGTTCCAAACAGGCAGATGATGGGCATTAGAGATGTGTGGCTTATAGTAAGAATCTAGTCACATTGACTTTGATTTTTGGATTGGCTTATCATTCATGAAACTGAAGAGAGCAAGGTAGAACTACATTCCCAAAACAGGAATTACTGGAATAAGTAAACAAGGACCAGAGCCTACTCCCTAGGGCCATGGTAGTAAGCCCAAAGAAGGACAAGCATGGAAATGGATTTGATGCTGAACTACCAAGCAACTACTTGGATTTTCCTTACTCATGACCTGGATTAATCCAGAATCTGTGAAAAGGGTTAGCCTGCCTTAGAGAGGGAGGTACGTGGCCTTGCTGAAAAGACTAAAGAGGGCGGGGGTTGTGGCTCAGCGGTGAAGCACTTGCCTAGCATATGTGAGGTACTGGGTTCAATTCCCAGCATCACATAAAAAAAAAAAAAAAAAAAAAAAAAAAAACAACTAAATAGACAAAATAAAGGTATTGTGTCCATCTATAACTGAAAATATTAAAAAAAAAAAAAAGACTGAAGAACCCCTGTCTCACTCAACTTCCCACACTTACCTGAATTTTGTTTCAGACATAAGGTTTGGAATGCCCCTGGGAGGTTGGTTTCTCTCAGTAGTTACAATGATGGCAGTTAGATATGAAAGAAGCTGATTCCTAAATAGAGTAGCTCTCTGAGGGAGGGGGGCAGTGGGCAGCTGAATTCTGGAGTCAATAGAAAACTATCCTTACCCCTAAGAATTCTGATATGTTCTAGCTTAGTCACTCTGTGGTAAAGAACCCAGGTATTTTCTGTGTAATTTGGCTTTTCTTTAAAAGAGATTACTTTTGTAATGAAAGAAAAAACTAGTTTTCTGTATATAAGCATTTTATTTTAATCTAAAACAAAAATGTGCATTTGTGAGCCTGTCTTTTGATGTAGAGCAAAAGTGATTATTATTATTTTTATGTTAAATTCTCTGGTTGGAGTTCCAGTATTCTAACATAAACATCCCTGTAAAATGTCCTAGGATTTCCAACTCACTATTGGATATGTCTATAAATATAGTTCCTTTAAGCTTAGAACACAGAAATCTCTAAGGTTGTAGAAGCTTTGTGCTGAATCCCTCCATTCCCTCCATAGCATCCTTTCAGCAGGTAGGCTGGAAACAACTAATAATCACTCACAGTGGAGAACCAGGAGACCTGGTAGAGACAATGCCAGAGAAATCACAAGAAAGCCGGACCCAATAGATCTAGTGGAGGAAAGACAAACCCCAATAAACTCATTTACCCCGTAGTTACCACTGACTGGTCTTCTCCTCAATCTATGTGACTCCCTTCACTACTCTTTCTCAGGTCACTGGGGTGCTCCCACCTCCCCCATTCATCACAAAGCAATGCACTCAAAATCAACTGGGTGGTAATTAGGAGCCATTATCTATCTGCTGTGATGAAAGGGATACAAGGCAATCTAGAGAAAACCTTTAGGGATTTTTTTTTTATTCCAGTATTTCTAGGAATGGTGTCACTTCTAAGTTGGAAAATCAAAGTCAAGTCACAGTGTTTTCATAATATTGGTCTGTTAAGTTTATAAAGGTGTTATATCTCTAAAGCAAACGCCATCAATGTATAAAAAATTCATTCTTGACTTAAATGGAGAAGAAAAGTAAAGGGAACCATTTTGACAGTGGAACAGATTCACCCAGATTCAAGGACTGAAAATAGATTTGTAACATTTTCTTGCTTTGCCCTCTATAACTCTACCTTCTAAAGCTTCCCCCGTTACTCTTCAGATTCTCTGATAATCTACTCAGATTTAGAATTATGGGTGTAGAATATCGAAGATGCCTAAAATCCAATTCTCTGATTAAGGAAATTAAAGTGTGGGAAATGAATTACAAAAGTTGGCTGAACGAAGACCACCATCCTGACTCTTCACTCCAGCCCGGTGCTCTTTTGACTGTCCTGCCATCCATTTTGAAAATCACTTTCATTTATTATTTGTCCAGACCTACTGGAATTGAACTTACCACTATCTTCCTTTAATAGTTGTGTATCATCTACTTCCAACTTCTGGTTGTCATTTTTCTGGGGGAGGGAGTGGTGTAAAATTTGGTGTATATTCTGATAAATGTGCACCACAAGGATAATCTCTTTTGAGTTAGGAATAATTTGTTGAAATAGTTACTATAGGATCATAAATTTCTTAGATTAAGTTCACTTGTGATGCTTGATAATATTTAACAAAGGGAGGGAAAGGTTACTGAATAGAAACTCACTAAAATATGAATAACGTAATTGACCCTGATGCTATTTAAGGGAACAACTTTTATATAACTTTGAACCTTGACCTTGGGGAAGTGGTATGATGTACCAGCAAGACAAATATCTTGAAATTTGGGAAATAAGAGTGGCCATCCTGATTATACAACTGATGAGTTGGGTGATATTGGGTAAATCACTTGACCCTCTCTAAACCTAACTTCATTATGCATGGAAGGAAAAATAGAAATCCTGGCTATTTCAAAGAGCTATTAAAAGGATCAAATAAAATAATGTATGAGAGATTGTTACAGTCCAGAAGTCACACGCACTATTAAGGTGGGGATCATATGTGTTGTGTTCAACTGCATATTCCTAGTGTCTAATACAGTGTCTGGCACATGGTAAGCACGTAATAAATATTAAGTAAATTCATGTATTCATCAAATGAAGATCACTGTAGGGAAAATATCATTCTAACCACTGTTTTCTGGCTGTGGTGGTGGGTACAGCCAAGCATATGAGTGGAACAGAGGTGGGGAGGCAAAAGAGAAGGAAAAAATGGTTGGTACCTGTCCCTTCTTAGAACAGAAGCAGAGTTAGTAGAATTAAAGAAAAGATGACCCAACAGATTCATCCCCAAATCTGCCCTTTTGCTTTCACTGCCCCATTCATCCCATCTCTCAATCCCATTTATTTTTCAATATTGCCTTTGGGCTGGGAGTGGTTGCTCATGTCTGTAATCCCAGCAATTTGGGAGGCTGAGGCAGGAGGATGGCAAATTCAAGGCCAGCCTCAGCAACTTAGTGAGACTTTCAGAAATTTAGTGTGACCCTGTCTCAAAATAAAAAATGTAAAAAGATGGAGCTGTAGCTCATTGGTAAAGCACACCTGCACACCTGGTTTCAATCCCCAGTACCAAAAAAAAAAAAAAAAAAAAAAAAAAAAAAAAGCCTTTTGTGACATGGACCTCACTAATTTCAGAGTCACGATTTAGCCATTATTTTCAGTATTTTATTGAGATCTATATATGTCCTGTCCTTGATCATTAGGAATAGTGCTTCTTTCATTCATATTGGTTATATCTAATTCAGAGTCCTTTTTTTCCTCTTCTCTTACAGTCTCTAATATTTACAGTGGCCAGGGGAAAGTCAGTAGACTTCAGGGACAGTTTAAGAGAAAAATCATCACAGTTCTTTTCTTTTTACTTCCAGCTCTAAATGATTTCAGCTGAAAGTCCTATGGGATAGGTGTCTGGTTGAAAACATACCTCTCTCTGAATTGTCCTTTTTCAATTTTATAGATGTGTTCCATAACATGCAGAGGAATTTCATTGAAATGCTTTTCTCTGCCAGAGGGGTCAGGGTTTCATAGGCTTTTGGGGAATAGATAACATGCCTAAATGTCAGCCTAACTGAAGAGCAACGTTACCCCATTGCAACGCCATGTTCTTGGTTCTTGGCAGACTTTGCAAACATCCCAAACCGCATGTATTTTGGAGGATGCAGATGTGTCAGTCTGGTGTGGCTGAGTACCCTGCACCCACTTCTAAGTTTCAACGCATTGATAGCCTCCCAGTCTTCCCAGTCGTATTTGTTACAGTCACTTCAAAACGGTTTTAACTGGATTCAGATAAAATTCACCTACTTTTTGCTTTCACAAATAAAACTGACAGGAACAAACAAAAATGGTTCTATCTGTAAAAAGCAATGAGGTAATAAGACATTGGACCTTGAAGTTCACAGAAGACTAATGAGATAATGTCTAAAACGTGTTTGAGTTGCATGTGTGAAAAGGCTCTATGAGATAGAAAATATGATAAATAATGCAAGAAACTTTTGGTCAGGAAATCTGTCTTCTGGAAGACATGACAAGTATTCATGATGAGAATTAAATAAATACTTTACATATATGAATATGCTAATCTTCTCCACCAGCTCCAGTCTAGGTAGGTTGCAAGGGGTTGTTATTAGCCCCTCATAACAAATAAGAATCTTTGTTTTTAATGAAAGACTTCCTAAGAAAATCCAACATTAAACCATGCCTGTTAGGTAATGCCTTTGTATTAGGCCAAGCTTTCAAATTCAAGTTCAGCTCTTGGTTAATCTTATTATCAATGTGAAAGACAAGTCCTAGCCCCTTCCAACTTTCTACTTTATTCAAGCCAAATGCATCCCTATGGGATTCTCTTGGTATCCTAAATTGACAAAAATGGTAAAACATACCCTCTTCAGAGTTCCCAAACCATCTAAGTACATTCAACAAATAATGTTGTCTGTGGTGCCCATAAAATGGACTTCAGTAACCTAAGAGCTCAATTCAATTACCTATGAGCCTTAATCTGCTACTTTGTTTAAAAATACACAAAACTCTCATTTCTTCCCATGGCATCTCTTATCTCTAACAATTATACATAAGGAAGCTGATTTCCTTTCATGAACCCTACAAAATAACAAAAATGGAACTCAAAATTGAGCAAAGAATTTTCTGAAGGAAATATCAAAAACATTTGACATATACTCTTCTCATAAGTTCCATTTGTTTGTTTAAAATCAGTATCATTTTGTTTTCCAGAACCATACTTGAAGACAAGCCATTACCTTTTTCAACATACCCAATCTTAAAATTTTCTAGGACAATCATGTAACAAAATTTGTAATGGGAAAAATCACAAAGTCTCAGATATAGGAAGAACTTTGATTATATTATCTGATTTAGCTTTTTCTGGAGATAGGTGAATTTAGTTAACAAATATTAAAACTGACGACCTGTGGGCAGTGGGCCTTGCTTGACTTCTGGGAAACATACAAAGTGATAAAACAACTCTCTCACTTCAAAGGGGTGTATAGTCCAATAAAGAGCTTCCCAAAGTACACAAGGGAAAAGGAAAAATTATAAAAATGAAGATTCCCAGGCTCCACCTCAGATTTAATGATTCAGAAATTCTAAGAATGGTACTCAGGAATTTCCATTTTAAAAAGCACCTCAGGTAATTCTTATACAGTTGAGAGATGTGTGCAAAATACCAGTCAGGGAAATGTTGATTAGGAGCTTGTTTTTTAATGGGGAGACATTTTTTTAAAAAATGAAAATTGATCAGCACTTTCCCTAATTAATGCCACATATCTATCAGAAAACAAGAAGTCATCTTTTAGCAAGGCATGGTGGCACAGGCCTGTAATTCCAGCAACTCAGGAGGCTGAGGCAAAAGGATCCCAAGTTCAAGGCCTGCCTCAGCAACTTAGCAAGATCCTATCTCAAAATAAAAAAAGTAAAAAGGACTGGGGATGTAGCTCAGTGGAAAAGCAACCCTGGGTTCAAGCCCCAGTAACTCCTACCCCCACCAAATAGTCATCTTTTGGTCTTATGCCAGATGTTCTTCTAAATTATTTTCACCACTAAGTTGAATTGTGAACTATCAACTTTATAATAAAAACATTTAGTGGAGAAACCCAAAATCTCTAGTGATCTACTTTATAATAAAACTTTATAATAAAAACATTTAGTGGAGAAACCCAAAATCTCTAGTGATCTACCATTCTCCCTCAAATGCTGAATTCACTTGACATTTAGTTTCATTTAATTTAGCTCATGGACCACATTTGAGTCTGTTTTCTTCCCAGGACAGTAGTACTTATATGGAATTAAAATCTTCATGTTTTTCCTTTGACAGAAACACACAAAAAATAGTAAATGTAAAGAAAAGTTGAATTCGGAAACATGAGCTATCTGGACTTTAAGCTCCTAGCTGAATTAGTTGGCACACAGAAATTCTGTGTGTACAGAAAAATCACTTTGTGTACAGAAAAAAAAAATCACCTGGGGAGTGTCTACCAGTGCAAACTGCAGAATTGTCTGACAGTAGAAGTAAGATGGGTAACAGAATTTTTTACAAGCACCCAGCTGATTTTAATGAGAGTGGTTTTAAGAAAGCATTCCAGGGGGTTCAAGATTGTAAGACTCCAAGCTCTTACCTACATTTCTCTTTGAGTCTAAATTAATATACGAAACATAGTAGACTGTCAATCATGCATATTTAATTAAAGTAATTTCATATAAGGGAACAAATAGGGAAATTCAGTTCACCTAATCAGAGCCTGCACTGGGTAAGTCAGAGCTGGGGAACCCTGTAAATAATCATAAATTATTGTCCTCCAGAACTGGGAGCCACATGTAGTTTTTCAAAAGCAACTTAATGCCAGGCATGGTGGTGTACTCCTACTCAGAAGACTGAGGCAGGAAGATCAACAAGCTCAAGGACAGCCTTGGCAACTTAGTGAAAACCTGTCTCAAAATTAAATATAAAAAAGAGCTGGTGATGTAGGTCAGTGGAAGAGTGACCCTGGGTTCAATCTCCAGGACAGAAATAAGAAGCAACTTAACATAGGCATTGTACTTATTCCCTTTAAAGATTATGTAAAACATTCAAATTGTCTACTTTTAAAGTTAAAAATATGCCAAACAAGTGAAGGCCATATAGCTCACCTGGTAGAGTGCCTGCCTCTCATGCTGGAGGCCCAGGTTTGAGTCCCCAGCATGGTGGGATTGGGGAAATAACAAACAAAAATATGCCAAATAGTGTGTGTGTGTGTGTGTGTGTGTGTGTGTGTGTGTGTGTGAGAGAGAGAGAGAGAGAGAGAGAGAAGAACAAGGAGGGTGTGGTAAAAGTGATTTTCTGACCAACAGCAATAATAAGAAAAATATAATTCTGAGGCTTATATAAAATAAAACCAAATGGAATCTGCTATTGGTCTAAGCATCTCCGCTCCTGATGTTAGGATGTAATTTCCCCATTCCCACAGGAATTCATTGTGAATAAATTGAACACATGTGCTATATCTGATTACTAATGGTAATCACTGAGAACTGATATTCTCATCCTCACTTCCTTTCATGGAACCAGAATATGTCTGAGTTCTAGGGCTGTCAGCATTCTGAGTCTGAAAAGCATGCTTGATGTGTATAAAACACACTATTTCTCAATCACATACATGTAAAAGGTGCACCGACTTTGAGACCTTGAACAAGTTATTCAAGCTCCTGAGCTAAGCTCAGCTTCCTTAGCTATAAAATGGGTACACACGTGTTAACCCAAAACTCTGAGGCCAAAAGATCTCTGAAATACAACCAGTTTATTGAGCCATTACAGATGCTAGCCAAAAAAAGAAACTACCAAGTCCTGGGACAAATTCCTACAGCTATCAGCATCAGGCTAAGTGGTAGTTGTGAATACTTTATAATGAAGACATGGGTTCGGAAGGTAATAGGTGTCTACACTGAACCTATGTGTGCCACGGGTGAGAGGGGCTGGACTACCCTAAGCAGTGAAGGCTTTGGGATGAACAATCTACAGGGAGAAGCTACAGTTGCCTAGATTGGTTGGGGCTGCAAGGAAGATACAGTGGCACCTAGAGGGTCATGATAGGTTTAAGATATTAGCAGGCAAGAACATAAAATGGGTCCTTTGTTCTTTTTGGCCTGTCGCTTGTTATTGATTAATCTCCCCACATCTTTTCTTTCTTTCCACCCCCTGGCCTTTTGTCATTAAATATAGGACATCTCAGAATTTTTCTCTTATCAATCTGTATTCGTGGTCTAGGCTCTTTCCACTCAACCATGACGCTTCCCACACCACAGTGCCTAACTGAGGTTTATGTGGGAGGATCACATGAGATAATTTTTGTAAAAGTGCTCTGTAAGCTGTAAAGCACTATACAGATGAAGAGGATTATTATTAGTCTTTTATGAAACCCAGCCATAAAGATGCAAAGTGACCCAGAAAAAGAAAAGCAGGATAGGCAAACCTGAAATACAACATCGACAGTGCCTAGACATGACCCCCTCCTACCTGGTAGGTAGGTATTTAGTAAGTACTGAGTGAGTAAAGGAAAACACAAAACAGGCTTGTGCCTCCACCATACTAGATCTGATACCAAGGAGGAAATATACCTAAAGTCAAGGATAGTTTCAATCACCATACAAACCAGAACGCTCAAGAGCCAAAGATCTTCAGTTAAAAATTACTTGATATGAAAGTGTACTAAAATAAAATGTGACCCACCATCTGGAAAGAAAGAGTTATATCCTTACCTCTTTGGTTTTTCAATGTAGTCTTGTAGAAATAGAAGAACTGGGTGAGATTACTGGAAATTTTTTCCTGCTTCTGGTAGATGATAGATCTGCATAAGTGGCCTAGCAATTCCCTGAGGAAATAAATTCTATAGAATGTTGGGTACCTAAGCTCTCTGTTTTGGATCCGGAAAGATGATTTTTAATAATACTCTGATTTTAAGTCAAACCAGATTCATCCTCTAATCTCAACCCCCTTCAAAAACAAAAAGGAAAGGATAATGAGGTAGAGGTGGGAAAGCAGTTATAAAACAATTCTCTATAGGATTCCTTTGTCAGTTTCCTAGAATATGTACAATATGACACAAATTTAAAATTTCAAACTACATTACATACAACTTTTGACACAGACAGCTATTTGTAGAAGGCGGCAAATCCGTATTGGGAAATGCCAAATTTAAAAAATTCAGGGGAAAAAAATGTTTTCTCCTGGGTGGGCCCTAATTGCTTTCTTTTCCCCCCATTGCAAATGTATTTTTAATGCTGGGTAACATTTCCAAAACAGGAGTCTTTTTTTTTTTTTCTTTTTTTCTCTATTGTTGAAACAAACAAGTTTGCTTTCAGAGCCACAGAAATGCCCAACTGTTAGGAGAAAAAAAAAATGTTTTCCACTGGCTGCTTGCCTGTCTTATCCCCAGACAGCCTTGCCTATTGGCCCCTTTCTCCAGGAGGGCCCCTGGGGCTGTCTGGTGGAACTGATTGTAAAACTATTTTGTGCAGGAAGAATTAGTTTCTTCAAAATCTCGGAGACCACCCAGAATATGCCCAATCTTAGGCAATATCGACTGGTTTCCCCAGTATTTCATTAGCTGTACACTGAGTAACTGACCCAGGTTTCTGGGTCTAATTTGGGCTGAGATGGAGGGATTTTTTTTTTTTTTTAAAGATAGAAAACCTCTCACCAAAACTCTATGCAGAATTCATCTGTGTGTGTGTGTGTGTGTGTGTTTGGAAGAGGCGGGGAGCTGGACAGGAGAACTTAGGGCAATGACCACCTGAACCAAGCTAGATCGCCCATTTGCAGAAGCACTGAAACCGTGCTCACGGGGCAGGCATTTGCCTGAAGCCTGGGTGAAAGCCTGTCACTCCCCTTGCGACACCAAAGCCCCCAGAGCGGGAACCATCTCCCGCACTGACTGGTGGTCGGAATCTCGGAGCAAGGTCGACGATGCCCTGAGGAGGCAGGAGCTCCTGGAGCACAGGCCGTGGCTTTGTCACTCTCCTCGCAGCCTCGTCTCTCACATATTAGTTGCTCAATAAATGCGGAATCAGGCAGCAAAAGCCCCGAGTCAGCCCGGGGGTCCAGAAGCGAATTAGGGGGTGCGCAGGTTTATCCCAACCCACTGTCTCCTCGCGTTCGCTGAGGTAACCCGGTCTCAGCTGCTACGGCCCCAGAAGCTGGAGAGCAACCAAGAAGGCGAGCTGCTGGAGACGAGAAGCAGAACAAACCCGAAAGGGGAACAGGCCGCGCGGGCTGCGAGCTGGGCGCCCACCTGACCGCCGCGCGGCCCAGCACCTCGCTCCCATTGACAAGGCGGCCGGCGCGGGCCGGGTGGGGCGGGGTGGGGCGCCCCGGCGCGCGCCCGGCCCCAGGCCCCGCCCTCGCCAGCCCGCACGCGCCCACCGCGGCGGGGAGGGCGAGGGGGGGAGGGGGAACCAAGGCGCGCGCGCGCGCCGCCGCCAGCGGACGCGGGCCCCGGAGCGCGCGCCCTCCCTCCACCCCCGCCCGCGCTGTCCCTGGGGCCTGGCGCGCGGCCCTGCTGACGTCAGCAGGCGGCTCGCGGAGCCGGGTGCGCAGAGCCGCTGGCGCACTCGCGCGCTGCGCTCGCCCCCTCCCCCGCGGCTCCGGAGTGCGCGCGCGTTCGCCCGCTCGCTCGCTCTCCCTTCATTTTTTTCCCTCCCTCCCTGCCTCTCTCTCTCTCTCTCTCTCTTCCTCTCTCTCTCTCTCTCCCCCTCTCCCTCGAGCTCCCCGCTGCCCGCGGCTCCTTCGCGCTCTCCCTCTCTCTCCCGTAGGCTCCACCGAGCGATGCGAGCGCTGGGAGACAGCGACGCCGCCTCCCGCTAGAGACCAGCCCCCCGGCCCGGCCCCTTGCCCAGCCCTGCCCAGCGCGCGGGGGTCGGCGAAGGCGCCGCGGACGCACCGACGGCTGAGGACCGGCGATGCACATGCACTAGCAGCACCCCCTAACTCACTCCCTCCACACCCCGCGCCGCCGCCGCCGCCGCCTCCACCTCCTCCTCCTCCGCCTCCGCCTCCTCCTCCTCCGGCAGCCGCGGCTGAAGGACCCACCCTGCCCCCCACCCCACCCTCCGCCGGCTCCGGCTGCGGATCCAGCCTCGACTCTTATTTTATTTATTTTGGGTCGTGCACAAGCCTCAGTGCCTGCAGCCCGCGCCTCCTTGGCCCGCGGGCGCCTCCTCCCTCGGCTTCGGAGCCCCAGACCCGGCCTCCCTCGGCCTCGACTCCCCCAGACTCCCACCAGCTGCCCAGAATCTCCGCTGCTGGAATCTTGTTAGCGGCCGGCTTTTGGGGGGTTTCTGGTCTTCCGACATTTTTGTTCCCAGTCAAGGAGAAGATATCGTGATTTTTCCCCCTTTGAGCCCAGGCTCTGCTCTCTGGGGGGGTGGGGGGCGCGCCGAGCCGGGGAGCCGTGCCAGCCGAGTCGTGCGGGCTGTGGCAGGGAAGGGGCCACCATGGGATGTACTCTGAGCGCAGAAGAGAGAGCCGCCCTCGAGCGGAGCAAGGCGATTGAGAAAAACCTCAAAGAGGATGGCATCAGCGCCGCCAAAGATGTGAAATTACTCCTGCTGGGTAAGGACCACGGCTGCCACCCCCATCCCCCGACCCCGGCCACAACGAACCCCCCCCGCCAGCTCCCCACCCCACTTGCGCCCCGGGAGACCTGGTCACGGAGTTGGCACTACCATGTGCCCAGGATCTCCCACCCCCTCGCATGTCTTAATCCCCCGTCCCCGTTCCCCTAAGCTGACACTCACCAGTTTTTCCCCCTGTCTGTGTCCCAACAGGGGCTGGAGAATCAGGAAAAAGCACCATTGTGAAGCAGATGAAGTAAGTCCCTGTGGCATTGGGATTTATACTTTTTTAAAGAATAATTTTTAAAAATCGTTTTTATTACCTTGCTCACTCCACATTGCTCTCCAGGCCTGGTTTTTTAATTCGTGAACACACACACACACACACACACACACACACACACACACAGACCTAGCTTCGACTCCCCTCCCCCACTTCCTACGTTGGTTCTGGGTCCTCCACCCCAACTCCTGGGGTGGGTGTTTTTTTGGGGGAGGGAAGGGGAGCGTCTGTAGTTGTATGAATGACGGTGTCCGCCATATTGATCAGAACATCACACTATTGGCATGATTATGATCATTACTCTTGCTCTTGGAGTATTTCGTGTGTTTTGCTGCCTCCATTTCTGTCGCTGTTTCTCCTCCTCCTCCTGCCCGCCTGCCCTCTGGTCCATGATCCCACTTCCCTCCGCTCATTTCCTGGGGCAGTGATTTTGAACTTGGCTAAAACATGGAGGGGATCCAACCCTAGACTGGGGTGGAGGATCAAGTGTCTGCTGTTCATGGATTTGGTGCTGAATTGGAGGCCGTGGTTTTTAACACCCCCCCCCCGTCCCCCGCCAAAGAGGGCGAGGGTTAGAGGAGGGGGCGTGTGCTAGGGGAAGGGGTGGGTTTCCAAGCGGACGTGATAGGCACAGCTGTATCCAAGGCTGAGACGGAAGGGGTACGGAGGATGCCAGTGGGACTGATACCCGCGGCCTCTTGCTGCCCCAGGCCCCGCTCCCCCACTGTCCCAACATTTGCTCTCCTGACATGGGCAGTTTTCGTTCGCTCGGTGACCTTTATCAGTGAATGTATTTATTTACACTCTGCATAGGCCGTGTTTCATGTAATTTACCCACATTGCGGATTTCAGGCCCCACTTGCTGCCGCCCCCTTCTGCCTTAGGTATCAGTTTCCCCTCCTAATTAACTGGGGGTGGATTTGAGTGATGGTTGAAAATTAAAGCAAAATGGGATATTCCTTCCCTTCCACACTTTCTCAATAAGGAGCCTCGCCCCTCCTTCCCACTCGCAGGCTCGCTTCTTGCCCCATCCACTCGGCAGTTCCTGGTGAGCCCACAAGCAGCTTTGCTTGGGGAGGGGGTGGGCCAGCAGGGAAGGGGTGTGCGCCTTTGGAGCCTCCTGGCCCTGCTGCTTCCGTTGGCCTGTCAGTTCAGATCGGAGGAGTTCGTTAAGACTGTTTAGCGAGGATTCCACGTCGCTTTGCTGTGACACCTTCGTGCACACACAGTTCCTAATTAGGGGTTGCTGTGCAGTAAACAAAAATGATTATTTTTCAACTTGACAGAATAGCCGAAGTAATTGCATCCCGCAGGAAAACAATGGAAAATAAAAACCCCTTTCGTGGGAAGTGGGTAGGAGGCGATGCATGCTTGCGGTTTCAGAACCAAAATGCAAAAAATCTTGCATGTGTAACAGGCATGACAAGCGGGTTCCAGGAGGCGCCATGATGGCAGGGAGTAGCGACTCAGAGACAATTTTCCCCATCTGCTTGGCATGTTCTTATTTTTGTTCGAGAGCTCCCTGGAGCTTTCTTTACAGAGGCCCCCCTCCGCTCGCCGCACCCTTGTGAGCCACGGGGTAATTTGGCCTGGGGCTTTTCTGGGGCTCCTGCAACCCAAATGGATGGAGAGGCGGGGCCTGGGGAATTGCTCTTTGCAACAAGGTGCATGTTGCATCTGCCTGGAGCCCTTGCAAGTCGGGAAATGCAGCCCGCGCCACCCCCTCTCCCTAGGGGGGACGTTTCAAAACTTCAGAAGTCTGTAATCTGCAGTGGCAGCCTGGGAACCGGTAGAAACCCCAGCCACCAAAGCTGGGTGAGGTTTCAGGCGTTGTGAGTGGTGGACAGCGCCCAGCCGAGGCCGGAAAAGTCGATGGGGCTCAGCTCGGAGATGTTCGGCTCGGCTCGGCTCGGCCTGGGCGCGGGGTTCGGAGGGACTCGGCGGTGTTCGGGGATGAGTCGGTACTTGGCGAAGAGAACCGAGCCACTTCGGAGGGAGCCAAAGGCATTCGGAAACCCTCGGGGAGGTAGGAAGGGGACAGTTTAGTCTGCAAATTAACTTTGCATTTGCCAAAGCGACACATTATCTGCGTTTCCTGAGCATGCCTCGTAAATTAGGTTGATTTAATAAGGAGTTTAAAAATACATACTGAGTCCCCCAAAGGGTATTTTGCCTTTTTTATTCAAAGAGAGCTGAGCTCTCTGAGGAGATAAGGTGTGCCACGTTAGAATGAAAATTCCTAATTATGTACTGGGGCAGTACTGGGAAATTTTAATGAAGGCTATATGTAGGCTTTCTGGGGTAAGTCCTATGTGTCTCACATTTGGTAACACTGAGAAGAGAGGAAATGAAGTGTTTGGTGTTTTGAGATGATTAAATCTGAAGTCAGAACACTTTTTTTTCTTTTTATCTTATATTTTCCCTTTTCTCTCCTCCTGTAGGACACCTTTTTGTAGAAAAATGTCAGGCAAAACTGAGATTTTGTAGTTAAAATAAAATTTTTAAAGCACTACACACTGTCTCTCTTTAGGAAATAGACTAGGTTTGCCCAAAAGGTCCATCAGAAAGGTGTCTGGCCTTGTAAATTTTACCACAAGCGACCCTAGCATCCTGAAGCATTCTTGAATGGCAGCTTTTCCTGTGGGCCCTGCAGCTTGGCTTGAAATAAATGAGATCAGGGCCTTGAGCCAAACTGGATGCAGCTTGTTTTATTAACCACAAAATGTGGGATTGGTGTCACTGTATCCTAGTGACAAATTCTTTTGAGTCTCATTTGCAGAGATGGTTTTGGAGATCGCCACTTGAGTGAGAGTCACTTTGAGTCAGGAGAATTGTACTTTCTGGGTGGGGCCCAGCCTGAAAATCTAGGTGGCATTTCCAGAAAGCAGTTTCCTACTTCCCAGTGGGATATGATTGGTGACCAGCCTATCAGGCCATGTGTATAAGTTAATTAGGATGCTGTGTTATTTCACCTGTGCAGATGAAATTAGGTGGTTAGGGAGTCCTCTGTGGGCAATGCCCTGTGAGAACTCAGTGATTGCCTAATGGGGATTCGGGTTTAGTAGCACAGCCTTTGGGTTGAAGAAGAAGAAGAATATTGATGTTCAGACATTGCCAGACCCTTTTTACTCAGCATTTCCATAAGAGCTAAGAGGACTTCCATTCAGCCTGTGTCCTCATCTGTGTTGTATTGTGCTGATTAGAAGGAGGAGTAGGCTTCCAAATATGTCCACAGTAACTGAAGTTAAATGATAAAGGACTGGCTGGCAGACACTGCTTAGAACAAAGTGTTGATACCATCATCAGCCTAGGAACATTGCAGGGAGACTGACCTTTGAAATTTTTTCTGTTTGATACATGTCGCAAGAGGAAACTTGCATCTGCTTAAGAGATGCCACAGATTAAATTGTCATTTTTAGAAGGCTGATTCTCACTGCTTTTTATTATTAAAAATTTCACTTGAACATAGCTTTCTGAGATTGTTTTCCTTTGTGTGTTGTTAGTTAGCATTTGGGAGCTCTGTGTCAGACAGTCCAAAACATTTCAGTACTGAGAAATAAACAATGAAAATTGAGACAGCACAAATACAGTTTATACGTAACATGAGTAATCGGTGACTCTTTTTTCTGCGTGGCATTTTAAATAATTTTGCTTGTTTTGAGGGGTTGTGACCTCACCTGGGTTGCAGCCACATCATTTTGCAGTCAATCAGCAAGGCTCTTAGTTACTCAGACTAATACAACTTTTTTAAAGGAAGTGTCAATTTTCTTGAACTTACAAACCCTTACAAAGAAATCTCTCAAAGAATTACATTTTATGAGGTATAGAGTCAATAAAATATCACTTTAAATGGGTTCCCTGTTCTGGACCAATAATGACAACTACTTGGACCGTGAACCTGATGAAAATGCAAAATGAACTCTTCAGCTGCTGTGGGCGCCACAGCTTGCCCTCATTTGAGATGCCGAGTTCACTGCGTGCTGAGTTCAAGCTCTCTGCCTCTGGAGCATTAAATGGAGAGTTCAGAGGTGGTGGTGAGGCAGGGCTGGCTGACTGCTAGGCTTCACCTAAATGGACACAGTAAAATGGAACTTCTCAGGCATGCATTCATTTCCAAGTACCTGCTCGGTGCTGTTTTAAAACAACCCAACAGATTTTCCTGATGAAGACATCATTGCTCATACAAACCTCTAGCCCTTACAAGTGGGATGTGATTAGAAAGACAGACCCCACCCTGTCAGGAAAAAAGCCACCTGCTGCCAAAAAACTGGTGGTTTTCTCCTCCCAGCTACCCTGATGTTGTAATTATGGTGTCTACTTTTTGGTTTGGGTTCAAGGCAAGCCTGTATTCTTTCAGCACCCTGCTGATCAGCACCTGCCAAGTGGCAGGCATTAGTGGAGGTAAATGGCAACTTGCAGCCATTACTCTGAAAGTGGAACCATCTAAAATGGTGTTTCTAGCACATGCCCAAAGGGTCCCATGTTGAGTTAGCATTCCACCAGAGCCACTCTTCTAGATTGTGGACTTGTTATTTCTGCAGTCATCTCATCCCACTGGCTGCTTTGCCTCCCTCCTTTCCTCCCATCTCCATGTTTATTCAAATGGATGCACCTTGCTCTCTGGAGACAGCATGAGCCGAACAGAATGTCAGATCAAGTAGCAGATGAGTTCTCCTTTGCTGATGGATGATGCGCTCTCCCTCCCTACTGTTCACTGAGCTGTAAATACCAGCAGATCTTCCTGCCAAAAGAGTAGTGAACAGTCCACCTGATCTCCTCACGAGTCAGCTGAGCATTTCTTGAACCTCAGTTACCCATTGGATTCTAAAATGAAGTCTGTATGCTGAGGAAAGGGTTATTACTGGTTAGAGTGAATGGATGAAGCTTCATGTGGACTGATGACTGATAGGAATCCAGAATTCCTCTTCAATATGTGGGGAGCTGGATGGGATTTACAAAGCCAAGCATCAGAGTGCTGTTTTGTTTCTTTTAGCACATGGAACTCCCAGATCACATTGTGCTTCTTGGGATGCCACATCTGTTAAAGATAAGACAAGATCACTCATGTTTTTCAGCTGCTCACAGAGAATACCAGTCAGTGGAAATTTAATATGAGTAGAATAATGTCCTACCTATTTTGCTGACCAGTGCTCAACCTGTCTGGATGCAGGAACTTGATTCCCTGTCTCCCAGGGTGTGTTCATTCTCATTTCTTAGAAGTCAGACAGACCTTTATTATAAGAGCCCATCTTGATCTGGAAGACAGCTAATAAGCTGGTGAAGGGGACGATTCCAAACTCAAAAAAAAAAAATTGGAAAGGTAACCCCCAAAACTAACACTGGCAAAGAACAACTTTCTGTTTTGAAAAAAGAAAACGGGATCTGTGTGTGTATGTGTACATGTACAGACTCCATGGATTTAAAAACAGGTGCTGAGAGAAGAGCACTTTGCATCACATCTATTGATTGCATCTTCATTAAAAGCTTAAAGATGCTCAGATCAACCCCATTCTAGGAATAGGTTCAAGTTTGTATCCTGTTCTTATTTTATTCCATCTCTCTCATTCACACACAGCACTGGTAGAAAGGACACTGCCCATCAAATCAGTGGTTGACAGAGTGGAAAGGAGAGGAAAGCAGGGGCCCACTAAGTGGTTCAGAGGCATAGGTAGATGGTAATTTAGAGAAGCCATATAGCATACTTCTCTAAAATTTGAGAGATGGTAAAGGCATGGACTCTGGGACCTGACTGCCTGGCTTCAAATCTTGGCTCTACCTCTAAGTAGGTTGTGACCTGAGACAAGTTTCTTAACTTCTGGTGCATCAGTTTTCTCATCTATGAAATGGGACTAGTAATAGAAATAACTAGGGTTGTGGTGGGCATGAAATGAGGTAACACGTGGAATGAGCTTACAACAACGTCTAGAATATGGAAACTGTTATACAAATGTTAGCTCTAGTTTTTATTCCTTTGATTGATCAGTGGGTGTGCCCTTCCCATGTGGAGTTCTCTTGTCAAGTACGTGGGACTTAGCCACCCTGAGAGCCAGAAGGGGGGCACTGTGGTTCATGTTCATGGCTTCTTCCCCTTGCCTGCTCTGCAGCACCAGTTATATAACAAGTGGTGTTGTCATAACTGATGTGACATTTTTGATGGCGCAGCTGCCTCAGCCCAAGAGGCTGGGTGATGTTACAAAGAGTGAGAAAGAGCACTGAACCAGGAGTCTAGACCAACAGCTCTGCCTCTGCCCCTCTGAGGTTGCAGTTTCCTCAAAAAGTTGGGCCAGGGGTACCCAAGCTCCTTTCCCATTCTAAATGATCTGTGAAATTGGGAATTCCCTTCATTTTCAGGGTCTTGAAGTTCTAAACATAAAAGCATCAATTATGGCTGCATCCTGAGAGGGTGTGAGGTACCCTGGGAAGTTCCTTTAAGGCAAATTGCAGAATAAAACCTCAACCACAAAGCTTCGTCAGCCAGGAAAGTCATAGTTCTGAGGGGCATTTTGAGAAAACCAACTCTAACCAAACTTTTCATGCAGACAGGGTTCTCAAACCAAAGAAGAGGATCTGAAAGTATCCCTTCAGTAAGAAACAGGATGTTACTGGGAGGAGCAAGCCAGTGACATATGTAAGAGAGAAGTGGGTTTTCTGTGGCTTCTAGGATGCTCAGAAATGCAGACAGCCCTGGTGCCCCCCAGGGATGGGCTGCATGCAGAAGAACTTGCCTGAATCTGGGCACCTAAGTTCTGGAAAGCTGAGAGGTTTTCAGACTGGTAAGGGGAAGATCAGGAGAACTATGTAGTAATTTCGACTCACTCTGATTTGACTCTAGGTAGATCATTTAGCCTCCACAGGCCTCAGTTTGTTCATCTCTTAGCTGAAGTATGGGTTTTCACCATGGAATTTCTCAGGCCAGGCCTCTTCTGCATTTTCAGTTCTAAGTTACAGTAAATGCCAAGAGAAACCTAGAAGCCTGAAATGCAGTGGGGAATAGTGGGAGTATTTACCACCCACAGCTTTTATCTGCTGGAGCCATCTTTAGTTCTAATTTTCTTTTCAGAAAAAGAGGAAAAACATTGTGCTTTTCATAGCACCAAAAAATTAAAGTAAAAAAAAAAAAATCCTGCAAGGCTAATAGTCAGTGCCCTGAATTTGTCCCCCTACTCCCTTGATTTGTCAACCATCCGAGAAACAAATAGAATGAAAATTAATAAAGGAGAATAATATGTAAGAATATGAGTGTATGGCCAAGAATTTATCCTGAATTCTCACATATGCCTTAGACAGCAGGTTTTCTATAGAAAATTGTTACAGGAGTAGATTTTCCATGCTTTGAAATTATTGACTCTGGCTCACCTGCTCCCTTCCCTGACCACCAATACATATCACACACCGTAAATTAATTAGGTTTTTATGTGTTTGAATTCCTTGCTAGTCTGGTGCCCTTCCCTAAAGCAAGGGTGGTGACTTAGTTTTTAACACATAATATGGCACTGAGCCTGGCACAAAGGAGGTGCTTTGAAGAAAGAAAGAAGGTGTATAGGAATGTACCTAATGATTGTACATAAACCAGAATAATATTAAAAACTTTCAGTGACCATAGGTTGTATTAATCATTTTTAGTCCAATGTCATTTATTTTTTCACAGCAGCCTATAAGGAAATAGAGTCACCAGTTCTATCTTGCAGATGAGGAAGTGAGGATCAGAGAGGTTAAGTGGTTCACTCAAGGCCACACAGCTTAGTAAGTGGCAGGGCTGATCCAGAAAGTGATTTATATACTTCTAAAACCTATGTCCTCTCTGTTGTGTACCCCACAACACTTCTTACTAGACAAACACCACCAGTGTGGGCATTAGAAAACCGACAGTCTGGGACCTAGTGCCTAACAGTAAATGGGATGGCACCAGCCTTGGGTGAGGTTAGTGACTGAGAGACAAGCTGGACTCCTTTTGGAGGAGGTGATGGGATGGTCGTCATTGCATACCACATTGATTTGGAGATCGTAGTTTTCCCTAGCAATCATCTGGACCACTCCTGAAATCATTTTTCATTCCTTTCTCAGAAGTGTGGGCCATTTTCATGTTGCAACAGAGAGAAGCTGCCTCTGAAGTTCTGGCTTTAATGGAGGAAGGTGACTTAGAGAAGACTAGGAAAGACAGGACAGTAGGGGATCCTGTCCGCCCATCCACCCACCCATAAGCATTTATGAGTCCCTGCTTTGCTGGGTGTTCACACGGTGTCACGGAGGTAGAGAGGAAGGTCGGTCCCTGCCCTTGAGGAGCCCACAGTCTAGAGACCGACATAAATGGCTCCCACAATTCAGGGCAAGAAGTTTGGCGATGTCTGTATGTGCAGAGTGCTGTGGGAGAACAGAGAGCACCTTCTCAAGCAGATGTTCAAGGAAGTCAGTGGAGAGAAAATGGCATGTGGGCTGAGACTTCAAACTAGTGGTAGTTAGCCAGGTGGAAAATGGGAATGCTAGGCAGAGACCGTGTACAAAGGCACTAAGATCTGTCACCGCATAGGATGTGCTGGGAATGTAAAGTAATTTGGTTTGACTGGAGCAAAATATGTGAGGGGCACGTTGAGAAAAGGGGATGAAAGATGAGTCAGAAAGCAGATCATGAACAGCCTTATTTATTATGCTAAGGACTTTGGATTTGCTCAGAGGACAATGAGATGTCACCAGACCAGCAGGTTCAAGAAAATGACTGCCACGATTATTCTTTGGAAAGATTACCTATGTGGACTGGAGTTTGGGAACTAGATGTAAAGTTACTTCTGTGATCCAGGTGGGGAAAGATCAAGAACTAAATTAAAACCTAACAGTGTAGGTGGGAAAAGGAGGCAAACTCAAGCAATGTTTGGACAGTGGAATAAGTGAACTTTCTTGATGATCTTTTGAAAGGGCATTGAGGAGGAGACCAATTTTAGAGAATGTAGACAAGAATGAGTCCAGGATTCCTGGTTTGGGCCACAGCTGGGACGGTTGTGCCATTCCCCAAGATGTAAGAATGCAGGAGAGAGGAAGAGGGAAGACTTAGGGAGAAAAATGATGACTTCATGTAGTCCATCCGCTGCTTCTTGTGGATCATCCACATCTAGATCCCTGGCAGGCATCTGGCTAGGACCAGCCAGACAAGAGTCAGTTTGGAATTCTGTGTGCTTGTGGGCGGTGGGAGCTGTGGACGGTAGTAACCTTGGCAGGTTAAGTGAGAGGGGAGAAAAGGCCCAGCGTGTGCTCCCAGGCACACGCACCTCACCTTCAGGAAATCAGAGTATTTCAGGGAGAAAAACCTGTGAGGGAAGCTGAGGAGTGACCTGAGAGATGGAGAAGAGAATCCAAGGCAGAGCAGCATCATGAAAGTCAAGGAGGGACAGCATTTCGAGAAGACAAGGAAGTGGTTAGTTGAGTCAGATACTGCAGTAGTCAGATAAGATGGAGACTGGCAGGTGTCCACTGGGTCTGGCAGGTTGCTGGTGACCTTGGTGAGAGTGGTTCAATGGAGTGGTGGGAGAAGAGCCAAGTGCAGTGGGAGTTAGGAAGTGTCTGGCATTGAGGAAGTCAGCAGAGGCCCACCCACCCCACCCACCCTCAAAAAGAAACATGGACCAGAAGGAAGGGGGAAGAGGTAGTGGGTGAGGGGCATAGGGTTCAGGGAGGTCAGCTTTATTTATTATTTTTCATAATAATTGAACCCGGGGTCCTTTACCACCAAGCCACATTCCCAGGCCCTTTTTATTTAGAGACAGGGTCTCACTAAGTTGCTTAGGGCCTCGCTAAGTTGGTGAGGCCATCTTTGAACTTGTGATCCTCCTGCCTCAGCCTTCTGAGCCACTGGGATTACAGGTGTGAGCCACCCCTCCAGGCTCGGGCTTTATTTTATTGTTTTCTTGGCTAACATGGGTGGATTCGGGTCCACTGAGAAGCTGTAAAGAGAAAGCCCTGATGGAGGGAGAAGTTGAAGGTATGGTATAGAGGAAATTGTAGAAGTAGCAGAGCCCCTGAGTATGGACAGCTTGATCTTGACATGAATGTGTATCTTCTTCCTGGGATTAATGGGGCTTCGTAAGGACAGGGAGAGTGTAGAGAAACTCAAGGGTAAGACGAAGCTCCTTCCTTAGCATTTATTTTTCTCTCTGAAGTGAGAAGAATTAAAAGGTAGCTGTGCTCATTTACTAGCACACCAAAACCTGGTAACCTTTATTCTATTCAAATCACTTATTTATTCATTTATCCAGTATTTATCTAGCACCTGTTATGTATTAGGCACTGTTCTAAGTGCTTGGAGATTGATTGGTGAACAGTCAGGTCCCAGGGGAATCAGGCAGTAGTCTCAAACAAACTGTTGGTCACACTAATTGTGGACTGAATTTTTTTTTTCTGGAGTCACACCTTTGGGGAAAAGCCTGAAACTGATCACAGAGAGATCCAGTTCTTACTCTCAGAAAGTAGAATCCACTGGAGGAGACACATTGGAGCTGTGAGGGTACAGAAGAGGCAACAACAAAATTTAATTTGGATAAGGCTCAGGATTAAGCTGGGAGAGAGCTAGTTGGAGGAATGAGAGCTCAGCTGATAACTATGTTTTACTCATTGCAGGCTGTTTTAGTGGGGCTGCCTGTCACTGTCCCCTGCTGCTTAAAGATAGAAGTGGGTACATGACTCAGGCCTTACCACAGTGATTGGCCCAGGGGTGGCCTTGTGAGTCAAGTCAGGCCAATCATATCCCTTCTCTGGAAATCTGTAGTCACTGTGAGAAAGCTCTTCGTGTGGGATCCTAGCAAGGTCCTCAGTGGGCTGGGATGATGGAAACCTGGAGCTGTCTAGGGTCGTGTTTCCACATCTCCATGTTCTCTGCAAGGAGCGAGCTTGCTTATCATACAAGAGAGAGAGTGGGGCTTTGAGAGATGGGGGACAGGGAAGGAAGTGGAAGAAGGGAAAGAAGAAGCCAGAAAGACATTGGGTGATATTATTGGATTCTCCAGGGCCAGCTCTATGGACCCGAGAGTTATGTGAACCAAAAATCCCTTATTTTTTATGAACTTTTAAGACTGGGATTCTTTCTCTTAAGTCCAGAATCATCCTGACAGAAAAGATAAAGCCTTCCAAGAAGAACAAAAGCAGGACTCAAACACGCAGGCCCCTCTCAAGGAGTAGTGGACAGTCCCATGTGTCTAGAGAGGAGCTGTGATTGGAAAGGAAGAGTGGGGCTAGATTGTAGGGTCCCCTGATCATTTTGCTAAGGGTTATGTACTTTGTATTCAGTACGGTGCAACATCAGGAGAGCCTGATTAAGGGGAGGGGGAAGGAATCCACGCCACAGAGAAATTTGTGTAGTCTGAACTAGGAAATCAGTAGAAAAGGCAGTGAGGAGATGAATGGGTGGGAGCAGATTTTGGAGACAGAATAGATGGCCCCCAGTTGAACATGGGGAAAAGAGAGTAGATCAGAGGAGATATTCCTTCCATTTTTGAACCTAGGTGATGGAGTTCAGCTATGCCATCAAGTTCAGGAGCATAGCAGCATCAGGAGAGACAGTAGAGGGAACACAGAAAGCAAAACTACAAGCATAAATCTTAGGTCCTTGCAAATAACTTTCTGAAAATGTCGAGCAGTTTGCTTGGGAGGTAGTTCTGGTGGTTAGAAGGATGATCTGAGCTGGAAGGAGAATGGGCTCAGCTGCCCTTGGTGGTAAGGCCTTGAGACTGAGTACGACGTCCCAGAGTGCGCAAGTGGAAAGGAGGAGGAGGGCCCAGGGGAGGAGCCCACCATAGCAGAGGTGAGCGACTACTTTCAACAGACCCACAGGAAGCTACAGCTGGACAAAGGGGCCAGAGGTCAGAAGAGCAGGAGGAAGCCCAAGAAAGGGAACAGTCTGCAGCAAGTTCTGGGTAAGGAGCAGGGTTCTGGGCCCGAGCTTTGCCAAGTTAGATAAGGACTGAGAAAAGCTCATCGTATTTGGTGATTGATGCTATCATTGGCCTTTGAAAGAGCAGTTTCAGTGGAGGAAAAGGGATAGAAGTCAAACTCAAGAAAATTTTATGGTAGAAAGAAGTCTGGAGTAGGAGCCAAGAAACACAAGTTCTCATCTGTCCCTGTGATCACGTGTCCCTTGAGGGTCCCCCCAAATTTCCTTAATTTATCTGGGACTTAGTAACCTTGCCTATAAAATTCTGAAACTGGACTCAATGGTCTGTAAGCGTCTGCCCTGGTCTCGAGGTCACCCTTTAAATCCTGCTGTCCAGCAACATGATGTTCTTGTGACAGAGGAATTCCCTCCTCTTCCCTTGGCCACCCCCAGCTGACATAATAAACTATAACAGAATTGAGCTTTCAGAGCTCTAGTGCTAACTGAGAAAGAAAACTGGGACGTCGGCTCAGGGGATTGTGGACGCCAGCACATGTTGCGTCCTCGTGTGTGCTTTGTGGAGGCTGTGGAGCCCCTGAGGTAGGACTGTGTCTCTTCACACAGTCAGGGTTTCGAGAAGAATTGGGTGCTGCTTTTCCACAGGAAGGAGTGCTGAGGATGAATCCAGAGTATGAAGACACAACAGCCCCTGGGTATAGGAGAAGATGGATGTCCCTGTGATTTTGCTGTGCCCAGAATGCAGAGGGATCATGAGCACGAGAAGATGGCCGTGAGCCTGGGCTGCTGTGTAGGGAGCTCCAGCTGAGGCAGGCCAGAGCTGAGATTGTGGAGGGGCCATGTCTTAGGAGATGGACAGGCTGAGGGCACCAGCATCATGGGCAGGAGAAACCCGCCCTGTCTCCCTGGTCCTCCACCGCCTGGTCAGTGGGAGCCGCTGTGGAGAGGATGGTTCTGGGCTGTAGCCATTCCCCCGGCCCCTCCCCCACATGTGATATACACGACTGTTTATTTGAATCCTCACTTACATTTTCAGTACTCAGACCTTGTTATGCTCTAACCTCTCTGGCACAGGTTCATTCACTTTATGAATGCCAGCAGAAGACCAGCTGGGCTTTGGCACTTCCTGGGATTCTAGGACTAGAGTCCTCCCTGAGATAGGCAAGCTCCCTGCCCTCAAGAACACTCCAGTTTTAGGGAAGGGAGAGAGTAAATAAGTAAGTGAAAGCTTTTCATATCAGGATAATGTTCTGAAAGAGGAAATTGGGGCTAAGTAATGGAGAGTGGTTAGAGGTAGGGGAGAAGGAATTAGGTCACTGGAGGCAGAATGAGCAACAGCAAGGTCAGCTTGACTGTAGAAAGAGAAGCGATGCCCACGGAAACTGGAGGTAGGTAAGCCAGCATGAAGGGCCTGCTGGCGTGGCGTGGCGTGGCACACGCTCCCATTCGGAATGCCACAAGGAGCCAAAACACAGCAGCCCGACCCAAGCTGTGTGTTGAAACAATCCCTCTGCATTCTGGGCTCAGCAAAACCTAGAGCAGAAATTACATCAGTGGTTTCTAGGACCTGGGGTGGAGGAATGGCTACTGACAGGCACAGGGATCTTTTGTTGGAGATGGAGATGGAGTTGGTTTTCACACAACTGTATATGTTCATCCAAATTTATCAAACTGTATACCTAAAAAGGGTGAATTTTATTCTGAGTAAATTATACTTCAATAACTCTAACTTATAAAAATACACATTTTTTTTAATCAAGAAAATGAATTGCAGTAGAGCTTTATGCCACCCTCTGCTGTGTGAAGATGGGTGATGAGCAGTCCAGCAGCACTTCCGGACACGTCTGCTCTTACAGTTGAGCCTGCATCACATGCTGTTCCTGGTGGTTTCCTTGAATTGGTTTATTGATGTGTGCTCCTAGTTTTCCTGTTTACATAGCTTTCCTTCACAACTGGTTGGGAAGCTCGGTGTGGATAGGAACCATCTGCTTTCTCTGTGTGGGCCCAGGGAGACCTTGTTGTGCTATTACTTTGCTCTCACTGGAGTGGTGCATTGTCTTCTTTGAGTCTTGCAACACTCTTGCCCGCCGTGCAGACATCCCTGCATTCCCATTTTATAGATGAAGAAACTGAGGAGAAAATAAGTGCATTTAGCTAAGAAGCATGAGCTTTGGAGATCTTGACTTTGACATTTGTTGGTTATCAGTGTGATTTAGGGGAAATTATTCAATTTCTGTGCACCTCAGTTTTCTAATCACTAAAAACAAGAGACAAAAAATTAACACATTGTGGATGCACTGTGAGGATTAAATGAGGTAACAGCTGAAAACACTTGGCACTTAGTGGAAATTCATTAAATAGTATCTATTTGTATCATTTTTACTATCAGAGGAAAAAGGTGATTTATTCAAGGTGATAAAGCCTGTGCATGGTGCGAGTAGATCCGTTTTCCTGATTCACACCTTGCGGAACATTCTTATATGTTGGTGTATTGACTAGTCCAGGGTTAGCTGCTTTTTACCAACTCCGATGCTTAAATGCAGTTATGGACTACTTAGTAAACATTTATTGAGTAATCACCTTGTGGTGAACACTGTGTAGATACAGGATGTAATGGTGGGCCAAAATAGACTCCTACTCCAGAACAGGAGAGCTCTTACAGCCAAGGAGGTAGAGGATGCTGTAGGAGCACCTAGCTAGGTAAGGGGTCTGAGAAGATTTCCAGAAAGAAATAACAGTGAAACTGGCTTTAAAATCAACAACAACAAAAGTATAAGTTGTTGTTGTGACCTAGATCAAAATACATGCAAAATGTGCACCAGTCTTCTGTATTTTACAAAATGTTTAACAAAGCAAGCACTCAAGTAACCGTCACCAGGTAAAAAGGTAGGACATTGCGGGCATCCAAAACCCTCTCTAAATATCCCTCTTGATCACAGCTCCTTTCTCGCTCCCCATGACCTTGACTGGTTTTTTGGTGTTTCCTGGCCTTTCTTTAGAGTTCACCACCAATGTGTGCAACTTCTAATCATATAGTCTAGTTTTACCTGGTTTTGATATCACTGGAATTATTAGGTATTAAGTCTCGTGTCTTTCCTTCAGTGTTACATTTGGAATAATTATCCAAGTTGTGGTATGTAGATCTGTAGTTTGCTCATTTCATTGCTATGTAGTAATCTATGAGATCCATTTTTGTATCTTAAATTTTTCTATGGTGTATTCACAAATATGTGTGAATGTTCACAAATATATACCACATATTGTTCTCATAATTGCTATATACTATTCATTGTTATATACCATAATTTATTTATCCATTCTATTATTGATGTGCCTTTGAGTCATTTTGAGTTTTGGTTAATGATGAAGGATGCTACTACCCATGTGTGCGAGTGTGTGTGTGTGCGCGCAAGTGTCTGTGTGTGTTCTGAGGCACATGCATCTGTGAAGAGCTCTTTGAAGTAGGATTACTAGGAATCTTCAGTGGTATCAGATAATTCCCAGTGTTTTCCAAAGTGGCAGTCCCATATTATGCTCACACTAGCAGAGACAATTCCTGTTCTTCCAAATCCTTGCCAATATTTTCTATTGTCAGACTATTTCCATTTTTGCCAAGCTGATAGTGGGTAGTAGTATATCATTGTGCCTTTACTTTACAGACTCTAGGTTATCAAGGAGGCTGAGCATTTTTTGGTGTATTTATTGGACAGTTAGATTTCCTTTCTTATTAATTTGTAGGAATCTTTATGTGTTCTGAATACTAGTCCGTTCTCTTTTCTCTGCTTTTATTACAAATATTACCTCATCTTTTCACTTTACCAGTGGTATATTATGATAAAGAGACCTTCTCCCTTTTAATGTAGTTATGCTTTTCAGTCTTTCTCTTTTTGGTTAGTGTCTTTTCTGTCCTTTTAAAGAAGTTTTTCTTTATTTTGAGGTGGCAAAAGCTATCCTCTTCTTACCACCCTCTTCAAAAAGCTCCAACTTTTCCCCTTTCCTGCAGAGGTGTTTAATTTACCTGTAATGGATGCTCATGTGTACTGTAGGATACAGCTCGTTTCATTTTCTCCCATGATGGATGGGACTCATTTGTCCCAGCACCTTTACTGAAGAGGCCACTCTTTCAGTCACTGTTCTGTGGGGCCATCTGCCACATAAGTGAAGTGTTTATATGTGCAGGGACCTGTTTCTTGGCTCTCCTTTCCGTTCCACTGAACTCTGTTTTCGTTTCACTGATGCTCTGTCTGGATCAACACAGCTTTACAACCCATCTACATGTTTGAGTTAGCAAATCTTTCTCCTTCTTCCTCTTCATGAGTATCTTGACTGTCCTCTGCCCTTTGTGTTTGCATAAAAATGTTAGAATGTTTTTTTCTCATACACACCATACTATAAAGATTTTAATTTTTTTAATCCACTAATAGGTTTAGGTAGAATTGACGTCTTTAAATCATGACTCTTCCTGATCCATGAGCCTGTTGTGTTTCACCATTACTTAGATTATCTTAATTTCTCTTAATAAAGACATAATTTTTCCTATAGAAGTTTTAATTACTTTCGTTACTTTCTAGCTAGACATTTGATATTTGCCATGGTCTTGTAACTGCTTTTTTTTTTTTAAAGAGCAGTTTTAGACTTGTGGCAGAATTAAGAGGAAGGCGCAGAGATTTCTCATCCACTCACTTCCCCCACACATACATAGCCTCCCCCATTATCAACATCCCTCACCAGAGGGTACTTTTGTTAACATTGAACAACAAACATTGGCACATCATAATCACCCAAAGTACATAGTTTACCTTAGGGCTTACTCTGGGTGCGTGTTCTGTGGGTTTGAGCAAATGTATAATGACATGCATCTATCATTATAGTATCATACAGAGAATTTTCAGTGTCCTAAAAATCCTCTCTTCATCCCCTTCCCCAGCCCCTGGAAACCACTTATCTTTTTACTGTCTCCATAGCTTTGCCTTTGCAGAATGTCATATAGTTGTGATCGTTCAGTATGAACCTTTTCAAATTTTTCTTTCACTCAATAAAATGCATTTAAGGTTCTCCAATGTCTTTTCATGGCTTAACAGCTCATTTCTTTTTAGCACAGAATAATATTCCATCGTCTGGAAGTACCATAGTTTGTTGTTGTTTTTTTTTTTGTATTATTCATTTGCATACTTGTTTGAATGTCTTGGTTGCTTCCAAGTTTTGGCAATTATGTTTATAGCAGCAGTTACTAACTGCTATAAATATCCACATACAGGTTTTAGAGTGGACATAAATTTTGAACTCCTTTTGATAAATACCAAGGAACACAATTGCTGGATTGTCTGGTAATAGTATACTTAATTTTGTAAGAAACCACCAAAATGTCATCCAAAATGGTTGTGCCATTTTACATTCTCACCAGCAATGAATAAGGGTGCCTGTTCCTCTGTATCCTTGTCAGCACTTGCTATTGTCCGTGTCCTGGATTTTGAACATTCAGATATTCGTGTACCAGTACCTGTTGTTGTTCATTTGCATTTCCCCAATGACATACAATGTGGAACATCTTTTCATTTGCTTATTTGCCATCTGTGTACCTCCTCGTGAGGTATCTGTTATGGCCTTCAGCCTACTTTTTTTTTTTTTTTTTTTTTTTTTTTGCGGTGGTGGGGATTGAACCCAGGGCCTTGTGCTTGCTAGGCAAGCACTCTACCAACTGAGCTTTATCCCCAGCCCTCAACCCACTTTTTAATTGAGTTGCTGCTGTTCTTACTGTTGAGTTTTAAGAATTTGTATATTTGGTGGGTAACAGTTCTTATCAGATATGTCTTGTAAATATCTTCTAATCTGTGTCTTGTATTCTCATTCTCTTGATAATTGCTTCTTCTTTTGAATTGAATTTTGTTTTTGTGCTGGGATATATACAGTTGATTTTTTGTGTATTGATTCTGTATTCATCATTAATCATTTGCCATTAATTTTTATATAAATCTAATAGTTAATTTGTAGATTCTAAGGCCCAGAGAAGGGAGTGACCTGTCTAGTTTCCATGGCTAGCTATTGGTAGAACAAGGATGAATGTGGGCCTGTTTCTCCTGACTTCTAAAGGGGAGAGTATTCAGGAAGGGTTGGGGGAGCCAGGTGGGGAAAAGGAAGTATGATGTTTCACCTATATGATCAGTTTAACTTTCATTTTGGAGGCAGGTTCTTGATATGCCCATTTTATAGATGAGGAAAGTGAAATTCAAAGACATTGCCCAAAAAAAATGTTTTCAGGGTCACACCTTGGCTCCTCACTGAATGAACATTTCAGGACTGGCGGAGCCCTACTCACTCTGTCCCTCCCACTTGGGACTCCAGGCCTTCTGTGTTGGAGTCCAGACACCTGCAGAACCCCTGTGCCTCCCACTTCCCACTATGCTGTCTCCCAGGCCCCAGCTCCGTACAGATTTGGGGCTTCTGCTAATAAAACTGTAGCAGCAGCTGCAGATCCATGCAGGCCTGGTTACTGTCAGCTCTTGGGTTGAATTCCTGCCCCCTCCCTCAACGTTCCCTCCCAACTGAGTAAATTAGTTCATAACTTTCTGAGGTTCTAGGAACCAAATTAGGAGTTGCCCTGGGTATGCTTTTTTGCTCCTGGCTTGAAAATAATGGTTGGGTTTTATGACCCTGCTTTGTTAAACAGTGGACTAGAGGGAATTTATGGTTGCGCCTTCCCAGCACCGCCTGCCCCCACCTTACTGAGGGTCGTAGCTGCCTGCACACAAGGAGGTTTGCTGCTGCTGGCCGCGCACAGGAATCGTGAGCCGCTCTGTTTGTGAACACAGCCCAGCAGTGTTCTATTCATCATGACAGCTTCCTACTCTGGAACGCTTGGCCCTTCACAGGGTGACAGTAAATTATGCAACTGCAGGGTTAAACAATGGGGAGTAATGGGGAAAAGGAAGGGACAAGCTGGCTGTCAGCCTGGATCTGAAATGTGTGTGTGCAGACCTAGGCTACTTGGCACTTGATGATGGGAGGAAGGTCTTCAACAACTGAGAGCAGCCCGGAAGTCCTGTCACAGTGCTACTTGTGAGAGTCGAATTGACTGTTTAAAAACATAAATGTTCTTTTTAACTATTTCTCAATTCAGAGAGAGTTTTAGAAATCAGAAGGGACATTGAAAAAAGAAAATAGTCATATGGTTACAAAAGTAATTGAATGCTATCTGCAGTAGCAGTATTTAACCCTTGCCCTAGTGTCCCCAAGTCATCATTTCTTATTATTGCTTTGTGCTAAAAAGCAGTGTCCCTAGGGGCAACTGGTGTACTGACTGTTTGCCACCACCCCCATCTCCTACCAACCTCGGTTGGTTCCGGAACGCAATTCACTCTGCTTCAGTATGCTTTGTATAATTTTCCTCTCTTCACTTGCTATCATCTGTAATGCTTGCTGCTTGTAGTGCTCCCACCTCAAGCATTATTCCCCTTCTCTTGTTCACTGAGTCTGTAGTGGTTCAGAAAGCCAGATGACCAGCTTTTTCACAGTAGTATGTAGGACAAGGGCACCGAGGCTATGTGAGGACCTGTGAAACTTCTGAAGCAGAGTGCTCGTGCTCTGGTGCTTGGGCTGCGCCGCCTTTCTGCCCATTTGTGATATGGGACTAAGTGTGTGAAATGTAAGTGGTGGTAGCAAGGGTGTAGCCTCTGTGCTCTCTGGCTGCTCAGAGTTCTTCATTATCTTCCTGGCTTCTGGCAGGGCTTCAATTCACAGAAACCTCCGGGCAAGTAACTGCCAGAGAAGAGTGACAAGGGACTGGCTGTAGCAAGCATGGAGACTGGTACAAAGAATCTCTAGTGCATAGGTGTCCTGTGGGCCCTTCCTGTAAAATGACACAGTACACCCAGGGTAAGGGTGCCTGACAGGTCAGAAACATCCCCAGAAAACCCTGCCTGTTGGTTGGCACCATGGTGTCTGCTCACCTGCAGAGAAACTTAAAGCCAGCACAGTCCCAGATGCTACTTTTTTGTCAAGACCCACACTAACAATTCTCCTGGGAAGAGGGAATACAGATTTGGCTGATACACACACACACACACACACACACACACACACACAACCACGGCACAGAGAGAGAGAGAGAGAGAGAGAGAGAGATCCTGTTTTTTAGATGTTGAAACTGAACAAAACGCCCAAAATCTCTGCCCTCATGAAGTGGTTTGACATCACAGTGCAGGGAGACAGGTAGTAAGCCAGCAAGTAGAGTCTGTAGTACGTTTACTGGTGATAAATGCTACAGAGAAAAGTTAAGCAAAGTAGTGGCAGAGGAAACAGGTAGGGGAAGTTACTCTTTTTTAAAAGTGGTCAGGGAAGACCACACCGAGAAGATGGAATTGGAGCAAAAAGTTGATGGAGGTGAGGGTGCACCTCCTGTACACATGGGGGTAGAGTGTTCTAGGCAGAGGGAATAGGGAGCACATGGGCACGGAGTCAGCTTGGGGTGTGTGACAAACTATAAGGATGTTGGTATAGTTGGAGTCACAAATGTACTGAAAAAATAGGTGCTCCTGAGAGGTAAGTGGTTGTTTGGGATGTGGTCTCATCTAAAGGCTGGGATTAGGAAGAAGGCTCCCTCACAGCTTGCAGAGACTTTGTCTGGTGGACATTGGGCAGGCCTGCTACTTGGGGGAGGTGTGTATGTGTGTCCTGACAAAGGAGGGGCACGGGAGGGAAAAGCCCGTCCCATGAATGTAGTGGGTGAACTGCAACGTAGCCCAGGGAGGGCTGGCGTCATGGCTGGTCTGGAGGACGCACTGGAGTGTGGGGCTGCCTGCTTGCCATTGGGCTCCCCATTGGCCCTGGCTCTGCTGCCTGCTCTCTGTGCCACCGTCACCAGACATGTGTGCTGAGGCTTGCACCAGGACAATGGGACTGGCCTCCATACCTCATGAGGTGCCAGCACAGGTATGACCTCTGCCTGGGACATGCTCAGCCAGTTGGCTTGGCAATCAGGTGCAGATCCCAGGGAGACAGAGCCACAGGGCAGGTCTCCCCAGGTGTAGCCTGAATGTTCAGTAGTATACAAGTACACACTTAAGTTAATATGCTTATTTGAATGTGTTTTAGGACAGAAAGTGCCTAAGTCATCAAAATCATGATTTTATAGGTAATTATGGTTTAAACTGAAATTAAAAGTAAATAGGATATATTTTTAAAAGGCACAAATGACATTGGGTAGTGCTCAACTCCAATGGGAGTCCTGTTTTCCTGCCAGGGAGTTGTGCCCTCTTAGAGATGAGAGAGTGTCTTAGAAGAGGTTCTCCATCTTCCTCTGCCTTTGTGGGGACATAGGCACATTCTCTCTGTCCCACCCCCAGGTCCATGGGCTGCCCCGTAAATCAACACTTCATTTCCAACCCTTGCTACTGGGCATGTCTGTCCCATTGCCTGTGGTTGGCCTGGACCCCCTCATTGCCGTCTCCTGCTCACCATTTCTCTGGGTCCAGTGCATAGAGTCTTCTCAGCTCTCATCCAGAAAGGCCATTTCTGCCCTTCACTGCCATAGCAAGTTGTTTCCTTTCACCTCTCTTCATTGGGTCTGGAATTCTCCTTGACTTTGAGGACATGCCGTAGTTAGCCTATCACACTGATCCTGAGCTGTCTCTGTCTCCCACTCTATAGGATGTGCTTTTTTTTTTTTTTTTTTTTTAACCCAGGGCTTCTTAACCACTGAACCACATCCCCAGCCCTTTTTATATTTTATTTAGAGACAGGGTCTTGCTGAGTTGCTTAGGTCCTCACCAAGTTCTGAGGTTGGCTTTGAACTCATGATCCTCCTGCCTCAGCCTCCCAAGTTGCTGGGATTACAGGTGTGCACCACTGTTCTCAACTTAGGATGCCCTCTTCTTGCACCTGCACACAGCCCTGCCTCCACAGCTGCTGGTGCTGAGGCATGAGTCCTCTCTCCTTTTCTGTAGAGCTGGTCTCCACAGGCCTGCTCAAGTCTTGGCTGCCCTGTAGGACATTCTTCTGGGCTCTCATTCTTTTTTGGGGGGGTGGGGAGGTGGATACCAGGGATTGAACTCAGGGGCACTCAACCACTGAGCCACCTCCCCAGCCCTATTTTTCTATTTTATTTAGAGACGGGGTCTCACTGAGTTGCATTCTTCAAGTGATTTTATATCTAATATTTGCATGCACCATTAGAATTTTTATATGCTGTCATGATCCCCTAAAGATGATCCTTTGTTTATTCTGGTGCTGGTGTCATAGACATCTGCACAAGTATACATGTGTGTATGCAGGGAGAGGAAGGGCATACTCCCTCTCCTGTTGAGGACACTGCATTGCTGACTGTACCCTCTCCTTTCTCCACAGCCAAGACCTCTACCTCTGCTCCCTTTCCTTGCAGATCTTGGACTTTCCAACCCTTTCCAGCAGGTGCTAGGATCATTTCTAAGCAAAAGAGGAGTTTGTGGCAGGGCTACAAGACTCAGCCCAGTCTTTCTTAGGATAGTAAATCTAAAAGTGACATCATGTAGAAGTAGGAAGTGGTTGCACAGGTTTTGCATCTATAAAACCGCATTAGATAGACACCTAAAGAGTATATGTTTACTATATGTAAATTATATCTCATGTCTCAAAAAGGTAATAATAGTGCTTTTTGCTCAACAGAGGCAGGCCTGGGGAATTAAGCCATGCCCCTCTGAGTCCACCTGCCTCAGGAGAGTCTAGTTCTTCAGAGAGAAGGAAGGGATGCTTAGTGGAGGAAGGTATTGGAACCCCCAGAAGAGAAGTATATGCCCCAGCCAACCTAGTTTTCCCTGCTTAACTATGAGGCAACGGCCACCTGTGAACTTCCTTTTGCCTTCACATTTGCACCTGGGAGGAGGTGGCCCAAACTGCCCAGCAATGAGTTTGTGGTCACAGCCCATTCTTCAGCACATAACTGCCTGGCATCATGAAGCACTGGATTCAAGGCCCTTCTTGTCTCTTTGCCTCAAGTGCCTTGGGGTTTTTGTGGCCACTAAGAATATCAAATGAGACCATGGATGTTGTATTTGCCAGCTTTTCATCCCCGTGAACAATATCCCTGACAAGAACACTTTAGAGGAGGAAAAGTTTATGCTCATAGTTTCAGAGGTTCCATCCATGGTAGGCCATCTCCATTCCTCTAGACCCAAGGTGAAGCAGACCATCATGGTGGAAGAGTTGTGGGGGAGGAGCACTGCTCAGCTATTATAGCCAGGAAGCAGAGAGGGGAAAAGAGGGGTGCCACAAGGAAGATGCACCCTTCCAGGACTCACCCCCAGTGACCCACCTTCTCCAGCCATGCCCCCACCTGCCTACAGTAACCCCCAGTCAGTTCATTTAAACTAGGATGGATCAATTAGGTTATAGCTTTCACAATCTAATCATTTCACCTCTCAATGTTGCAGCATTAACTGAGGAACTTTGAAGGACAACTCATGTTCCAAACCATAACATATGTGCAAGTCTTAGATGGCAGTAAAATATAAGCTGTCAACAGGATGCATCTTCAAACCCAGCTAATTACACTGATAAGTTATTTGAGAGCACCAACATTTGGAGGGACTTAAAGCCTAGAGGCTCAGTGTGAAGGTTCTGGAGGAAGTTTGCCTGGGTTCATTGACTCTGGCCCTTCCTCTTAATAACTCTATGATCTTGGCCAGCTATTTGTTTAATCCTTTTGTGCCTCAGTTTCCTCGGTTATAAAATGGAAATAATAACAGTACTTACCCCACAGGATTGTACTAAGGATTAGATGAGTTAATCCAGGTAAAGCACTTGGATCAGGGATCAATTAATACAGCTAATATTGTGATGGGCAAGTCTGTCCCCTAGGCCTTCAGAGGACATCTTTATTAGGCTGAAACAAGAAAACTGAGCAGGTCTCATTGGAATATAACTCTTTCATGTGCTGACTGTATTCACCACCAGTTTTGACTTGAGACTGATTATTTGCTGTATTTGGTAAACTCTTGCAGGCTGAAATCTTTAATCTTTTGAGTTTACCTCATAAATAAAAGGCCCCCTGTGACATGTCCTTGCCTTTAGAGTTTTGCTGCAGCATCAATCGTGAGCTCTCTGATTTACAATTCAGCACAAAAGTGACAGACTGGGTATTCTTATTCAATTCAAGGTGATTGCCGCATAGTCATTTTTAACAGGACACCAGATTTAGCTAGAAGCTTGCAGCGAGGTAGTGTGCATATTAACTTCAGGATGCTGGTTATACCAGTTGAGCCTCTGCATCTTTCTATTATGAATCTCTATTCTAAAAAAAAAAAAAAAATCACATGTAGCTGACGTATTTCTGTGCTAAAGTAGCAAGAGACCCTTGTCATTAGAATTAAGTGTTGATTCTGTCCTCTAGTTTTTTGTAATCTAAAATTTATAATCTGAAATCAGTTCTGTTGGACTTAGAATTTGATCCAATTGTTTCTGTAATTCTCATATTCTAGCAATTGCAAAAATAATTATGAGGCTGTGCCTAACTCTAAGTGGGCCAGGAAATCCTCAGATGTCCCACCCTAGTGTCCCTCTTCATTTCCACCCTGCTCTTCGCTAGAGATGGAAAGGTGTCTCCTTGTATTGAGTAGAGCTGTTCTATCCACAAGCTTGATGTCTGTCTGGCTCACACCTTCCTGAATGAAGAGGTGATTTGTATCTAGGCCTCAAATGCCTTTCCTGTCAGGTGAGAGTGGACCACCAGTCTTTTGGTTCTTGCAGTCTTTGGTGTGACATATAGGGAGGAAGTAGGAGATCAGGTGACAGTGAAGCAAACAGACTTCAAGCATGAGCTCTGCTGCAGTGGGCTTGGCAAGAGAGGTTTTCAATGGATAATCCTCCCATAAAATGAGAGATGATGAGACCTGGTGAACAAAGGGCCCAAGCACACCATCTCCCAGATACCTGGTCCCATGGGGCCAGCGCTTACGGGCATTTTCTCTGCTCCGAGACATCTCAATAGCAACCTGCTGCCTGACTCTCTAGGACAGCTGCAAGGCCCTGTACTATCTGTCCCCTAGCTCTCTACCTCTGCCTCTGCCAGTTGTGTGGTCGCCTTCTGAGCTTGAGCCACGCCAGTCTGCCTTTGGTGCTGTAACACACTGAACATGCTCTCCCTTGCCTCTGGGCCTTTGTCCTTACCATGCCCTCCCTGGAACCTTATAGCCTGTTTTTGCTTGGCCAACTCCTACTCAGAATTCAGGCCTCAGCATAGGTGACACTTTACAACCCATGCCCAAGGACCACTCTTATCTTATTTGCACATTAAGCAGTCCGACCCTTGCTTTACACAACAACTTCTATTACTTTTTCATTGTGGGCATGTACCCACACAGTTTCACAATTGTGAACAATGCTGCATTGAGGGAAAGTTAGAAGGAGCTGTTCCTAGCTCTACCCTCTGACCACACCTCTGAGCTGACCCACCACAGAGAGAGGCCACTGCATCCAAGGAGCAGCATTGGGGCATGTGTGTACACCCAGTGCCAAGGACTCAGTGGCCAATGGAGAGAGAGTTAGTGTGCCAGGGAGCACACCAGTGTCCTTGCCATGCCTTTTCCATCCCATTGTGTCTTGGGTTGAAATCACCACCTGGGGTTTGAGTCTGCTCTTGTTAGCCCTTTGCTGCCTTCCTTTAGCTCCAGAGACCTGACAGTGAGTACTCACCTAGTCCTCCCCTCTCTGGCAAGACCCCAGCTCAGAGTGGCTGAGAAGCCTGCCAGGCTTGGAGATCTCAGGCACCCCATCAAATCTGTCATTGCTCACGCTTTCTCATAGCAGAGGACTTCTCGAGGGCACCTCAGTTTGTCAGATCATCACGACTGCATGCCTTCCAGAAAACCAGGCTTCTTGGAAGACTTGTGTCTCTCCCTGTCGTACACCTCATCGTTCAGACAGAGACACGAGTACACAGAGGAAAACCTAATTCGCCCTCCTAGGTCACACATCGAACCAGAGGTCAGGACCCAAACCCGCCTCTTGACTCTTAAGGCAGGCCCTTGTCTGTTGCTGTGTTTGGCTTTTCATGTGTCTCCTTCATGGCTCCCACCTCCGTGAAGGCCATGAGGTCCTCCATGAGGACCTCCACGGAGAATCTTCCGTTCTCTGGGAGATTCCTGAAACCCTCACCCACAAAACAGCCCTTGAGAAAGGAGTCCCAGGGCTTGTGTATGTAGTGCAGGGCAGCAGGGATCTGGCCCCATGCTTGTGTTTGTGACTTGAGGTCCTGGTGCTCAGTCCCCCAAGGTCTTAAGAATTGGAATGCCAGGGACTAGAGAGGGCCTAGGTCAGTACTAAAGTCCAAAAAAGCAGAGAAAAATTAGATAATATCAGCCGCTGGTGCTGAGGAACTGAAAGAGTGGAACCCACAACAGAAAGGGCAGCAGCTGGGGAGAGTCACTAAGAGCTCCTCCACACATAGTATTTTTGTGAGGTTTTTCCACAGCTCCTCAGACAACCAGGCAGAAAGGATGTCTTTTGGCCTCATTTTGCAGGTGAAGAAACTGAGGTTAGAGGCAGATCTGGGACAAGGAACCAAACCTCCTGAGTCCCTGCCGAGGGGTCTGTTATCATATCCACCTGCCTGCAAATCACCTCACCTCCTCCAGGCTCTCCTTCCTCCCCCCATGGAAACTTGCCTTGGAAGACTCTTTCAGAAGTCATTCTTGGAAGACTCATTTACTAAGAGCCTATGGTAGCTGGGTTCCATAAGTTCTAGGCTTTCAGAGCAGAATCACTCTTAGTCTTTTTCCTACCAGTGTTGACAGCCTCCTGGAGAAGTTTAGTGCCTAGACCTAAGATGCTTCATTTTTTATTTATTTATTTTATATTTTTATTTTAAGTCATCGTACACAAACGGAGTACAACTTTCGTTTCTCTGATTGTACATGAAGTAGAGTCACACCGTTTGCCTAATCATACGTGTACAAAGGGGTAATGATGTTTGTCTCATTCTATTATCTTTCCTTCCCCCCACCCATCCCCTCTAAGGTTCTTCATGTCTTTTAGTCACAAAATCCCTTTGGAGAAATTGATGGAAACTATGAAGAAACTCTAGAAAAAAAATCCTTTTTTAAATATGAAACAGCAAATGTTTGCATATGAGGGTTGCATGGTATAAATGCTCGTTCCTCCAGAATTCCTGTTGAAACCCCAGTGCAACAGTATGAACAGGTGGGGTCTTGAGGAGGTGACTAGGCCTTGAGGTCTCCACCCTTTGAATGGGACTAGCACTTTAATAAAAAGCCGTAGGGAATAGCTTCACCCTTTTTGCCCCTTTTCCTCCTTTTTGCCCTTCTGCCTTCTGCAGGCAGGTGGGTATTGCCTATAGCAATAAGACCCTCACCAGACACCGAATGTTGGCACCTTGATTTTCTCAGTCTCCAGAAGTGTGGAAAAAATAAATCTCTTATTCCTTATAAAATGCACAGTCTCAGGTATTTTCTTATAGCAGCACAACAAACTAAGATGATTTGGGTGAGTGGACTCCCAAAGATAGTCTGGGGACCTGCCATACCCTGCCTCAGATGGTCGTGGACTACAGATTGAGAAACCCTGAACAAGATGATGCAATTTCAGTCCTGTTCTTTGAGAACAGTTGTTAATTCTCCAAGGGCATGTCACCACAGTGAACAAAGGATGGGAGCACAGGAGGGATTTTGTTGTCATTATCATCATTGTTTCAGCAGTCAGAATTGTACATGTGCCAGTGTCTTGTGATCTCTGATTTTTCATTCTAGGATGGGAAGGAAACAGAAGCAGAGGGAAGAGGGACCAGCCCCAGAGTCAGCCATGGTGCTTGGAGAGAATGTGGTCATTGGATCCAAGGGCTCTAGTTTTGTCAGGGGAGATGGCAGGAGGCCAGGTGGAATGTTGGGGAGACTTAGGAAAAGAACTTGGAGTCAAGCACAGAAGTTTTGCAAAGGGATGTAACAGGGTGTTTAAGAGAGCTCAACTTGAGATGAACGGAAGGTCTAGAAAGCCTTTATAAGGTCTTCCCAAATGATGCTGACAGCTAAGAGTGGCATGCCCCTGAGAGTCTATGATTATCTCGCAGGAGAGATCTTTATGGGAGCCTTATTAAGAACAGAGCATGTCAGTGGGAGGGAGGAGGGAGCAGCAGTATGCTCACAGCTCTGGAGGGCAAGTGAGGCAGCCACCTCGGTTTGCAAAGTGCAGTCCTTTTTCATCTTTTTCATCATTTCTGCAATAGACTCATAAGGTTGGTAGAGAAGCCCCCATCCCTGCTTCGCATAAATCCTAGAACTCCAAGATTGTTACCATAGGTGATAGCCAGCTACCTGCCTACAGGTGTCCTAAGTGCACACCCCAAATGGACCTGGCGTCTGTCCCTGTACAGACAGGGTGATGGCATGACCTAAACTGAACTGTCCCCTCTCTCCCCAAATCCTGGGTCCCATGGTCCCCTGTATTGGCAACTTCCTCAAAAAAGGGCATACCGTCTTTCCCCATGAGATCTTATCCCCTTCACGTGTGCTCACCAGGTGTGGGAAATTCCATGAGCCCTGCTGAGGCTGGAGGCTTACCTGACAGTGCGAGCTTCCATCTTAGGGGTATGTGCACAGAAATGCAGAAATGGAGTGAGCCAAGGAGAAACTGAGAGGCAGATCCTCGGAGGGCATGTGGTTCAGTGCCGGTATTGAAACACATGGGGAAACACTGGGGTGCAACTCTGCAGCCAGTTGATGATGAGGCTGAGTAATGGCTAGCAGTTTTGAGTGCTGACCGTATCAGCCGTGGAGGCTGGGTGCACCTCACACTCTGCACAGGCTGAGGATCTGCTGGTGCATAAAGGCCCTCTGCAGAATCCCGCCAGCCTCCAGCTCCCACACCTTCTGCTCATGCAGCTCTTTACTTCAAATTACCATAGTTTGTGGTTTCGAATAACACAAATTTATTTTCTTACGATACTGTTGATCGAAGTTCTGGTACAGGTCTCACCAGACTAAAATCGAGGGTGCCAGCAGGCTGTATTCCTTTCTGGGGCCCCTAGAGGGAGAATCTGTTCCCTGCTGCTTGAGGTTGTTGATGGAATTGAATTCCTTGCCATGGTAGGACTCCCCTTTCCTTCTGGCTGCAAACTCAGGGCTGTTTCCAACTTCTAGAGGTGGCTGCTGCGTTCCTTGCTTTACCCCCTGCTTCCTCCATCTCAAAAGCCAGCAGTGACCAGTGGGTTCATTCTCAGTTCTCCCTCTCTGATACTTCTCCTGGTGTCACCTTCCCTGCCCACATGACTAAGCCAGGAAAGGTTTTCTGCTTTTAAGGACTCATGCGATTAAATTGCACCCTCCCAGATAATCCAGGATAATCTCCACATCTCATAACCTTAATGACATCAAAATCCCCTTTGCCATCTAAGGTTCCAGGGATTAGGGTGTGGACATCTTTAGGAGGTCCCTGTTGTGCTCATCACAGCAATCTGGGGAAGTGTGCTTGAATTCTTGGTTTTGTGAGTGGGAGAACATGGTCCCCACCTTTGGATTGTGAGGATGGAAGGTGAAGCACAGCTTCTGGTGTGTGTTAATGGGGGTTGTTCTCTCTGAAGAAAGGGGTACTGAGGGATGTCAGTTAGGTTGCCCAAAGAGTAAGATTCAAAACTCCTTGAGAGAAAATTCTGCTTTAGATCCATCTCTTTTGTCCCCTGTAGTACCTACCACGTGCCTGGCCCAGACAAGATGCTCAGTAAATGAATGAATGAATGACCCGGAAGTAGAAAGAGTAAATGACTTGTATGAGTGCCACAAGACTCAGAGAATGTCAAAGGTGGAGGGCCTTTCAGGAGAGGTCACCAGTTCAAGCCTCTCCTTTTTACTTGCAGAAATCTCAGACTCACTGGAAAGGGACTGCCGTCAGTAAACAGGTAATGGCACAGCCCCAGCATATGGCCATTGCCTCTCTGACCAGCATGTCTTCTGCACCAGGCTATATCCACTTGTTGAAGTTTCCAGACCCTGTGGTATAAGCCAAACCAGAGGCCAGTCCAGTGGGGAAGTGGCATTGGCTCGGGCACCAGCTCTTGGTACAGCCTCAGAGAAAAGAGCTCACGTGGAAGAGAGGGCCCCACCCTTTCTTCCTAGAGGCAGCCTTTGGCAGGGCTATCTGTAGCTTATCCCAAGGCTCCTGGAGATCTCTGGAAGCAGCTCCTAGCACGACAGCCACCAGAGGCCTGTAGCCCACTCATGCCTGTATTAATCAACCCCCTCTGCTTTGACAGGACCCGCAGGGACTTGGGTTTTTAGCCTGCCCATATATGCTTACAGGTTTATGGGACTTAGGACCAATGGGTTCCTTACATCTCAGTTTTCCTATCTGTAGTTCATTTGGGCACCTTTAGGGCCCTGATTTTCAGTCCCTTTAGAAAATTGGTTTGAGAACATTCACATTAGCCTATAGTTTTATGCTGTTGTCCTGAGGGCTTCCTGGCTCTGCTGAAGCCCAACACAGCTTGGCCGCCAGTGATATCTTCTGGACAGCTGGTAGTACCCCATCTCCGTGGGAGCCAGCTAACGCAGGACCGGGTGGTGCCCAGTGTCTCTGGCCCCTGAGGCAGTGCCAGGCCGTTCCTGACACGCAGCAGCCGCAGGCAAAGCCATTCTGTCTGTGTAGAGCAGGATGTGGGCGGTCCAGGCTCTCACTGGAATCCAGGCTTTGCTCCCATGTCTGTTGGAGAAGTGTTGAGCAAAAGCTGACACAGCTCTTCCCTAGACAAGAAATGCCAAGGGTCCCAATGTCAGGGGTGCCAGGTAACTTGTTGGAGGAGTGGAATATATATGAGTGGTACCTGAAAGGGAAACTAACGTGTGCCCCTGCAGTACGCCAGCCGTAGGGCTTGGCATGTTTATGCATTGCTTACTTTGATTTGCACTAACCCCAGGAGTCAAGTGTAGTTTGTCCAGTTTTGCAAATGAGGAAATGGAGGTTGGGAGGTGGTGGCTCTGGTTATTCAGAGGGTGCTAGCAGGAATTATTTGGGCTCGAGTGAGTTGAATCTGAGCTTGGTTTTTGCTGTCAGGTCAACATCTGCATGTGTGCACCTGTCCAGATCTGTTGAGACTGGAGCCATCTTCTCTGATGTCTGGTGGGAGGATGGAGTTCATTCCAGCAGATAGAAGATGAGTGAAGCAGTGGCATAGTAATCATAGCCCCCTTCCTGGGCAAAACAGTAATCCTTACTGCATGTCTGCTGTGTGCTATCTTGGGCATGAGAGATACAGCTCCCTCAGGAAGCTGACATTCCGGTTCAGGAAGACAGGCCAACACACAAGTAGTTAGCTAAACAGGATCATTACAGGTGCAGAATGCCATGAAAAGAATAAAATAGGGAAATGTGATCGAGGGTAGATGGGCAACTACTTTAGCTAAGGGAAACAAAGCTCCCTTAAGGAAGGAGATCTGAGCCAATGCTCAAATGAGGAGAAGGCAGCCAGGCAAAGATCTGGGTAAAGAACTTTCCAAACAGAAGGAACAGAAGTGCAAAGACAGACAGTGGTGAGCTTGTAATGGCCTAGAGACAGGAAGACTGCCAGGCTGCTGGGCTCTGAGAAGAGGCTGCTGTGGAGGAAGGGCATTCAAGGGGTTTTCTGAGTGTCAGCTTTCTGTCACTGTGACAAAAGAAAAGAAGTACCTTAGAGGAGGAAAGATTTATTTTGGCTCACAGTTTCAGAGGTTTCAGCTCCATTGTTTCTGGGCCTGTGGTGAAAGGCATACATCATGGTGGAAGGGACATGGCAGAACTAAGCTGATCGCCTCATGTGGTCAGGCAACAGGGGCAGAGGAGGAGCAGGTTTCAAGATATATATACCCCTTCCAGGGGACATCTCCAGTGACCTACTTCCTCCAGTTAGGCCCCACCTCCCACAGTTTCCACCAATTCTCAGTAGACCAATTATGAACCGATCAGTGGATTGATCCATTGATGAGGTCAGAGCTCTCATGATCCAGTACTTCCCCAAGCTACACTCTTCTGAACACTGCTGCACTGGAGAGCAAGCCTTCCACACCAGAGACCCTGGGAGACATTCCAGATCTAAACTGTAAGTCGGGAAGTCAGTACAAGGAGTCAGGAGAGTGACAGGCTCTGGTTTACACTCTGAAAGCTCCTCTGGCCGCTGTGTGAAGGATGGACTATGGAAAGTCAAGAGATAAAGCAGGAGACCAGGGAGGAAGCCATCCCAGTCTTTCATTTGGGTGAGAGATGGTCGTAACTGGGACCAGAGTCATAGCAGTGGACTGGGAAATTACTGGAATCAGGTAATATTTGGAAGTAGAACCTAATAGGACCTACTTAGGATTAGGATGGTGGTGTGCTTATAAACAGCTGTGGGTAGGAGGTACACCCTTGTTTTAGTTGGCCAGTTCTGTGGCATAATAGTCCTGCCACGGCAGATTTCAAGCTGCCTCTCTGTCAGTGAACCATGTGCAGTTAGCTCTCATGAGCCATCCCTGCCAGCTCCAGCAAGCGCTGGGTCGAGGCTGTGAAGGATGAAGAAGCCAGAATTAAAGAACATCACCAGGCCTTGGGTCGGAGTACCTGGATGGACGGTGAGCCATCCACTGAGGGGCACGAGGCCAGAGGTGGAAAGGAGAAGGATGGGATGGTGGAAACAGGTCTGTTCTGCCCAGGTGACTTTTCAAATGCATAGATTCTACTTAGTCAATACCTACTTGATAACTTCTGGGCCCTTGCATACTTTATCTTATTTAAATGCTAATCCTTTCAATAACTGTGAGTTTGGTGAATTCTTCTCCATTTGTAGAATAATAAACTGAAAATGAAAGGGGCTAAGGCATCTAAGGAAGGTTGTGCAATCCCAAGTGACAGAGCTAGTTTGAACTTGGTTGAGCCTAACTCCCCCAAGAGCCTAACCAGCATACACACTGGCCCCTGGAAAACCATCCATCCTCAGCTCCATGCCACTTATTTGGAATTTTAAAGTGGGTCTTTAGGAAGCTTTCAGATCAGACCAGAGATATTAGAACAGTTACCCAAAGATCACTGTCCACCTCAGATGAGCTGTGTGGCTGTTTGGGAAGGGAATGGAAAGCAAAATGAGAGGGGGAGCTGTTGTTTGTTTCATTTTGTTTTATTATCCCATACAGTGCTTTAAAAAAAAAAAAACAAGAAGGAAATGTAACTGTGAGGCAAGTGTGTGTTCTCTCACGGCCACACACAGGTCCTCCACTCCCGCTGTCTCACCACCTGCCAACTTCACACACGTGTTTCTTTCTTGGCCCGAAGGCATTGCAGTGTCCCTTGCTTTAAGGAACCAAGGCTTGGTGGCCCTCTGCAGGTTGTGCCTGGCTTGTTCCTTGCACTACAGGGTGTGAGGGTATGACTCCCATCCCGTCCCCAGGCCTGAGCCTATCGCTGGGTTGTGGGACATGTCCACTTTATGCTCTCTGCTGCTCCCTTCCTGACCAGTGCCAGCTACTGAAACCATCGTGTAAGAACTGCCACGGTAAGAACTGTGGTCTTCTCAACTTAGTAAAATCTCAAACTCTCCCACCTTTCCTGGCTGTGCTATTGTAATTATTTTGCTAACATAATGAGGCCTGGAGGCGTTGTCTGTCTGCAGCCTTGTGGCCTGACTTTCTTCCTGGTGACATGACTAACTTAGTGGTGCACTTCAGTATCATCCAGCGTGGCTGGAGCCCAGTGAAATGGTACCCTCAAGTAGTCTGAGAGGAACACATAGCCCTCTCTGGTGGTAGCATCTGCCTGGCTGCCTTGCAGCAGGAGGCCTTTATTCCCTGCCTGGCAGTATTGAGATTTAGTAACCTGAAGTGGCATAGCAGGGTTGACAGGAAGGTCTCACTGCAGAGTTGGCGTGACAGGAGGCCCTGAGCACTGCTTCCCGGCTCATGGTGCTTTCCAGAGCCACGGGAGGCCGGCCTGCCTCATCTGGACAATTCATGTGTTCAAAGAGCAGCCAGAGGGAAAGTTTTCCCCAGGCTTAGTCAGGGCCCCAACCGGGCTGCCTAGAACAGGTGGAGACATGCCTAGAGAGCAGCAGGCTTGCCAGATGTTTGAACTTCTATCTGTCTGTCTTTAGATTACGTATATTAAAAGGCATAAGGACAACAGAAAAATATGAAAGTTAACTAAAAATTACTAGGAACTAATAATTACTGGTAACTAGTAATTCCTACTAGTAACTGAGAATGTAATATTTTCTTCCATGAGCCATGGGTCATGGTGGCATATCCCCCAAGTTAAGCCTGCTGGAATTGAGCACCAGTGCAGTGGGAGGAGCACTGGTGGCCAGGAAACTTGGTTCTGAGTTTTAGTTCTGCTGCCAGATGTGCAGCATGCTGTGGGCATATCTCATTTCACTGCTTCACCTCCTTCAGGTCCATGGAAAGGGCACTTTCTTGGGTCTTTCAGGCCACCTTACATAAATTACCACTCCTTCCTTAACCTTCTTATTTTGTAAAGGTACTTAGTGTTGTGGGGCATTGTGATGGCAAATGCCTGTAATCCCAGTGGCTCTGGAGGCTTGAGGCAAGAGGATCTCACATTCAAGGCCAGCCTCAGCAACTCATGGAGGCCCTAAGCAACTTGGGGAGAGCCTGTCTCATAAAAAATAAAAAGGCCTGGGGATGTGGTTCAGTGGTTAAGTACCTCTAAGTTCAATCTCTGATACCAAAAAAACAAAACAAAAAAAAACCTTGTGCTACCTGATGTGTTAATGTATTTGTTTTCCTGTTCACCAGCTGTCTTACTCCATGTGTACTCCATGAAGGCAGGGATTATCTATTGTTGTCTGCTAGATGCCTGGCACATAATAGGAGCTTAATAAGTATTTGCTAATTGAATGAACTGATTCTTTCTCTAACCTAATGCTACTTAGTAAAACTTTGTAATGGAAGAGAAAAGAAAAGTGACACTAATGCTTAAAAGGAGGATTTGGAGGGTAGATGTAGCATCCTTCTGAGGAATACCTGCTTTGTTGGAACCGTTGTTGGCTTTGCCCATGGTCGTAGGCCAGGAAGTATAAGTAATTGACTGACTCACAGACGCTGTTCTAGGCTAGATGGATGGATAGATGGGTATGGATGGAGGGATAGAATTTGATCATCACAATAACCCAGTGGGGTAATTTTCATTTATCTTCATTTTACAGATTAAAAAATATAGTAATAAAAATGCAAAGCCCAGAAATTCAACTGTATCTAATTTCCCGAGTGCCTGAAGCCTTAGTTGGTAGATGGCAGGTGTCCAGTGAGTGTCTGGGGGTGGGAGAAAGGCCAGCTCTTCCCGCTCCTAGAGCTGCTTAAGCTTTCCCACCTAGAAGCACTCACGGAAAGGGCACATTGAGTATGCCAGGGAGGCTGAAAGGCTTGGCCTGCAGCAGGCCACCTCAGGGTTTCTTGACTTTCTGTTTTAAAACTCCATGTGACTTTGCATTCTTTGTGTGTGTGTGTATGTGGTGCTAGGGATTGAACCCAGGGCCTTGTGCATGAGAGATGAGCACTCTACCCACCGAGCTGTATCCCCAGCCCTGCATTCTTCTTCATATAGTAAAACTCTTCCAGTCTTACTATTAAAGTGAGGCTTTTGATTATTTAGCCACTTACCATACATAACTTAAAAAAAATCTTCAATTAAACTGCTGCCTGCTCCTGGGTGGCGTGCTCCTGCTGTGAGTCATGTGTCCAGGACTTATCCAGCCCAGTGTGCAAAGGCCAGAGCAGGCTGGTGTGCAGTCCCACAGTGGGACTCAGGCCATTTGTTCCCTATGCAAACATGGCTTGTCTAGAGGAAGCAGGACGTTCACTTCCAAGCCCAAACCATCTGTTCTTTCAGACCTGGATAATGACTGCACCCGGGGCAATGGGGCCTTCAGCAAACAGGGCCTGGCCTGGACCTCTGATAAGGGTTAGCTCTCAAGCAGGTTTATAGCTCTACCCTTCTTCCTCAATCAGAGTGTGGGTGGGGAGAAGCCCAGAGGGTATGAAATATCCTGAAGCTGTTGAATAAACTTTATGGTTTGTTTTATATAACCAGAGGTCTGGTGTGGTATGCGAAATGAACCACTGAGACTCAGCCCACAAGACTTTGATGTCAGATGGCTAAGGGCTTCTTTTCAGGTAAAGGCTTCTGTGACTGAGTTTCCAAGCATCCTCTCTAAGGCGGGGAGTAAGGGCTCCAGGATTCCCACTGACTCTTAGATAAGGTTTCTTCACTCTTTGTGTCTTTGCCTCTTCCTGGAAACCCAGTCCACATACGTCCAGAGCCATACAGTGCTTTAAAACTGCAAGGACTCGGAGACCGACTGTCTAGCCCTTGCATTTCCCAGGTGGGAAACTGAGGCTGAGACTCACGGCCTGGGACTGTGTGGTTGGTATCCTGGATGTCTGCCTGTCTGTCAAGAAACACCTGGGGCTTTGCTGAGCTTCTCTCCTCTGGTTAATCCTCACTTCATGGATATATCATGAAGCCAGGATCCACGAACACAGGAAGAGGTGAGGAGAATGAGGCTGTGCAAGTCCAGAAACAGGGTGGCGCCGGCACCAGGCAGTGTACCTTGCTCTCAGTGTGAAAGCCCTGACTGGTCCATGGCCAGACCCAGCCCAGCCTTCTCTGAGGCCAGGTCCAGCCCTTGGCCCCCAACTTACCTCCCTAACCTCTGAAATCTAGGACCACTGGGAGGTGGGCTCCAAGCAGATACTTCCTTTCCTTCATTCAGGGCTCTGCCCAAATGTTACTTCTTATTATTTGGTACCCTATTCAAAACATAGGCCTCATCGCTTGCAGTCCCCATACTCTGCTTAATTCTCCATTTATCACCAATTCTCACGTGTTCTTCCTGCTGTTTTCCCCTTTCCAGAAAGCATGCTACCTGAGAGCCAGCTCCAGGTCTGTTTTGTTCCCCTCTGTATCACCACACCTAAGAGAGCTCTGGCCATGTCCTCTGTGAACCAGGGGTTGTAGAGATAGTAAGACTTGGGGAACAAGTAGGATAGTAAACCTGGGAGCACTGGGAAAGTGAGAGGGGCTGGGTCAAGGAGGAGACACCTCGGTAAGTCCAAGCACAGACTGCTGGAATAGAGCTGCTTCCTGGTTATCGTACTCTGCACTAGCGCCTGCAGTCAAGGGTTTCTGACTCCCTGGTGGTGCACCCTTTGTTTTCCGAAGGACCTCAGCTCCTTTGAGTCTCTGTGTCCTCCCCACCCTGCAGATGGAGCCCTAGGCAAGATAAAGCCTGGTACCAGGATAAGGTGTGTCTCAGTTATTGTGCTATCCCCATGGCTGCCTGCCAGCGTTTCCGCCATCAGTTGGGGGTCAGAGAGAAGAGATGTGGAAGCTGGAGGTGGCCACCAGACCATCTAGTTCATTCCTATCTGTTGAAGATAAAGTGAATCCTCTCCTTGGGATAAAAGTGACCACTTCCCAGTGGCTCTAGTTTTCAGAAGGCAGGGAGGTAAGTTGGTGGCCAAGGGCCCAACCTGGCCACAGAGAAGTGGGGACTTATGCGGAAGGAGGGTAGAAAACCTACCTAAGGTCACACAAAAAGGCATTTTAAAAATTTATTTCTGTATTATTGCTGATGTTTGGATTTTTCCTTCCTCTATTGCCTTCTCTACCCCCAAATTGAAAAATCTTGCAAAATTTGGCAACGGCCTCCTGATGCTTGTGCTAACATGGTTGGCCCTCTGAGGCCTTGTGGTTCTAAGGTAGTCACTAGAGAAGTCATGCATCTCCAGCAGTGTGCCCAGTGAGCCAAAATGGTGCTTCTGGCTACAGACAGTGACTCTGGTGAGTCAGGTGTTTCCCAGGTTTGTATTCCTCAGGATTCTGGTTCTGCCAGCATTCAGTTGCCCTGCGTCTTCCTGAGAGGAATGGTAAGGTTGAGTGGGTATGGAAAATGCTGTCTCCTGAGAGAACTTTTGGAGAGACAAAATGGACCTCAGCATGTTAAGGGATCAGAAAAGTTCTGCAGTTAAGAAAAATCCCTGCAGCTCTTTTTGTATAATTCAGAGCTTCCTCTGACCTAGTGGTTCTTTTTGCATAAAAACCTTCTGGCTTATTCTAGAGCTAGTCCTTCTCCAACCACTGATCAGTCAGTCTGTTCACACAAGCAACGACCCAATGTTTACTATTTCTTTTTTCTGGCAGTACTGGGAATTCAACCCAGGGGTGATCTACCACTGAGCTGTATCCCTAGGCCTTTTTATTTTTATTTTTTTTTAACTTTGAGACAAGGTCTCACTAAGTTGCCCAGGCTAGCCTCAAACTTGGGATCCTCCTACCTCAGCCTTCCAAATAGCTTGGTTTCCAGGTGTACACTACCACACTCAGCCCAACAAACTATATTGAGAAAAACAAAAGATATACAGGCCTGCTCAAAAGGAGTAGAGGTGAAATACCCTTCAGCCGGCTTTTTACTTCTCGTAGTAGAAGGACAAAGGAAATCAACATCTCAAGGATATCTCCCTTCTTTGTATCCTGTGATTCTGTTTTTATTGTCCTAAGAAAGCCTACAGATTCTTTCCATTTCATGATTACAACAAAACATGGCCTCTATACAAATAGCTTTCAAGACAGTCCAGAAAGAATCCACCACCATGAAATGGCGTCAGTGATGTCCACATAGCTCGAGAGACCAAGCATCACTGTGCGAGGTGGACTTGAATCCTGCCATCCTCAGGGAACATGACTCAGTCTTGGTTCATCTGTTCCTCACCTGCAAGTGGAGCACTCACAGTACCTACGAAAGGAGGCTCACTGAGACCCATGGTCAGCATTTAGAACTGTGTCTGGTACAAGCCAGCAGGCAGGAGTACTCATCTGTTGCTGTTGTCACAACTAGAATGAGAGCTCTGTGTGGGCAGCACCTTGGTTTTGTTCACCCCTGTGCCCCCACCATCTGGAGCAGGGACTGGCACATAGTAGATGCTTAGTGAAGACTGGTTGAATGATCAAGGAAATGAATGGAGGGTCTTCCCTGTATGGAGAGCAAAGCACATGTCTGAGAGTCAGATGCCAGCAGAGTAGGCACCAGGTACCAGAGAGGAGAGCTGCTTTCTCCAGGGCAAGGCATGTGCTTCCTCTGCCCCAGTCTCCCTGAGTGTAAATGAGAAACCGGCACCCAAGAGAATGCAAGTCACAGTGTGGAACTCAGAAGCAGAGCGTGAAGCAGTTTCCTGGAAGGTGAAAGTGCCATCTGAATGTTTTGGGCCTCAAGGTTCTAAACCATGTGGATTTCTGTTCCTGGTCACTACACACAGGTCTGTGTCTGCCCTAGCCAGAGAGTCGCCAGCATGACTACCGTGCACCTTTGGAATATCCCTGGGAAGATGCTGCCGGTGGGACTGCTTCTGAAGGGAGGGAAATGCCCCTCGCTGTCGGGGACCCAAAGGCCCTTGGTCACCTTGATGCTCTTGGCTCCAATGGCCCTGCATTCCTCTGCTATGGATTGTTACCAAAGAATGGCATGCAAAGACTTAGCCTGGTGTTGATTTTATTCCCTCTTGAGGAAACATAACCAAGGCACTGGACCAAAAGAAGCAGCCCAGATGCTGTGCTGACCGCAGGCAAGCATGATACTGATTGGCCTCGGGTCTCTTTGCCTTTGTAACTCAAGCTCTGCCTGCTAGGCTGGGAGGTTGATTCTGCTCCATTCCAGGCAGTGTGTTCTCTCAACTGCCTGTACCACTTGTTTATGTTCCCAAAGGAGTCAGAGTTTACCCAGAATTGGGTATTTTTAAGTTCTAGAAGTGGCCCTAGGTGCCCAGGCCTCCCAGTCTGGATGGAGGTGGCAGCTGATGCTCTGAGGAGAGTTTGCTTCTCTCTCTCTCTCTCTGGCTGGACAGTGGAGGAGCAGCCAGTCTAGGAAGTGGCAAAGACCAGAATAAAAACGTGTGCAACTGGCTAGGCCCTCTGACCCAGAATGTCCTTGAGACCATGGCAACCTTGCCTCTGGAGAGTGACCCCCAGGACTACCCCAGGCCTGCAATTGAATACTGCCCTTCAGAAAGCACACTGGAAAGAGGGCTGAGCTGGTTCCGCCAGGCCTGCATTTCCTTGGGCTCTCACTTAAGGTTCTGGTGGCCAGTTCAGGGAGATCTCATTGAAAGCCTGGTTAAGCCTATGAACTATTTCAAAGCTGAGTCATCTTCTCAGTTCTGTACCTTTCATTTTCCCCAATCCCTGGGTGACTTGCCTCTCATATCCAGAGTACTCCGAGAAGGTGTAGGAGATTTGAGGAGTGTAGTTCAGAATAGGGCCAGCCCCTTCCCCTGTGCTCCTGTTCCATTGACTATATAGAGCACCCAGGGCTGTTTCCAACCCAAAGATCCTCCAAGAGAACACATTTTAGCCCTAGGAATAGAGGAAGCCAATACAGCTATCTCCCCAGGTCATCTGTCTGGGTCGGAAAACCTGCTTTGCTTGAGGTTGGACAGTACGTGACCATCTGCAGCTGCACTGCCCCGGGCTAGTTAATGTTCAGCCACCAGCTTCCCATTGGAAAATGTTGTTTGTGTCTCTATCCCCCTGCAGCTCCTCGGGGTGTTTAATTTGGTGCTGGGTTGGGTGGGTTCTGCAAAAAAATATGCCCTTTCTTGGCCAGGCAAAGGTGCTGAGCCACGAATCACCCTCAGGGTTCAGTTGGAAAGGAAAAAGGGGTATAAAAAGTTCACGCCCTCTTGAGGGCCAGTGATTGAAGCAAGTTATTTCTTCTAGCATTTGACTCCCTCAGCAAATTCCAGGACATCCCTCTTATTGTAGGTGGCTCAGTCCACTTAGGTCGTCCAGAAAGTTGATGTTGATTTAGGTTCTTAAAGAAGAAAGGCACTTAGAGAGATTATACAGCCCAGTGCATTTATGGGTAAGGGTACCAATGCCCTCAGACTACAGATAGAGGTATGGCTATAGAAACCAAAGACCAGCTAGTCATCAGACCTGCTAGGTGGATGGCCTCCACTGATGTAGCCTCTGCCCATCCACCTTTCCCCTTGGCTCTTGGAGCCTGCCTGATCTCTCTCCTCAGTTCCCTCTTAGAGCACACCTGACTCTAAAACTACTTGCTGAGCAAGAACCTTCCCTTTTCCATGGGACTTTGATGGAAGTGTGGAGTAAGTATGTCCTACCTGTTAGGCTCCTTCAGCCTCCCTGGACAATGCTGGGAAGTGGGGGTGCGTATCGCCTCTGCTTCTTACACTGCTAGGATCACCCATCTCTATCCTGGGGCCAAGAGAGCAACCTGGCCTTGCAGCTCACCCTTGGCCTGATGGATTAAGATGAGTGTGCAGTGATTCTGGCAAGAGATACTTACTCATTGGACCCCTGTGGATAGCATGGCTCTGTAAAACAGGAAGAGAACATGAATGGAGGAAACTGACAACATGGGCATTTTGCAAATATAACTTGGGTCTTCGTTATTTGAAATCATCACAAAGGGGATCAAGGCTTCTCTGCTTTCACCCTAGGTGGTGACTCTGAGTTACACCCCATTTTGAGATGGGGAAGCAGGTGTGATTCCTAAGATAAGGACTGGTTGGCCCAGGTCTCCTCGTGAGTTCAGGTAGACATTCTTAACCACGTCAAGTAAAGGGGAACAACATTCTGCCATCACTCCTTTCCACATCTTCCTTTAAGGTGGTGGATTGATTGATCTTTGTTAGCAAATCCACTCTGGTCTTCTTTGGGGATAAGAAATGATGTGGATAATTCTGGCTATAGTTTTAATAAGGAACCAACCATAAGCATGATTTTCAAGATAAGTTCTCAAAATAGTACTTGTTAGAGAAAAGAGAGCTTGGGTTAATTTATATCTTCTTTATTATAATTTCTTTATTCTGTGAAAGGGGAGGTATCATTCAGATTGAGTCTATAGAATAAACATCAGAGGCAGATGGAAGAGCAGAAGGGAATGTGGAGGTGCTCTTCTTATGGCCTCAGTAACTTAAGTATGACTTCCAAATAGGTCTGGATGACACTGTTCCAGGCCATCCAGTCAGTTTCTATTGGCCATCATCAGAGAGCTAGACACCCGTCTTTGGTTACCCTGCAAACAGACTTCTTCACTCCAGTCCAGTGCTCCGTTCCACTGTACCATGTTGCTTCTCTCCTGGAGTGACCTTTTCAAGCTGGTCCATGACTCACCAGAGCAAATTGGCCTCATGGCATTGTAGTGACACCAGCAGCTTTGTCCCCAAACTCAGTGATCCTCTGTAATCACCAAATACCTTATGGCTTTGAATGACTTTAGATTGTTTCACAAAGTCAGACTCACCAAGAGAGAATGATTCTAAATATGTTCTAAAAAGGGCAGTCAGATGTACTTTAACCCGTAACATTGTGGCTGGAGTGTGTGGGGTTGTGGGTTTGCATACATGCACTGCTGTCTTGGATGTGCTTAATTTAACCATGCCTCAATGACCTCATCTGTAATAGAGGAGTAATAATAAGACTACATTCACAAAATTCTCATCAGGGTCAAGTGGACTGATATACATAAAGTGCTTAGTACATTTCCTTGGCACAAAATAAGCACTAAAAAATATTCACTATCAACATTACTAAGTCAACCTCTCTTACAATTGTGGATATTATCAACCAATGCAAATTAATACGGCACAGAGACTGGGATTTGATTCAGTGGTTGAGTGTTTGTCCAGCATGCTCAAGGCTCTGGGTTTGATCCTCAGTACTGAAAATTTTAAATTATGGTACAAAGAATAAGAAGAATCAAACTAAAGAGTAATGACATTGCTTATTAGCTAGTGGGGTCTACGCGTCTAGTATGCGCCACACATGGAGCTGCTCATTGAAATGAATAAGACGATGTCCTGCCTTCGTGAGCTCCACCGTCTTGCAGGGGAGTCAGGAATCTGATGGGTGATTACCAACATGCTGAGTGATACACATGGATGCCCTCCCTTGGAGAGAGGAGAAACCATGCATTCTGGTGGCCAGCCCACCACTCCAACCAGAACACAGCCATCTCCCTGGAAATCAGTCTGTTTAAATTTAACTCCAGGAGGAGAAGCACAGCCGTTCCATTTCCAAACTGGAATTCTCCCCCCATGTGTTTTTGGGAAGCACAGATGCCTTGGCGTTTTCCCTCTAACAATAACAGAGATTGTTCACAATTATGAATGGTTTTGGTTGACTTCGGCTCCAACAAAAACCATGAATCATTTCATAACTTCTGAAATTGCAAAGAAATAACAAACACTCTGGCTCCAGAAAAAAAAAAAAAATGGACGCATTATGAAGCACAAAGTTGTCTAAATTAAAATGTGAATCCTTTTTTGTTTATTTAGCAGCTGCACATTTCAAGGCCAGCTGGCAACAGAAAAAAAGCCAAGTTAGTATCTAGGTACCTGGGGTACCACTTGTACAGCCTCATCTGTGGAGCCCATAGCTGGCTACAGTATGACCTTCTTCCTCATCTCTCTCAAAGCTTTGACCAGAAGTATTATTCATACATTTTACTGCATTCTAAGGGAGCGAGAGTGAAAGGAGATGGATGGGCCGAGGCTCGTGTGACAGAGGGTCTCCATCATGGATCCTATCACCGGTGCCCACATGCTCACACACCCTTTTGTGGGACCCCTTTTTTCAGCAAACCTGTTGGATCCTCTTGGTACAGGCCCCAAGACAGGGTTTTCAAGAGGTGACTCTGAGAGGGGGAGGCCTCCCCCAGCATCTGTCAACCTATGAGGTACCACCAGGGCCTGGGATTTGAGCAAGACTAAGACATAGGTTGCTGCTCTTTCTCTTTCCTCTTAACCTAAAAAAGTGTGCCCTTCCCTGAAGTCCAGAGCCACACAGATGTCTCTGGTTTCAGTCCACCCTTACCCACAGAGGCCCAGCAGTTTCTAACACTTGGTGGCTGAGAACAGATTGGGGCTTGGTGTCCAAGCACCTGACCACACTGCCACGACCCCAGAGGCTTGCGTTCCCATCTCATGGCCATTCTTTTTTTGTGTTGCCAATATAGTTAAAAAAATTACCGAAAATAATCATCTTTTGGAAAACAAGATCAGGGAGTAATTGTTTTCCCCAAAGTTTGCTTCTTCTCCTGGTCACTTTCCACACAGAGGGGTATGAGACAGGCAGCAATAACTCAAGACTCATAGGCATGGTAAACCTTCTCCCCCACCACACATACATATTTTAAGGAATACTTTTATTACACAAGTATTTTAATCAGCCTTATTGCCACTGTGACCAAAAGACCTGACAAGCCAGGTGTGGTGACACATGCCTGTAATCCCAACAGCTCAGGAGGCTGAGGCTGGAGGATCACAGGTTCAAAGCCAGCCTTAGCAAGCAACCTAGTGAGATCCTGTCTCAAAATAAAATAAAAAATAAATTTAAATAAGGCTGGCGGTGAGGGTTGGGCCGTGGCTCAGTGGTAGGGCGCTCGCCTAGCATGTGTGAGGCGCTGGGTTTGATCCTCAGAACCACATACAAATAAATAAAGGTATTGTGTCCATCTACAACTGAAAAAAAAATCTTAAAAAAAAAAAAAAGGCAATAGCCATGTCTCAGTGGTTAAGTGCCCTTGGGTTTATTCCCTGTTACCAAAAAAAAAATCTGACAAGAACAGTTTTAGAAGAGGAAAAGTTTTATTTGGGGTCACAGTTTCAGAGATCTTGTTCATAGATGACCAATTCCATTCCTGTGGGTCCTGGGTGAGGCAGAATATGGTAGAAGAGTGTGGTAGAGGAAAATGGCCTAACGTGGCCACCTGGAAGCAGAGAATGAGCTCCCCTCACCATGAACAAGAAATAAACCCCAAAGGCATGCCCTCGGTGACCTACCTCCTCTGGCTAAACCCTGCCTGTGTACAGTTGCCACCCAGTTAATCCCTATCAAGAGATTAATACACTGATTAGGTTAACCCAATTATTTCACCTCCAAACTTTCTTACATTGTCTCACATATGAGTGTTGGGGGGACACTTCATATCTAAACTATAACAAGTAATGCTTATTTATAATAGATGATTTAAATATACAGACCTTAAGATGAATGAAAATAAATATAACCTGTGTGTTAGTTTAACTTTCTGTTACTATAGCAAAATACTTGAGATAATCAACTTAAAAGAAGGAAACATTTATTTTGGCTCATGCTACTAGAGATTCCAGTCCGTGGTTGTTTGGTCTTGTTACTTTTGGGCCTAAGGTGAGGTAGTACTTCATGGCCAGACCACATGGAAGCCCCCACACCTCATGGCCAGGAATGAAAGAGAAGAGGAAGAGACTGGAGTTCCAATAACTCCTTCAATAGTACATTTCCAATGACCAGAAGGCCTTCCACTAGGCCCCCTCTTAAAGATTCCATTACCTTCCAATAATGCCACAGACTGGGACCAAACCTTTAACACTTGGGCCTTTGTGGAACAGTCCAGATCCAAACTATAGCAACCTGTGTTCCTAGCACTCAGAGAAAATGATAACTAGCATTTTGGTGAATATATTTTCACACTGCTTTTTTGTGTATTTTTAAACAAAAACTAGTAGTTTTGTTGTTGTTTTTGTTCCTCTTTATAGTCAGTGTACACTCTGAACATTTCCCCAAAACCAACAAATGTAATTGCACATGACTTTGCCCTGCAGACATCTCTGCAGGTCTCTTCAGAAGATCCTTCCTTGTGTTTCTCTCAACCTACCCTTGAAGACAGGACAACAGAAGTCACAGCTGATCACTGGATCACAGACTGACATTTGGGTACTTTTGAAAGTTTTGCATGGGCCTGTCCCAGACACTCTGCCTGAGACCCTTCCTGTTTGGAACTGTGATAAGAATCTGTCTAGTCCATCATCCATTCACTGAGGAGAGGGCCAGCTCTGCAAAATGCACCATTAGCCTTTGTCCCATGGAAACTGAGGGGAATCGCCTTGATGCTGCTCAGGAGCCCTAATAGGTTGTCTCAGAGAAAACAGAATTATATTTTAATAGAACTTCCTTTGATAATTAGGTACTGTAATAAAAAGCATCCGGGCCAGTATTTGCCTCTTGAGCCTAAGCTTCTGAAAACTGATTAAAACCTGCAAGGACAGAGAAAGTTCCAGGGTTGCCCTGGACAGGCCCTTTCCCCAGCTGCCAAATCCAGGGGGACTGACTGGCCAGGCACCACCACATGGGAATATCTGTTCCCTTTAGGAGCACACACCTGGTGTAGAGGTGCTGGGGCATCCCATCCTCAGCCTTTGATGAAGAATCGTTTCAGTGATGAGTTCTAGAGACGATTGCTGGGTGCCTATTATTCTGGGGGAGAAGTTAAGAATTTCTGTATCTTGAGCAGATTGGCCAATGTGTGTGTGATCCAGGTGTGGATCTTTGTAAATGTCATTGTTCACCATCACTGGAGGCGTAAGCCATAGATCTCTTTTGCAAGGTGGATAGAATTGTCCTGTATTCACCAAAGATGGAAACAGTGTGCTGCATTCCTGAGGCTGGGAACTGGGCAGAAGCAGAGGGGAGGCAGTGCGTGGGGTGGAAGAGGGGCCAGGGATTGAATCTTACCTGAGCCATTCAAAAGGAGTCCTGTCTTCACAGAGATGCCCAGAGGTCAGGCTTTTGAGTCAGAAGAACAACTTGCGTTTGTCCCCTGGGGCAGCAGAAGACCAGCTGACGGTGACCTGGAAGGTGAAGGGGCCGGAGACTTCACACACACACACCCCAGATTCAGGCTGGGGTCCCAGCCAGCCCCGTTGTAATTTAACAATGCAGATGGGAACTTTTCATCAAGAGCATCCAAAAGCCTCCTCAGCAGCCTCCAGGGAAATATCTCTCACTGGTGTCAGCTCAGCCGCATGTGCAGGGCGCAGGAGTAGTAAGAGGCAGGCTCGCGTAGACACTGTTGCCTGGACCATGATTACCTGTCTGCTTGTGGAAGACATCTTGCTGCCTCTGCATATCTTAATTTAGTTTAGCAGACAGTCCTGACGTACCCCTGTGGGCACTTTGCCTCCGGTATCTGGTTGGGGAGGCAGATATGACTTCAAACCCCCAGGGGTATCAGTTTTCAACCACTTCCCTGTTTTGTCCCCATCAGTTCATCTTGGCCCCGTTTAATGCTTTTATTGGGTGTATATGTGTTGAACTTGTCAGTGTGATGGCATTTCTTCCATTGTCTTGAACTTTTGTCTGAATCTTATGCCAAAATCTAAATTTTCTCTTTCTGTTGACCTTTGCTGATTCCTCCGTGGAGCCCCTACACAGGATCCTAAGAAGTGCTCTGTGACTTGGTGTCAGTTTAGTTGGTTGGTCTGGAGTTGTATTTCCCTCCCTCTCTGGGTTCAGGACTGCTCGTGCCAGGTGCTAAGGGTGATGAGGTTGTAAGCTATGAGGCAAGCCAGGGTGTTCTGGTGCGGGGTCATCCCTTGAACCCAGGTATAGGGAGGATAATAAACTGACAGGACAAGTTCTGCATGTGCTGTGGCTTGCTTGTCTCAGCTCAGGAAGGCCATCCATTTGTAGGAAGAGAAGAAAGGAGAAAGCCAAAGAGGACGGGCCAGGCCAGTGAGCCCCCAGAGGAAGAAGGCATCTTCCATGGGTTGGCATTGGCACCATCCATCTCTCTCTAGGGCTCCGTACTCTGGGCTTCTGTGTACTTGGTGGCCCAGACTGTGTTCGCTGCTTCATGGAGTGGGGGCCAGCCTTGAGAACCAGCAGTCCTGTTGCTTCCACCCACGGGGACCACGCAGGACTCCTCTGCAGACCTTACAGTACTCTGATGCCACTCCTACAAGTTGCCACTTTGGGTGAACAACAATGCTGGGATCCTGTGTTGTGATCCCTGCCATTGTCCAAGGAAGGCCAGTGTGAATGAACAGCAGGCTGGGACGGGGCCAGGCGTCACTCACAAGGCCCTTCCTCAGCCTCAGGCGCAGCCCTGCCCTGACAAGCATAACTGTTTATGGCACGTCACTAGCCACTAATGCAGGAGAATGAGCCCCTTTTCTTTCCCTTCTGGCCTCTGATCAGGTTGAGGAGAGTCTCACTGGGTATTAGAATGTCTTGACTTCCCTCTAAGACTTGTTAGTCTTTTTTAACAAAGCTGTTTATTGTATAATTTTGTTTCCATGGTATTTGTTTTCGTGGTTATCTCGTATTTAAAACGTGATATTGATTTTCCACATGAAGGCAGTGATGTAAATTTTCCTTTAAAAGTAATAGCATGTATGTGTATCCAGTATGCAAATTTAAGTTAAACCACTAGGTAAATCAAGTATGGTCAAAAATGATGAGAGTAGTTCTTGAATACCTAAAGTTGGAGAAATGCTGAACTAGATCTATTCCTTTCTTTGCCCTGAAGTCTAATGTCCCTTCTTACCAGGCCAGAAAAGGTATTTTGAGCAACTGTGTGTGTGTGTGTAGGTCCCTCATGAGCAGTTCCCAGGAATAGGCCTGTGGAAGCTGAGTGTGGGCACAGGGTGCTATCTGCTGGCAGACACCCTGGCTGGAGCCTCAGCAGGGACCATGCTTAGGAAGAAGAGCTCTGGACCTGGGAGTTCCTGGGCCATAACCTGGAAACAGGTGGTTTTCCTGGCTGGCCACTGCCAGAGAAGGCATATACAAAACTAACCTGAAATAGATCAAAGGCATAAATGGAAGGACAAAAACTATAAAATGCAGAGTAAATCTTCATGAAATTGCCAATGATTCAATTTTTAAAAAGTGAAAAATGGATAAATTGGATTTTATAAAAATTAATACTTTTCATACTTCAAATGACATCATTAAGAAAGTACAAATAAACCTCACAGAATAAGAGAAAATACTTCCAACTCACATCTGTAATCCCAGCAGCACCAGAAGCTGAGGCAGGAGGATCACAAGTTCATGGTCAGCCTGGGCAACTTAGCAAGACCCTGTCCCAAAGTAAAAAAGGGCTGAGGGTGTAGCTTAGTGGTAGAGCACCCTTGGATTCAATCCCCAGTACTGTCCCCCAACACACACACACACACACACAAATCAGATAGAATATCCATCCCCATTTTGCATCTGAAGAAACTGAGACTGAGTGACCCAATATTCTATTACTGCCCCCTTTTAGCACATAGAGACCAAGAGGAACAGAGCTTCAAGTGCTGTCTACAGTGATGTAACTGGTACGCACTGGAGGCAGAGCCACAAAATGATTGTAGACCCCACTATTAGCCACCTCTCTACTATGCTACAGGTAGAGGAAAGGCTCCCTGTACTTGGGGAGCTATAATCTATTCCGAGTGTGTGTAGATAGATGGGAAAGATGTCTGAAAATGTATTCTGGATGGCCGTCTACACTAACCCAGTCAATCTGTTAAGCTCATCATTCCTGGGCCTGTCTTAGATTAGAACCCCTATGCTAGGATTCTTGAAAGTAACAATGCTGATCTGGGGACAACCCTACATATAGTTAGGGTCTTATCTGTGATCAGGCCTCATGGGTAGTGAGACTGTGGAGCATCTTTGCTGCTGGCTGGAATTACATCCAACCTGAGCAGTAACCCTGGTTACCTCAGGCTGATGAGAAGTGGTGATTAGCAGTTACATATCTGGCTCTGTTTAACAAGAATAAGAAATTGGATCCTTCTTCATTTGAGAAGTACTGCATGATGGAACAGTCCTTGACTGCCCCTGTTCTGGGGTCATGATATGGAGAAGGCCAGCTTTGGGTCTGGGGGCTTCCACTACTTTAGCAATGTGAAGCCTCAAGTTCATTTCATCCCATGGGACTTGCCCTCCCTGGGACTCCCTGGCTTCCTCTGGTCACTCAAGTCCAAGCGAACAAGGCCTTTTCTCACCATCTGGGAGTTCCCTGTGGGGCAGGCCTAAGCCAGAGTGGGCAGTGGCAGGGTGGGCTAGCCTCCAGCCAAGCTGGACAAGCACCCATGCGATGAGGAAGGTGGATGGAACCCACAGTGCTCAGAGCCACTGCCACTTCTTTTTCAATAGACAAAAGTCTCAGTCCAGAAATGAGCCAACTTGGGAATAATCAGGGGATAGCTCCACCAGTGACCCCTTAGGTCCACCTCAGGGCTGGTTTTCTCTGGTACTAATTTTCCAAAACTATTTTACCAAAATATTTTTCATGAAATAAAATAGTGCTTTCAGGATCAGCCTACAGTAGAGTCTTAGGGCAACTGAGGCAGGAAAAAGCCCAGAACAACATTTATTTACTTTAAAGACAAGGAGATGCTACTGGTTTGTTTGAAAGATGCCTCATCTCTAGTGTTAATCCCAGGAGCCATGGCCTCTGGTAGGCAGTTGCGGCTGAGCTAATAATCAGGGCCAGCCGTCCCTTCATAGAAACTGGGTGAGTGTAGCTTCCACTGTGCAGTGGCTGAATTCAGTTTGTATGGATTCGTCCTGGAATCACAGTCTTGATATTCCCTTTATTCTGGTTGGTGGGGTGATGCTCAGGCCTTTTGTAGAAGTTCACGCCTGGGCCAGTTACAGGGTGGTGTGCCCCAGGGCAATCAGGAAGTGTTGCTCACTGACTCCATTAACTTCCAAGCATAGCAGGCTCTGCCCTAGGTATTCAGGGAGCGTGAGAGAAGTTGCTGTGGATGTACTCCTGACCCAGGAGGAACTGATGAGTGATAAGAAGGTATCTGTCCTGTAGGTAGATACACCAGAAACCCTCGAGCAGAGGCAGAGAACGCTTGTGCCAGATGGAGGGTGGGGCACTGGATCAGAAGGCGGGATTGCTGGGTGCTGGAGGCCAAGGCAAGCTTTCTGGAGGAGGTGACATTTGAACTGGCCCCTGAGGAATCAGGAAGATCTGGGAACTAATGTGGCATACTTTCTATGTCAGAACATGGCCCACGGCAACGAAAATAGCAGTTGAGACACTCACAGTTCTACATCTGGAACTTGGACTCCTATTAACCTTATAAATTGTGAAAAGTGCAAGGAAAGGAAAATGGCAGGTGTTTTAGAGGGACTCAGTTTAGAGTGGGTGTGTTGGTGGAAGGGGCACCAGACTCCAAACTCAGATCACCAAGCCCAGAGTCTGGGGTCTGTTCCTGCATCCCCACCCTGCTTCTGCCCAGCTGAGGTCTGTGCAGGGTCCCTGGATGAGCTGGGTCAGCTCTCCTCCTTGCACAGTCCCTGTCACTTGGGTGCTTGCTTCTCCCTGATGGGAGAACTGCCTGCAGTGCCTTCTTTGAGGTGATGTCAAAGACAGGCCAAAACACCCATATCCTCCTTTCCATCCTTCTGTTCAGGGCTTGCCGAGGCTCAGGTCCTCCTGGAACCGTTTTTTTAAGCTTCTTTCAAAGATCATGTTATGGAAAACCCCTACTTAGCCAGCTGTAATCACAAAGCCATCAGTGAGAAAACCTCTTCTCTAGGACATCTGTGTTCATGGTAACACACCCAGGTCACAGTCGGGAACATCAAAGCCCTGTACACAGACAAAAGGTTCCTACTGCAGGCACCCCGGCCCTGCCATGGCCTATGCCTGGAGGGTGAGATGCTGGACGACCAAGTTCAAAGTCTCCCACTAAATGCAGCTCAAGCAGACTTGCCAGCGTGGGGCTGAGCAGGATAGGAACCAGTGTGTGTGTGAAGCAAAGGTTCTGCTCTGCCAGGAGTTCCATTGGGGAAGAGCTCCTGGAGCCCCCATCCTTCAGTGTCTGCCAGGGACCTTCTCTGGGCTTCCACATCCTCATGTGCCCGCCCTACCCAGCAGTCGGTCGCTGCAACCTGCAGCTGCCATTTCTCTTCTGCTCGCCCTGGCTCTCCTTTCCTGCGGCCTTTCCCCTGCTGCAGACTCTCTTCCAAGACATTTCTAAAGAGCAAAACTTTTGTTTGTTGATTAAATTAACTAAGTAGTCCTTTTCATTACATAATAATAGTTTGTACATAAAGAATATACGACATCAATATTAGATACAAAGGATCTTTGTCAAGTTAAGTCCCCTTTATGACTCTTCCCTAGAATGACAAGCTCTTTAGCTGGCCATTTTTCCTCTTCTCTCTCCAGTCCAAGCCATGGTCCACATACCTGCTGGGGCAGCATTTGCCCAGCCCAGCTCCTCTCAGTTGCTTGGCCTGTCCTTTAGGTGAGCATGCTCGCTGCTGTTGGCCAGCCCAGGCGACCGTACCCTGCACCCTGCTGTCTCCCTGCCTTGGAGAGCACAGTTTCCCTTACCTGGAATAACCCCACCCACATGTCCCACATCTCTGCCTGTCACACCCACCTTTCCTGCTAGGCCGCAAAGTGACATGGTTTTCCCAAAGCCGCATCTGATTTCTCCAGTCAGCTGTGCTTCCTCCTCCTCTGAGCCCCTTTAAAACACGGGTGGTTTTTCTTTTCTCTTGCAGTAGAGCCGACATTTTGCTACCATGTGAGGGTTAGTTTTTTCCAGGTCTTCTCTCACTGTTTCTTGTAAACGGCTCCATGTCTGGTAGAGGGCCTTGTTCTTAATAGATGCTCAGTAAATAACAGAGTTAGAATGGATTGAGCACTCCTCTTCCAAAGTCCAACTCACATCTCCCCTAAAATCCTGTAAAATTAGACACCCATCTCTAGGAGAGCTGGGGCATCCTTGGGCAGGAATGTGGTTGATTGCTCGTTAAGTACTGGCTAGATAAAAAAAAATTTGCAAGCTTGATAAATTTTGGATACATGAATGAATCATGTATCACTGTATCACTTCTTGAAAAATCATCCCCACATAATGTTATTTGGAATTTTAAACTAGGTATGTAAAGGCAAAGCAATCGGGATATTCAGTGTGCATTTTCATACATGCAGAGGGAGGGTCTCAGCTCTCAGTGTCACTTGTAAAGGTTTGAAGTCTCTCTGTAGGTTTCTTTGGGGAAAAGGGGTCCTTTGGGAGATTTCACCTGTCCAGTCCCAGTTGTCAGCACCTTTAACAGAACTTGAAGTGCTTAGTTTTAAACAAGAAAAAGAAAAACCTGCACAATTCCTTGAAGCAGTTTTTAACAGTGAAACACACACACACAAAAATGCCTTTTCTTTGTGCTGTCATAACAATATTTAGAGAAATTAATATACAAAACTTCTAGCACCCTTAGCTGTCATTTTAGGCTTTTGTGCCACCTTCTGATCATTGTCTGTATATATCAAAAGAAACTTTCATTCTGCCTGAAATGAAATCAAACCATTGATGTTATCCAGTTATAAACATCAAGTCTAACAGATGACCTTTGTGAGCACCTACTAGGTACAGGTCTTATGCTGAGAACAGCAGAAGATAAAAATAAGTTTGTCCACTGGTGTGTTGTTACAAGGTGCCTTCTCTGTGACTGAACTGGTCTGGTCCATGGGTTGCAGCAGTGGATAAGACAGAGTCCCACATTTCAGAATGTGGTGGCAGACATCAAACAAATAGAAAAGTAATGTATCAGAGGCAGGTAGACCGTAAAGGAAAGTAAATCAAAATAATGGGACTAGGGGAAGCTATTTTGCAGCAGTTTTCATGGAAGTTCTTTCCAAGTTACATTTAAACAGAGAATTTAAAAGGCTAGGTGTGGTGGCGATATGTGCCTGTAGTCCCTGAACCTCTTGAACCCATGGGTTTGGGGCCAGCCTGGACAACTTAGCAAGACCCTGTATCAAAAAAATAAAAAAGCAAAGATCAGAAGGAGGTTGTGGGGAGATGAAGGAAGAGTGTTCCATGCAGAGGTACAAGCAGTGCAAAGGCCCTGAGGTAGACAGGTTTCTGACATGTTTAAGAAATAGAGGTCTATGTGGCAGTAGGAGTCAGATAGGGACATATGAGGTCAAGAGAGAGAGCAGGCTAGGGCTGGACTACATCTGAGGCCATGGCAAGGGTTTGAACTTTTATTCCAAGTGCAATGAGAACCTGTGGGAAGTATTGATCTCAATATGGAGAAAGAGCAAAAGCAGAGAGATTGTTAGGGAGCTGTTGAGGTTACTCTGGAGAAAGACCATGGTGGCATGGACCAGAGTGATGGCCGTTCAGGGAAGAGGGAGAACTCAGGCTCTGGGTATGTTTTGAAGGTGAAACCAACAGGATTTCCCTTCAGCTGGATGTGGGTGTGAGGGTGGGGTTAGGGTGAATCCAAGGTTTCCTGCCTGAGTAACTGATAAAATGAAGGTGACGTTCACTGAGACTGGAGGATGTGGGGAGCAACGGCCTTGGGGGCACAGTCAGGAGTCTGGATTCTGGGAGCTACTACAGCCCTTCTCCCTGCTGAGCCCAACTGTGGTCTCAGTGTCTCTCGACACTGTGCTTCAGAAAGCCACCCTAGAATGAAAGCTGTTCCCGTTTCACTGTCATTGACAGAAAATCCAGGGAATGTGCACTGGGGAGGGCGTGTTGGGGATGGGGATATCCCTGTGGACTGGCACAATCAGGGAAGGCTCCAAGGAGAAGAGCTGGCACTGAGCTTCTATATTGTCAGGGAGCCACTGGCTGCAGGTAACAGAAAACCCAACTCAGAATGGCCTAAGTCAGACAGGAAATTGATGGCCCACTTCAAGAAGGACAGAAAATGAACAGCCCCAAGGTTGCCCAGGAAAGCCTCCTGGACCTACGTCTCATTTTCTTCTCAGCCTTGGACGTCAAGTAGTTCTTTGCTTTGGCAACTTTAGGCATCATGGTCTTGCATGTCTAAATCTGAGGGCATTAAAGGGTCTCCCCACGCCATCATGAATCCCACTGGTGGACTGCCCTTTGATCTCACTGGATAGACTCAGGTCCTGCATCTACTCCTAAGCCATCATGGGTTGGGGCAGGGCAGTTGCCTGATGAGCTCAGACTCAGGAGGTGTGGACACCAGATCATAGTTGGGACTTGGCCAGCAAGAAGGAGAAATGTGGTGATGGCTTGGCCACCAGCAGTATCTGCCCAGCCTTAAACAGCCAGAGTGGGTGCCAAGAAGCAAGAAGGGAGGGCGTTCTAGGGGGTGAAAAGCTTGTGTAGAGACCCACAAGTGCAGAGAGTACCAGGCCTGTCCATCAGACACCTGGACTGGGTTGGTGAGTTGCATGCAGCATGGCAGGGAACAAAGGCCAGGCAGGAACCTTCGCCACAGTCATTGTTGGAATAAGTGGAGGAGGTCTTCAGGCCAGTCCTTGCAAACCACAGACCGAGAAGGCCGGTCCATCTGAAGATATTATTCTCGTGAGCAATTCCACTTGTGGGGAAAATGAAATGTCCTCAGCTTAGGCCCTGTGTAGACGCTAGGCTTAGTGGGGTGACCCTTGGGGAGAAAGTATAGTGCACTGGACAGAGCTTTGCTTTGGAAACATCACCAGAAACCGATAGTGATGGCTGGTCAGCCCTGCTTTCATTCAGATGGGTATCAGACACCTTCAGGTGCAAATGGCAGAGATCCTTAGCTTAAATAAGAAAGAAGCATAGAAACTCTTACCATTGAAAAGTCTACCCAAAGATGTCACCAGGACCTGGTGCCTCTCCTCTGTGGGCTCTGCCTCCCTCTGTGTTGACTTTACTCTCAGCTGAGCTCACCCCTCAGGACACAGAATGCCAGCCTCAGCCTCAGGCCACTAGGCCTCAGCTTCAAATTCCCACACAAAGTGTGAGTGTCTTTACTGAACACCCCAGAAAGTCTTTGCACTGCCCCTCACTGATTCTGTCTGGCCCACATTCCACCCTGAACCACCACTAAGGGATGCAGCATCCTGACATAGACCCCACCTTAGTGACATCGGTATTGGCCAAGATTGGGGGAAAGTGGTCTCCAGACACCGAGCTGACAAACAGGTGAAAGAATGGGTAGTAGGTAATCCAAGCTGCAAACAGACAATCTGAGATTCTACCTCCCAGTCTAAGAAATATCTGACGTTTTGTTTCAACATCTACAATGGCCTATCACAGACCTGTCACGAATGCTCATGATGTCCCTGTAAGTGCTGCTGAGGAAACAGTGTTAGAGAAAGTGAATGATTTATCAACAGCCATCTAGATGGAAATTGGCAGGTCTGGCTTTGAACCTGGGAAAACTTCAACCCCTGAGTCTGTATTTGCCTGCTTTGCCAGCAAAATTGCCCATTAGGGCTGACTCACAGAGCTTCTGCAGTGTTTGAAGAGAGAAGTTCTTAAAACAGCACATGAAATCAAGTTGAAGAGTCAGCTCAAGGAGTCACCATCACTTGAAGGCTTGCGATATGTAAATGGTAAAATAAAGAACATCATTAAGCTCAAGGGCATGTTTTAATAACAGTTAATTAACTTTCACAAGATAGTTGGCAAATATTTTCCCTTTCTGCTGAGCTGGGTCCTAGGAAGATTTGTAACACAGAGCCCCAGGTGGTCAAGTGCGAGTTAGATTTTCCTAAAGAAGAGTTCGCCTGCAGGAGAATCTGCCCGCGCTCCTCACCTTGCCAGCCCTCACCGCTGCCATCTAATGGTCTTGCACATCCGGTGACAGGGTTTCGTCTGCTCTGAGGGTTGCACTCCGCAGCTCCTCCCCATGGGGTCATTGTGTACATTGTGGCCATCACCCCTACTCAGTGCCCCATTCATCCTGATCCCCAGGCTGCCATTTTCTCTGTTAAGCATGTAGCTCCAGAGTGGACCCTAAAGTACCTGTTAGGCTTATGGGTATTTATAAGTATCCTTTCTGGGAACCAGACAAAACCGGAGGCTTCCAGTCCTCTGAGCCCCTTCCTGTGGACAACAGACTTGTTTCCCATGGAGGAAAAAAAAAAGGAGCACACTGGGCAAAAGTGATAGGAAGCAGGAGAGACCACCCTCCCACCCTCAGAAAAGACCACACAGAGAAAGGCAGAGGGATTCTGCATGAGCCATAAACGTGTACTCATGACTCACTGAGAACATACTGCAGGTACAGGGTAAACTACAGGTGCTATACCGTGCTCCTCCATTACTAGTTTGGGATGGCAGAGCAATATCAATACCCAGGGAACAGCCTCTGTGAGCCCAGGTCTTCTGACTGCAAGTCCCCAAGGCTGGACCCCTGATGCCAGGCTGGCAAGACCATCTCACCAGGGTGGGGAACATGGTGTTGCTCTGACCAGCCTCTGCTGGGCACTAGGCTGCACGAAGGGCAGGGTCAACCCCGAGTCCAGAGGAAGTGAGCTGCTCAGTCAAGAGAAGCTCAGCTCCACCACCTCTCCCCTGTGTGTCCTTGAGCCAGTGAGGTGATCTTCCTTAGCCTCCACTCCATCCTCGGGAACGCTACTTTCCTCAGGTCATGTTGAGGAAAACAGGAGATGACCTCTGGCACGGTTGTTCCTTGGCACGTTCACGTGGTGAGGTTGCATGACTCTTCCACCCCGCGGCCACCTGGAGTGTTGCCTGGGTGCCCGCCCTCTCTGCATTTACATCCTTGCTGAGTGGATGGGGGCAGCTCATCCTCACACCTTCACCAGGAAGACCCAAGTGGACTCACAGGTGCCCTCCCATCCTTCCCTCGGCCCCAGCCCAGTCCACTCCAGCTGTTGCGCCTCAAGTACCCTGTCCTCAGAAGGGAAAGGCAGCCCGCCGCCTTGGAGTACTGGCCTGCCTTCCCTCGGCTCACAGCACCTTTCTGGCAGATGCAGTCCAAGTCACCCTAAGGAGCTGCCATGCTGGAACAGATTCTGAGGCTGCAGTCGGACTTAGGGCCGAGGCTGATTTACCTCCTGCCAGGAGTTCTGCTAGGGAGTTGTTCTTGCCTGACCTCCATGTCCAGCTAGATAGCCACAGCCATCTCTGGAGCCAAGCACTGGAGCAGGGAACAGCCTCAGCCCCCTCAGTCTGGTCAGACTCCAGCCAGCTCTCTCAGAGACTCTTGAGGACCGTGGGTCTGTGGCCAGCACCCATCTCCCCATTCCTCCATCTCACCCACAGCGCCATGTGACTTGTTCTGCCACTCTGTCTGTCACAGCGATTAGCAGGAAGGAAGGCTGGGAGGTGGAGTTAGGAGATGAGGACTGGAGCTCCACACTGCTGCTTGCTGACTAGTGACCTTGAGCACGTGCCATCCTTTCCAAACTTGTGCTTTATTGCCTGGAAGACCAGGAGAAGAGAGCAGCTGCCCTTCCTCCACACTGGGTCATGGACATGCCCATGACCAAGATAACTGAAACAAATGCTTGGTTGCTTGGGAAGCTTTGAAGCAAGCCAGAGGTGAATTTGAGAAATGAAAATACTTGACAGCCCAGGGGGCAGGTGTTGGCCACTGTCCATTTGGTGTTGGTGGTTTTTTAACCAGGAGCTTGCACTGGACTGCCCTGCTATGTCAAGGCCCAGCTATATGCCACCCTGCTGGGTCCCTCTCAGGTTCAGTCCCACCAGGGGTATGTGCACATGGATGGGCAAGCTCTGACCAAAAGGCTACAAACTTCTGTCCTCTCGTGGAAGCAGAGTGAGGGATTTGTGGGTGACTATGAGAGAAGAACCAGACTTGATCCTCTACCTCCTCCCCAGGCTAGGGGTTGGGAGAGAAATACCAGCTCTCCTGGAATTGAACTTCCAACTTTAAAAAATTTTTAAAATAATTTGTTAAAATTCTAATTAAAATTTGTATTAAATTCCAATACACATGGGGGCATTTTTTATAATGCCAGATGTTCCACTCAAGAATATGTCTTTTCTTCAAATCTGGTTTTAAATCCTTTTGTAAATTTCTTTTGAAGTATAACATACCTACTAAAAACACAAAAATAGTAAGGTAGAGCCTGGAGGAAATCTGCAAGTGCGCATGCCTGGGTACCTGGTGTGCCCCATCAAGAAAGAACATGACCCATGTTCTCTTTCTTCTTACCCACTCACCCCACACCCCTAGAAAAACCAGCAGCCTGGCCTCTGACAGCAGAGACTTGTTAGCTTGGCTTGTTTCTGTATTTTCTGTAAATGGAACATTGCCCTGGATACCCTTTGTCCTGTTCCACTCAGTGTCTATCGATCCACACTGCCGCACTGTCGTAACCATCTTTTCTCCTTGTTGCATAGTATTCCACTGTGTGACTAAACAGTTCTACTCATTCCTTCTCCAAGGAACAGATGGCTATTGAGTGACTTCAGGTTTTAAGCTTTTACCACAAGCACTGCTAGTGACATTCTTATGCATGGCTTTGGTGAACTCTGCACACATTTCCCTTGGGCTTATACCTAAGGATGGAACTGATGGACACTAAGAGTTTTCATTTTCTTCATTGTAGAATCTGTAAGTTTTGTGTATAATTTCTCCCTAGATATTTATAATGTGATACTTTTACAGATGGAATTCTTTATTTTTTAGTTTCTTTTAAAATTAACTTTTAATCAACAAAATATATATATGATATATATTTATCATGTACAACGTGATGTTTTGAAATATATACATTGTGGAGTGATTAAATTAAAATAATTAGCATAATTTTAAGATTCTTACTGCTAGGGAAAACAACTATTAATATACTTTTAATATTTATATTGAATCCAGCCTCTTATCAATTCAGTTTTTAATTATAATAGAATTTTTAAAATAATAGTGCCTTAGGTTTTCTGTATATCTAATACCATCTCATTTTATAAAATCAGTGCTATTTCCTTCCTTCACTGTGTCAGTTGTAGTAGATCGTGATAAATAGTGCTGATGCTTACTGTCATCCTTACCTAGAGCATAAGTAAGGTGGTTTTAGAATGTCATTGTGTACAGTATATTTGCTGTTGGGTTTTGGTAAATCATTTTTATTTTATTTTATATAAGCAATTAATTTCTATTTCTGGCTTTTAATTAGACATGGTCTTTTTAGTTTTCATTTTTATTAGCATGTATTATTATTTGTACACCTCAGTGGGGTTCAGTGTGATATTTCCATACACGTATCCAGTGTGCCTGGATCAAATCCCCACACCCACACCCCCAGAAATCATGTAAATCTCACCAGTGCCTTTTCAGCCTCTGTTGATGTGGTCCTGACTTTCTGCCTTCGTGGTTGTCCTGGGTAATACTTAGAACTACTTCACATTCCTACATATTTAATCGTAACCTTTTTTTTTCTTTTCATACTTGACAAGTTTCAATTTAATAATTTTTAAAAATAAAATTTGCATCAGTTTTAGTTAATGAGAATCATAGTTTCTTTCATAGGCTCTCTTCCTCAGGTTTGAGTCATTGAAGTCATTGGGCCTCCATAGCATTCATTGGGAGGTGCTCCATCTTTCAGTCTGACACAGACTTGTGGAAGTGTTATTGGAATTATCTGTCACTTACAATCATGTGAAATCCACACCGGCTTTCTGGTTCTAATGCCATTTTCAACGGTAGGTCTTTGGTCCCCTTGCAGCTTTCTCTGGGTACTTTGTCTTCTGTGCTCCTCTTGCGGGGTCAGTTTTGGCAATTCAGTTGTCAGATCTTCAGTTTGTGGCCGTATCGGTCTGTGCACCATGCGTGTTTATGATTCCATTTCTCTCTTCTCAGGCTGTGGTTAGGTCTCCTGTCCTGTTCCTGACCTTTTTATATTTGTTCTTTTTTCCTTAGCCAGCCTTATTAAGATTTAGTTTAGTTTGTTTAGTTTTTTGCATTTATGTATACTTTTTACTAGTTTCCTATTTTTACATCTTATTAATTTCAGCTTCTAGTCATATTAATTTACAATTGTAAGCTCTTCTGGTTCTTTCTGTAATTTCTTAAGAGGGCCAAATTTTACTTGTTATATTGTGCACACATACAAATATGTAACAACAAATACCACCAGTATGTACAACTATCACGCACCAATAAAAAATGTGGAGAACTTAAACTAAAAGAAAAGTGGGGGCAAGGTTCTCTGTCTCTCATATTCTCTAATCACAGAGACTCTGCACTTCCTCTAAAGATGACTGCGCCGTTGCACGGGAACTGGTGTGTAATGCTCTCTTTAACTGCTTTCTGATAGTTTGTGATTTTCTTTTGATTTCCTCTTTAATCCTAGATTTATCTAGAAGTGAGTTTCTTAATTTCTAAGCAAATGCTTTTCTTTTTGTCTTGCTTTCCTTTTCCTTTTTTCCTCCATTTGTTCTTTTTTTTCTTTTTGTGGTGCTGGGTATCACACCAGGGCCTGGTGCACGCTAGGCAAGTGCTCTGCCCCTGAGCTACACCCCCAGTCCTTTTGCCATTTTTGTGGTCTGCAAAAGCTTTCCTGTACCAAGTTTGTTAAGGTTTATCTCTGTGACTAAATACCTGATCAATTTTTGTAAAAGTTCAGGTCCCTAAAAGTAATCCATTCTGTATTCAAGGACTGTAAGGCCCTATGTATATCTCTTAATTCAAATTGTTTTATTATTCATGTTCTCTCTTAATTAATTTTTGCCTACCAGATACGTCCATTTCTGAAATAGATGTCTTTGAAATTTTGCACTAGAACTTTATTTTGTGTCCAGTAATGCTTGCTCTATATGTTTTGCCTCCTTTATGTAATGTGTTCCTGGTTCTGATGGGTGTAACTTCTTCAGAAAATGCTCCTTTTGTCATCACAAATGTGTGCATTTGTCCTCTGCAGTGTTAATTTCCCGTTCGATAATTAACTTTGACACTCAGCCTTCCTACTGTTTGCATTTGCCCCATATCTGTTTGCCTACCCATTTATCCTCAACATTTCTCTATACCTTTATTCTAATTATTTTTCTTATGAACAGCTCGAACCTGGGACTTGGTTTTTGTTTTACTTTTTTAACCCCATCAGATATCTTCTGTTTTTAATGAGGGATTCTGTCCATTAACTGACACACTAGACCCCATTGCCCCCACCCCACGGTATGTTTGTGACTTTCTCCTGCCACTGTTCTTCTCACCTGCTTGGGCGGTCTGATGTAGTCACCCGGCATTTCATTTTTCCCCCCAGTGTTAATTTGAGAGATCTCTACTTTTCCATTTAATTAAAGGTTACATTATTTTTCTCTTAATTTGTAATTAAATACACATTTCTCTGCTGTTACTTGAAAAGATAACACAAAGTAGCTATTCCCCCTCCAAGACACTCCGTTTTCTCCCTGCTTTTTCTTACTTGAGTGTGATGAGACCTTGGGAATGATTCCCTGTCTCTTACTGAAGAAGAGACCCTGGATCACCTGTGCTCCCCTCTTCTTCACCTCAGTTTTGTTAGAATCACTTCATCTGGGTCACCTTGTGCTCCCCTCCTCCTCTTCACCTTGGTTTTGTTAGAATCATTTCATCTGGCTTTGGACTGTGGCTGGAATTTCCCCTGTAGCACATCCCTGCTGTTTTCAGAATCCCTGTTTGGCGCCCACTAGTGCCCAGGCAGGTTTAGGGCAAGGGAGGAATCGGGGGCATGAGCAAGAGTCCCGCTCGCCTTGGTCACTTGCCCTGGTCCCCGGCCTGTTCACTTCCCCCACGGGGAGGCCTCCATTCTTCTGAGGGTTTTGTTGTTGATATTGAAGTGGTTTCCATAGTGGGATTCGTGGGTGGTAAGCTGTGAATCCTTGGCTGTCTGCAAAGATCTTTTGCTGTAAAGAACGATGGCGCACCACAGGGGCTTGGTTAGCCTCTGAACAGTCTATAGATGATATTCCACTCTCTTCAGCTTATAGTGTTTCAGAGGAGAAGTCTGGTGCCAATCTGATTTTTTTTTTTTTTTTCACCTATAGGTAATGTGTTCTCTCTGTCTGGAAGCTTTTAAGGGTTTGTGTTCATCCTTAGGTTAAGGGTTGTACCAGGATAACCTATGCATACTCTTTTCTTGTCTTCCTTCCTGGAACTCTGTGAGCCTTTATAATCTGCAGACTCAGGTCTTTTTTCAGCTCAGGGGAATTGTCTTCTGTTTGTTGTTTAATTTTGGCCATCCTCCATCAGTTCCTCTTTCTTCTAGAACTCCCGATATGCTCAGCTAGGTTTCCCTGGATCTACCCTCTTAGCTTATCTTTATCCTTATAAATTCTTTCTTCATTTTGCTGTGTTCTTGAAGATGGTTTTGGCATTTGGTCTTCCAGGCCACTAACTGACATCCCAACAGGGACTCACATACTGTAGTTGGGAAGACATTGTTTTAATATGTAGAAAGTCTGTTTTGTCTGCCCTGAATTGCTCTCGGGCTCCCACTTGTCTCTGGGGCAGCTATACTTCACCAGGCATGTGCACTGACTCTCTGGCTGTCTTCTGCTGGGACCTTGAGGCTGTGGAAAATGTGCTTTGTTCCTATTGACACCTGTGGTTGGTTCTGGAGGCCTGAGTGGCAGCTGCCTGCAGCAGCAGGGGATAGAGCTGCCCACTGGCCTGGGCTTGTGGCACTACAGCAGGTGAGCCCTCAGCCTGCTCCTGGGTCATCTGGAGGAATCCTTTCTCACTTGCCTGTGGCTCTTTAACCTTCCAGGGTGGGGACTGCATCTCACTGGTTCAGCTACTAATTGCCCTCTGGGTTCCAGGATGACTTGGACCATCAGGCAAAGCCAGTGTCTACCTTCCCTCTCTTTATCCTCAAACTGTCTCCTTCAACACACACTAGGAGTCCATAGTTCTCCTGATCCAGCTCATCCTGGTATCTCTGGGGTTATTTTGGTTAGTTGGTTGGTTGGTTGGTTGGTTGGTTTTGTCCTGAGCATAGAACTCAGAGCCTGGGACATGCTGGCAAATGCTCTACCACTGAGCAACACCCCAACCCCATCTATGGCTTTTGGTCCTTGCTCCAAAGCTTTCCAGAGCTGATCTTCAACTAAAAGGGAAAGATTTCCGTATTAGTTTTCAGCCTTATTTCCCACTCGTACATCCATCTGCCCAAAGGCCTCAGCAGTTCTGACTCAGGATGGGCAAGTGGAGTAGAGATGGTGGTCTCTTCTTTCAGGTCTCCATCTTCTCAGAATCCCTGTCATCTTACTAATGGAAGCACCAAGGCTGAAGGACTCTGTTTCTTTTTCACTCTGACTCTCTGGGTAGGTTGTCTCTGGGCTGGTGCAGGGTCACTAACCCCTGCCTTGGTGCACAGCTCCCAGCACACACTCTTTTTCTACTTGGATCAGATTAGACAATGCTAGATTCCAGAATCATATGCTTAAGGGTTCCTCGAATTATGGCCTGGGCCCTGCTGACCCCCAAGATGATTTCCAGTGGTATAAGGACACATTGAATCCCATGGAGGGAATTTTTTTTTTAATTCTCTTTCAGTTCTGATTATGACAGAAAACCTTGAGTTAAGAGTTACTATCAGTATCTGACACCTCTTTTAACTTATTAAACTCCCTTTTAAGAAGAGAACACGTGCCTGGCTCAATCTTTGTAGAAAATAATATTTGCTGTGGTGTGGCTGATGTTCGTAGGTGGGGGAGAAGCAGTGAATCCGCACGGGACCTATTATCCTGCAGTGCCCTGGGCATATCTGAGCAAAGATGTTGAGCCATCCACGGCCCGACCCTGGGGTGCTCCAGTGTTTAGAGACTGGACTCCTTCCTCACTGCCGACCAGTCCAGTAGGTACCTGTCCCTTGTTGACCAAGTGCCTCTGCACTGGCTACCTCAAGAGGTTTGCTTCCCATCGCCTCTGGGCCACTTCTCAGCAGCCAAGGCCACATGATTGTCATTAGTGCTCTACATGTCTGGCCAGGCAGCACTTAAGTGCAGACATGGGCTGAGGCCCACCTCCAGCTGGGCCGTCTTCTAATTGGCCTGGTACCATCTCAGGTCCTGGGGGCGTATGCTGTCCTCCAGTGAGGCTGTACAGCAGGATGGAGGCAAGCCAGGCCTTCACAAGTTTAAACGTGGCTCACGCTAATATTCCAGAGTCTTTGGATCTGTCAGTTCCCAACTACTGCACATATTTATTAGGAGAAAAGAAATCAATCTGTCGTTAGTTTATACTTTTCCTTCCTACCAACATGTGAAAACACTTCCTCTACCAGGAACAAGTGGCCAGTGCCATTCACTGGCTCTGTGAGGGGATCACAATGCCAACAGGGCCAGCAGGCTGAGGGCTTGGTCTGGAAAGCCCTGGCATGTCCCACAGCAAGCAGCCAAACCCAGGCCCACCAGAGAAAGCAGGCTGGTGTGTGCAGTTTTTCAGGAGAAGTCAGAAATCATTATCTTTTTGTGAAAATTCTTCTGATTTGTAAATGTTTGCTTAAAAAGAAAAAGACTCAGAACCACTGCAGACCAAATGAAGCCCATCATCTGACCCACCTCTCCTGGGCTGCAGGTAGCCAGTTTACTCTGCTCTGTGACAGTGAGCCCATTTGTAGTTCCCCCTGTTACTATAACACAACCACCACCAGGGCCTCCACCTCAGCCTCAGCACCCCGCTCTGCTGCTCACTGGCTCTGAGATGTCGGCCAAGAAGTTGGTTAGCCTCCCTGAGACTGTTTCCTTATCTGTGGTGTGGGGATAACTATGCTACTTATTCCTTAGTTCTGCTCTAAGGAGTAAATGAAAAAATACACATAAATGCTTAGCACACAGTTGGCGTTTAATTAGTAGGAACTGTTGTTATCATTCAGTAACGTGGGGAAGTGCTTGGGAGACCTAACGGGAGTGTGGGTGTTTGCCACTGTTAAGTGTTGTGGCACCTTGACCAGAGTGGAAGGCCCCTGGCTGTGTTCCCACAGCAGCATGGGGAGCAGGGCGGGACCACCTGTGACCTCACTCTGCCTTCTCACTTTCACTTCATTCCTGAACATGAGGATGGAGGTAGTATTCCTGAAATCCTGCGACTTGCCCTTTAGGAAGAGCTGGTGTGGAGTCCCCTGTAGTGTCCCCTTGGGTTAGTCCCCATGGGCCCATGGGTGGGCCTCGCTGCTGTCCACACAGTGGCCCCAATGGACCCTGATGCAGCCTCTGGCAGCCCTTCCCTGTCACTGAGTCTCCCAGGATCAAGGGGTGCCCAGCAGACAGCTTCCTTCACTGCCTTTGCAAGAGATAAGGCACTAGGGTCTTCCATGGCTGGCAGGTGAGCACAAGGCAAGGAGAAAGATTAGGGTGATGTTAGGCAGCGAAGCCCCGTGCAGCTCTGGCCTCAAGATGCTTCTCATCTGGCTGTGGGCATCTTGGTCCTCTCCTTCGTTCTTGGTGGGAAAACACCATCAGGCACATGCCTGGCTTCAGATGGTCCACCATCTGAGCCCCAGAGTTGGGTGACAGGCTTGAAACAATAGATCCCGCACTGGGAAGCAGAGTATTTGCTTATGCGTTCTTGCAGGACCCTCTGAGGAGCCCCAAGGCCTGGTTATGATCCGTGGAGTCAGCGTGTCCAAGCTGGAGTAGGCGGAGTGCAGAGCTGGTGCAGGAGCCCTGTCAGCCCTGTCACAGCATGAACTCCACGACCTTGTCAGAGAGCATGAGTTGCACCTGTCAGAGGCAAAAGCATGCCTCACGCTTGGGAGGAATGGGGTAAATGTTTATGGAACTGAATTTCATTCTTGCCTCGTCAATGCTGGAAAATAGTGTCTATTCTCTACCTCATCCCTCCATCCTTCCTGCTCCCTAACCAGCCTATACCATTCTACCCTGGTGTCCATGTGTGTTGGAGCTTGAAGCTCAGTGGATGCCACGGTGTCTTTGGACAGCTGTCTCAGCAGAGTTTGTCATGGTGATAATAAGAAACATGGATACGATGGCAATAGGGCAGGGACCTCCCTGGTCAGTCTTCAGTGGTTCATTCGCTGTCCCCTCCTTCCTCAGCCATGTGTCTGGCTCTGCTGCTGTGGGGCAGGCAGTGCTATGAGTGTCCACAGGAGGGCCAGGGCGGGGGCTTGGGTGATGAGAATTGAACTGTGAAGCTGGAAAGGTGTTCAAAGACAGGGAAGAGTGTACAAGTAAAGGACAGATATGGCAATAGAAGTGTACTGACGTTGGGACCTTTGTTAATGTGGTATTCTTTAAATGCCTCTCCCCCTCTTTTCTGGTTGTTCAGAAGTCTAGTCCCTCCCCAGCCCAGTCTCATTCCTCTGATGTACTTGAGGTCATCCCTGTTCTTTGGAAGTCGTAGCTGCAGACTGTCCCTGGCATGGGTAGGAGCAGGGGCCCTTGAGAAGCCCCACTGTTCCTGGCTTCTGCCACTTAGTGTCCTCAGCTTTACAACAGAGCAGCACTAGCTCTTGCATGGCTTCTGCCTTAGAGGGCTGCAGGAGGATCACGTGTGTGGAGGTCCGGGAAGCCCTCGGCACAGGGCCTGCACCTGCTGCTGTCAAAGCGCTGGCCTTTCCTGCGATTCTGCAGGAACCGCCTCGGCACTCCCGCACAGCCAAGTGGTGTGGATAGCGAGGGCTGGGATGGTAGGCCAGCCCCTGGGCCTGCCCCTCAGCAGAGGCTGTGCGCCCACGAGGGAGGGGCCCCCCAGCCTTCCTGTTGACCTCACAGAGCGACAGCAGCCCTGACGTGCTGACCCTAACCATGGTAAAAATGGGCCAGGAGAGCCCTCTGCAGGGCCCACCGCACCCTCGTCTGCCGAGTGTGTGCCGTTGGCCTTGAGAGCCTGCACACACGCCCCGCCTGAACTTCCCTCGAGAGGGAAATCGATGTGGAAGCCCACAAAGTGATTTTTGAGGACTCTATCATTTTGGGCATGACCACACTGTCGTGGTTATTAATGAGGAGCTTCCATCTGCTCAAGAAAGTCTTGGGTGGGAAACCCGGAGGCCACGGCGGTGCTATTTAAATCCACCGCACAGAATGGTATCCTTTCTGGGCCACATCCACCACCAGGGAAGCAAGACGGGCAGGGCTGGGTTTTGCTCTCTCTGTTTCTGTTTTTCTTGGTTTAGCAAGATAAACCCTCACCTGGAACTTTCCCTGACTTTCTTTCAAAAGCCCAACAATGGGTGACACAGAAGGAACCAGAGGAATGTGGCTCATATCTGTACAGTTGGAGGCTCAGGGATCTGGCCGTGTGCAGACATGACCTTCTTTGTCCGGCAAGAGTTGGTGTGGCATGGACCACTGCCGTTCCTCTGGGGAGACTGGGTCACTCTGCAGGGGAACAGGCACCTTGCCTGCCCTGTCCGACTTTTCCACGGGCGTTTCCCCAGGGGGAGTGACAAAGCCTGATGTCCTGAGGAGACTCGTTGGGTGCTCCGTGCCTTCTGCCTTGAGCTCTCCTCCCCGGGAGCTAAGAAGGGCCCCTCTTGTCGGGGAGCAAGTGCACATAGACTCTCTGTCCTCCAAAGCAGTGCTCAGGTCACCCGAGCAGTGGCAGCCCCTGCGTGTGCCAGGCAGCCCGAACCAGGGAACGGGATTCTTGTCATGCTCCTTTGTCTCTGCCGGTCATTGTGGTGTTGTGAGGTCCTTCCCTGCCCAATCACAGGTAAGAAGGAGAAAAATAAGTCCTCATGTTAGAAGAAGGAAGGAGAAAACCAAGAGCCTATGAAAAGCATCTTCTAAGCTGCCTGGTCTGTAACCTGGGAGAGAACGAGGGGTGAAGTTCCTGGTGTCTCTGGGGTTGGAGGTGGCGCAGGAGCAGGCAGGGCTCTGGGAGCTGCCGCCTCTGAGGTCCCTGTAGGAGGAAGTTACCCCAGCTGCTCAGCCACTGCAAGGCAAAGCTGGAGCAGGTGCTGTGCAGTGTCACAGCCCTCGGTGCCCTCAGAAGCCATGCAGTAACCACGCTAGGTCAGCAAGCCTCCCTGGCTAGTCGAGTGCCTGCAGCCAAGGAACTCCCAAGTGCTGTGCAGCTTGACTTGCTGCTGTCAAGACTCCTGGTTACGAAGAACAGAAACCTGCCCCAGAGTGGCTTGAACGTGTCGACCTCTGTAACCACGAGCCCTTGGCATATGCTCGCTCTAGGCAGGGCTGGAGCCAGGTATGTCCTTCATTGCTGACCAGATGTGGGCCGGGGGCTCACCCCTGGAACTTAGGCTAAGAGTGGAAGGGTCCTCAGAGTTCAAGGAATGATGTTTCCCTAAAGGAAGGTTGGATTCTATCCCTGAAGGAGGGGAACAAGCTGGCCAAGCAGGAGTAGGTGTCCACTCCAGCCCTCACTTGCCACCACAACGCGCATCCTCACTCACGGGCATGTTCTGCAGTGCGTCACCAACACACCCCACAGGGAGTAGCGAGGGAGCGGGAGGAACCCAGATGGACGCCCTCCCACAGGCTGTCAGAGCCCCGCCTGGCCTGCTTGGTGACAGAGCCCTCTGGATGTGTCAGAAAGGAAGACGTTTTGGACGACTTGGGTCTGTACAGCCTCGTCTGTGAGCTCTCTGCCAAAGACTGCAGGCTGCAGTGGTCTTTTCTCTCTTACCCGTGACTCAAGAGAACACATCGGGGTAGTGAGCAGGCAACACAAATAATGAGCCAGCATTCCATAGACAGGACAACAGGAAGATTTTTCCCCCAAAGACTAAACAAAATGGGCAAAGCTCTGTAGCCTCAGTTGTGTGAGCTCCACACACAAACACAATAAAGAAGCTGCGTCCACTGCCCCAATATACAATATTGTTCATATATTAAACATCATGTCCTAATAAAAATACTTCATTTTATTAGGTCAGCAGAAGAAGAAAGGGCAATCCAGCAGCTGCCCTCATCCAGCAGATGGAAACCAGAAATGTTACTTAGATCTAGGCAGTAAAATTGACATTGAACCAATTTGCCTCACTCACAGGCTTTTACTGTGTTTAATGAAAGTTCACGTCTTTATGAAAAGCATTGTAAATGAGGCTCAGGATCCATCAAGCTCTCTGTCCTGTCTTCACAGCATAACCAGTGAACATTCTGGGTCTCCCCAGAAGTGGGCCTGGAGGGGGCAGCCTCACAGCTGTCCGTCCTGACCCTGAGAAACCTCATGCAAGCCAAGATGTTAGGGTTAAAGGGTGCAGGGCCAGAGATGCTGGGCCCTTAGGGGGAGGCTGCTGGGCACCCGAGGGGATGGCAGTGGCATGCAGGATGCCAGGTGGAGGGGGCGAGGAGAGATGCTACCCGTCCTGGTTGCAACTGGAAGGCTCCCAGCTTCACAGGAAGGAGTGAGTCATGCGTGGACTGGAGCTGAAGGTGTCCTCCGCTGGTTCAGCATTCATCCAGCTGTGTTCACCATTCACTGTGGGTCAGGAAGGCCGTCAGTAAGCAGGACAGACAAGGTCCTGCCCTCGGGAAAGACAGAGAGATGGAGACAGAGATAGAGCCACCTCAGGGGGAAATCTGGAGGCATACAGACAGGGAATAGGCAGGGGTCCAAGAGGTAACTTTGAGCAGAGCTCTTCTATCTTTTATCCTCCCAGAACCCCTTTGGTGGTTTGCCCCTGTGAGTCTCCTGTTTCGTGAGCTGTTACATCCCCAAAAGGCTGCGTTTGGCAATGACATGGGAGATTGTCAACCTAGCCACCCAGAAGCCAGCCCTGACCTGTCTGAGAGACTGGCCAGTACACAGAGGAAATGAGTCCAGAGTCCCAGTGACTGGTCAGTAGGCAGAGCCAACACTAGACCTCAGGTGTCCTGATTGACAAAATTGGGGTGTAAGCTACCATAGTAAATGGCAGTGTTTCTTAAAATGCAGGCCTGGGCAGGGCCTGGGGGTCGAATGTGAGGTTGGGTGAGGTGCGTGGAGGCCCGAGGTGTCCCGCTAGGGAGCAGCAGAGCTCAGGCAACACAGAGGTGCTCAGGCAACACAGAGGTGCAGCTCTGGACGGAGGCCGGCCGCTCTGGCCTTGGAAGGGCCACTTCTGCCCACAGCACCTGGTGGCAGTGTTAGGCAATGGTCGGTCTGCATAGGAGCCAGGGTCTTCTGCAACCCAGCCCAAGGCTAGGGCCCCAGGGTGCAGAGCTGCCACACCCAAGAAGGAAAGCAGCAGAGCTATGAAGGCAGAACTCTGAGTGCCCACGCCGGGATGGGGCCACAGCCAGCCCACCCCGTGCACCCCAACACCGGGAGCCCGCAAGGGGCAGGGTCCACGTACTGATCACAGCACATTCCAGTTTTGTCCCTGGCTCTGTCTGGTGACAATTGGCAGCTGACATCTTTGCTTCTGGCCAGAATTACCCCTTATTAAAAATGACATCTTTATAATAGATTTCTGCAAGTCACTGACAACAGGACGTACCCCTTATTTTGTACCAGTCATTTCCCTGGGGGACTGATTTGCCTGTTGCTATTATTTTAGAACTCTTTACAGTATATGCTTATATATTCTGATATTAGAATATCAAGTCTTAAATTTACCATTGATTGCTAAGGGATCTTATTTGCTTTTTAAATAATATTTCTCATACTCTACAACCTCTCACCATAATTAAACAGTGAGGTTTAAATTGGGTCATTTTTTTTAATTGTTTTTGTTGTAGTTGTTGTTTTTGTTTTTGTCTTTTCTTTTTTGGAACTGGGGGGTCAAACCCGGGCTTCACACATGCAAGGTGAGCTTTACCACCAAGCTGCACCCCAGCTCCAGGTCTTCTTTTCCAGGAGCCAGGGACACCTGCTTGTGCTCACAGGCTTCACCCTGAGGCCCGGGGCCCCCCAGTGGCATCTCTTTCCATCTAGGCATTGGCTGCTTTTGTTCCCCTAGGGAAGCAGACTCACCGTGGGTGGCTTCCCAGAGTCTGGATCTGTGCAGGGAGATGGTGCCCCTAGGAATAGCCCGATGTCCAGTGAAAGGGCTCTGGTCAAGTGACTGGTGGCCCATTCAGAGGGTGGGGCGTCAAGCCGCCAGCAAAGTCTCCAGGGCGCCATGGGGAGGACTTCTTCCCAAAGTCTTCTCTGGCCAGGCTGGACTGACTGGTGTCGCTGCTCTGTGCTCCCCCAGCTCCGTGCTGGACCGTGGCTCCTGAAGGCAGGCGCTCTGTACTCTGCCTAGCGTAAAGACACATAGGACAATTAAAACGAACACTGAGCTCAGTGTAAAAAATATATGTATGTGATGTCTCCATTTCAGGAAGAACTGTGCGCATGCGGATTCCCAGGCAGAAAGACAAAGGTCCACCGCCATGTGGATGGCAGTTCCCCCAGACAGTGGGAGGACGGCTGGTGTCTTTCCTCTTTGCTTATGAATGTAGGTTGGAATCCGTAAGTGTTCTAAGAACAGACCTTTTAGTAGGGACTCGAGAAGTCAGGGAAAGCAGAGGGAAAGTTGCCACTTCAAAGTGGTTCCCAATTAGCTGGGTGGAGTGGCACACACCTGTAAACCCAGCTACCCAGGAGGCTGATGCAGGAGGATCACAAGTTTGAGGTCAGCCTGGGCAACTTAGCAAGCTCCAGTCTCAAAAAAGCCAAAAAGGCTTCAAATGTAGCTAAGTGGTAAAGCACCCCTGGGTTTAATTCCCAGTACCACAATTAATTAATTTTAATTATAAGTAAAAAACTGATCCATGGTTAGAGCAGAACCACTAGTGGGAGTCAGGATGGTTTGGAAGGTACACAGGTGAATTTTTTTTTTAATAGGTGAACATTTTGTTTTAATAATGTAGTTCAGACAAAATAACGACTGCACTAGCCATATGTGATTGGGCCCCTGCTGACCTCTCTGACCTCATCCCTCCTGTCTTATACTTACTTCATTCCAGCCCCATAGGCTTGTCATCATTCCTCAATGATGGGTGCCCCAGGACTTTTGCACTTGCGATCTTCGCTGCCTGAAATATTCTTTCTCACATATACGCAAAGTCCACTTTTTGTCATTCAGGCCTCAACATGTTACCTCCTGACTTCTAACTCTACCCTTTCCTATTTTGTGTTTACTGCCCTGTAATGTCTATTTGTTTGTTTACTTCTTTATTTTCCATGTTCTCCTGTGAAGGGAAGGGCTGCATCTGTCCCGTTCCCCATGGTTTCTTGGGTACTGTATGAGCTGCCCCAGGTACATAGTAGTTCTCTTGGGTAAGAGGGGGAGGAAGCCATAGCGGGGTCTTGACAGAGGCAGTAATCTTGGACTGTCCCTGGCTCTACCATTTGAGGAATCAGCCTTTATTCCTGAGAAGAACAAAATTCTCACCTCCCATCAGAAGCCCCCAGGTCTCAGTGCCTCTGCTCTCCTAGGATTCTAGAAAATCAAAAATTAAGGTCCACGCATAATTGCTTTGCTAAAAGTGCATCTTTCCCCTGCCCTGCCATAGTCTCAGCCTTTCAAAGCTTGGATATCCTCTGGCTCCCAGGAGTCCATTCAGTTGGCTCCAAGCACAGCTGCACCTGTTGGGAGGGGCCTGGGGGTGGAGGAAACAAGGCTAGTGGTCCAGCCCTGCTTTGGCCCTGATTTATCTGTAGCTTTTAAATAATACTAGCAGCAGCGTTGATTGGGTCCAACTGTGTGCCAGACCCTCCTCACACATTTTTTAATGCTCCCAAGGGTGACAGAGTCATTGTACCCATTTTACGGAGGAGAGACCTGCACCTGGGAAGATTGGTAACTTGCCCATAGACCACACTCTTAGTGAGCAAGAGGGTCAGGTGTGTCCAGTTGTTCACAGGTGCTCAGTCGATATGGATGGAGCGGATGGATGGATGAATGGATGAATGGACAGACAAGTGAGAGCTCACCCAGTGGGAGTTGCCAGCTGGGCAGCTCATTCCCCCCGCTGACCCCCTTACCCTGCCCACACCTTGCGCCCTGTGGAGCACTGCAGACCTTTCTGCCTAGTCCCCATCTTGGTGGCCTCTGAATCAGAGAGCCAGGCCTCCCTGCAGGTCACACCCCACTGACCAGAATGCTTCCTTCAAATGAAAGGAAACACAAGAACATTGGCAGTGGGGGCTCCAGCAGGGAGAGAAGCAGGGAGAGGGGCTTAGGCAGAGCCACTGCCCTGGCAGGTGCCTCCCTGCTGCTGCCCCTGCCTCCACGTGCTCTGCTACTTCCTGCCTCGCCCTTAGCCTGGCTGGTGTTCATGGTATTTTCCGCATTGAGTTAGCTTGTTGTTTACACCTCCTTGAGAGCCAGCAGAAACCCCCTCGGGATAGCATGCAACCCCTGCCAGGGCCAGAGCAGCCCTCCCAACTGGGCTGCCACCTGCCAGCTTGCACACCACCTTGGTTCACCTAGTGCCCTGCCAGGGCTGGAAGGCACACGTGCCCGTCCCAGCTGCAGCAGCCCACTCCCTGCCAGCCGGAGCCTGCTCCGCTGTCTAACTTCCTGAGAGCTGGGCTGCCCTGCAGATGAGCTTGCAGGTTGTGTTCCTGTTACCCCAGGATGACTTACATAATCCCTGGAGAAATGACTTGTTCATATCTGTGCCCCCACTAGAATGCAAGTGTCACGGGGTGGGGACTGTCCGTTCACACTCGTATCCCAGGTCTTGATTCAGTGCCTGGCACTTAGGAGTCCAGATGATAGATGAACAGTGACCTAGCGGGTGAACGAGTGCTTACAGACACCTCCCGACACCCCCTGGTTATTGGCAGTGGGAACTTTGAAGACAGAAGGAGAGTCCTGCTTTCATAGTCGACCCGACGCTCTTCCCGCCTTGCATCACCCATCATGCCCTCTACACCAGGGAGCACCAAGGGACATAAGAGGCCTGCAGCACAGTGGAAAGGCCTCCCTACCTTGGCACAAGCTGACCATGTCCCTGTATATAAGTCTCATAACTCACAACTTCCCACCTGGCAAGTGACTCTGTGTGAGCTCTAAGCAGGAACATTTCTCTGGCCTGGGTAGGGGACATCATGGTAGGGTCACCATCTTTGCTGACAGACAGCTCCAGACAGGGTTGATTGGGCAGTATATCAGGTCACCAAGAACCTCCTGCAGCCCTTTTTTCTGCCTGCCTCAGGTGGTGACATTTAGCATCATGGTCAAAAGATGGCTGCAGAGGCTCCAGCATTTTCTTCCTTATTCAGCCACATATAAAGACAGGAGCCAGGAAGTGACCAGTGCAGAAACAGCCTTTTGGTGGAGACAGGGTGGGGCAGATAGGAAAATTGTTCCCCAGAGGTGCTTCCAACTCTGGCACCTGACTTGCAGTCTTACTGGCTTGAACTAGACTACAAAGCCACATGCTTAGCTGCAAGGGAGGCAGGAAAAGGAATTCTCCATGGAAATTGGCCTTGGTAGAAGCCAGTTTGTGTCATTGACCTTCACATCTCAGCACTAGTTTTATCTCACTACCTAGATGGAGGATCCCTGGCAGTCAGGGGCCAGCCTCATGGGCTTTGCAGTCCATAGACCTTAGACCAGGTGGACCCAGAGCATGCCCAGAAGTCAACTGATGACTGACTTCTCCCTTCCCACTCCGGTTCTCTGTCCTGGTCAGAATAGTCCCCATGTTAAACACGCAGTGTCTCGACTCCCATGGAAAATGATTTGCTGCTCTTCCAGACAGCAAGTACACAATTCTAGAAATGAAACACACCAAACATAAAGAGGAAGTAGCAAAGCACTGGGTGCCAGCGCTCCTAAGGGATGACGGGTGGATTCTGCTGCCCAACCCCTGGTCCTTGTCCTTCTCCCTCCCGCTCCCTCCACACAGCCTGCACCCCTGGTCCCCAACACAACGACAGGTAGTTTTTTAACTATGACTGCACGGGACACCTGCTGTACTGTGCCCGGGGTTTTCCTTGCACACTCCTGTCTAGGGCCAGTGTTTTGGGAGGTTCTGTGGAGCCCCTGACTGCTGGTTCATGAGGCCAGGGGAGGGCACAACTCAGGGCCACAACCCACAGCTGATCAGGTTTCCCTTATGACAAGAAGCCATTGGTCTCAGGAGCAAATTACAGAGCCCTGACCCCAACCCCAACAGCCATCGTGGGAATCTCCATCCATGTTCAGAAACACACCTATACATGCAGTAAGTTCAGGACCTGCGACTTCTCAGTCCACGACCACAACCCAAGATGTCATCTGGTAAACAAGCAGAGTCTGGGCTCTGCTCCGTCCAGAGGATGCCCCCCTCCCTCGTCGCCCTTTCCCTGCTGGAGTGAGCTAACCCTTCCTCCTCCCCTGGCAGGAGCAGGCCCACCCCAGGACCCACTCCCATCTTCTTCCTCCATGGGACAGACACAGGACACCCGACTGGCTGCACTTTCTCCCCCGCCCCGCCGGCCAAACAGCGCTAACAGCAAGAGCTGCCGCCAGCGAGCGCCCACTGCGGGCAGGCCCGCGCGGCCTTCATTCTCCTGGTCCTCACCACAGCCCGGTGAGCATGGCCGCTATTCCCTAGCTTATCTCCAGGAGAGGGAAACAAGCCCCCAACCATGCAGCTAGAAGCCCCTGCCCCTGTTCTGGACCCTTAAAGGGATCGTGCAGGGGAGTGGGGAGGGACGTTGATCCAGCCTGGAGATGGAAGTCATGTGTCCCAGCAGTTTAGGGCCTGAGTGCTCGTGAAACTTCAGCACATGAGGGAAGAACTGTGTGCTTTGGTGCCTTTGTCCCAACCTCAGAGGGGTCTGTGATTCAGAGAAGGAGAATGGCTGCTGAGCCAGATGATTGTCCAGGGTCCCTTCCAGCTCCCAGCCTGTGGTTCTGTGACCATATAAGGCCATTGTGCCTGGGGAGTCTTCCTGCAGCCAAGTGCTGTCTGCAGAGAGCAGAAGCCCAAGTCTGGGCCTCCTGCAGGGTGCCCAAGGCACCAAAGAGAGGGGTGGAGTGTGGCGAGGGCACTGTCCCTCCACCCTGCCTCCTCCCAGAAGGCTCAGCCGGCTCCTGCGGTCGTGGCTGCCCCCCTCCCCCCACTTACACTTGAGATCTCCTCTGGGCTGCGTTGCCGGGTTTCCAGAGTCCAGGTGGCAGCTTCTGTCCAAGGTGGAGCTCAGAGCTGCAGTCAGTGCTCGCTGGTCAGCCCTCCTGCTCCCCGTGGTTCTGGCTTGGTGGCCTGGAACACCCTTCCAAGTCTCTGAGCTGTGGGTAGGCCACAGTGCAAAACTAGCACGGCCTTGCCCTGAGGCCCTGACCCTGCAGGCGTAAGAAATGTGCACACAGCTCACCTCACACAGGCACACGCCTGTCTGCCTCCTGTAGTGCACACCTTGGAGGGGCAGGCCTTGTGCATCTGTGTACACCTGACTTATGCCATTATGTCCCACCTGCCCCCAAGCATGCTGCAGAGCCCAGCCTTGTGGTAACATGGGAAGGGGGAGTGTAGGGTGGCAGTCTGGTGGTAAAGACAGAAAAAATTTAAAAGTGTACTGAGAGATAATCTCTTGTTATCAAGTTTTAAACATTTTAATTGTGACTATTGAGTGACAGAAACGCAAATCACATTAGCTTATATAAAAATAAGAGGAAATTATATTGGCTCATATCTCTCAAAAGTGTAGAGATAGGCTTGGCTTCAGGAATGGTTGGATCCAGGGGCTCAAACAGTGTCTCTGGGACTTGATTGTTGTTCCACTCAACATTTCCACCTGTGTGAGGCCACTGTAGCTAAGGTGTCTCACAGAGATGCTTTCTAAATCCAGGCCTCTCTCACCTCCAGCGTCAGACCGGGCCATCCCGTGAGACTGAACTGCTTTGAGGTGCATTTCCAGCCCCACCCAGAAACCATCTTTTCTTGCCCCCACCCTCCAAAATGTTGGGCAGACAGTGCAGGGGCTGGGGATGCTTGTGCTGGTTGTGCAATCATGGAGGCTCTGGAATGTGGATAAGAGGGGACCAGGGTGGAAGAAGCTGCCTCTCAGCCTCTGCCTGCCAGTCATAAGCTCAGACGCTGTCCTGCCACTGACCAGCTGTGAACCTCAGCGAAGAGACCTGATCTTGAGCCTCGGCTTCCTCATTTGTAAGGGGGCAACAGTGAGTTTTATGCCCCAGGATTGTTTTGAACATGAGATGAAGTGTACCACGTGAAGCTCTTAGCACAGAGAGTGAGCCCTCAGACGCTGACTGCAGGTGTTAGTCTGCCTGCTTAAACCACAAATGAAGGAAATTCCATTCGGGAGATTTTGTCTTTGGAATGAGAACACTATTACTAGTCTCGGCCATGTGTCACATACTTAACTAGCTGTTTCTCACAACATGCCCTGCAGACGAGGAAATCAAGGCTGGAGAGGTCAGATCATTCGCTGGGACACAACTCATCACTGGTAGAGCTGGGTTGGCTCAGGCCTGTCTGTGGCCTAAGCTGTACCACTGCTCTGCTCTGCCTCTCTGGAAAGACATGGGGAGACAGAAAATAAGGGGGCCATATTCGATATTGTTAAGGATATCTACCTGGAATCAGTGCTGGGGGATGCAGACAGGAGATGTGACCTGTGGGAGGCATACCCCGGAAGGCCTCGTGTCTTCCTCTGAGTGGCGGGATTATCAACAGTAGGGTGTTGAGTGAGTACTTGTTACTTTGTAGTTGGGCGTGAGGGAGGACATGAAATTACCCTGAAGCAGCAAGCCCACTTGTAAACTAATATAAGCCAGTTTGAACAAATTATAAGACTCATAATCATGATTTGAGCATGAGTTTGAGTTTTTCCCAGCTTGCATCCTTTCTGCAGACCACAAATGAAGCACCAGGCCGACACCTGTGCCTCGTCCGGTGCGTGGTTTAAGTGTGGTAGAAAGGACCACGTACTTGGACACCTGGGCTCTGTTCCTGACTCTGACACTAACCTGCTGAGAGAGATTGGGCCTGTTACTTACTCTCTCAACCTCAGTTTCCTCTTCAGTCAAATAAGCATAAGAAAAACCTACCCTTCCTGCCTCACTAGGCAAAGGTCAAGATTTACGAAACTAAGTGAGAAAAAACAATGGGCCCAACCCCAGGTGAAGGAAATTCTGTTGGCAGCAAGGGGCCTGGAGAGCATTCCCAGGATGTGGGCAAGGCCAGCCGGTCCCGCAGCTCTGGAAGCGTGTCCCTCGCCTCTGGGCAGATCCCCCTGCGCTGCTCAGGTCGGCCTGGCCCCAGACTCTTCAGGGAGTCTGAGCCACTTGCCTTTCCTTCACCGTTTTCCTTGTTGATCTGGAGTCCCTGACGTGCACTGAGGTGCCGTGCTCTACCTTCGGGTCACATGCCACCTTCCATGTGTGAGTCTCTCCACAGTGTCCATCCCTCCTGTCCTTTGCACTGTTGTTAGGTAAGTGTTACGTATGTTGTGAACGTAATTAATACACGCCCAGCCCCTTTCCTCTCTGCCTGGTGGGATATTTTCTGTTGCTGTCTTCAAGTTCACTGGCCTTCTGTGTGTCTAATCTATCTTCTCTTAGTTCCATCCAGTGAAATTTTTATCTCGGCTATTATATTTTCATTTCTCTCTGTATCTTCTAGTTCTTTCTCTCCTAATTACACTCATGATTTCCTTTAAGAAAATTTCCTTGAAAATATTTTTAAATACATGTTTTTATATTTTGGCCAATTCCCTCACCTGTCACTTCTGAGTGTTCCTATTGACTAATTCTTCTCATTATGGGTCGGTCACACTTTCCTGCTTCTTTGTATATCCAGGAATTTTTTATTGGATGGTAATGTTATGACTGCCCTAGAGTTGAATGTCTGGATTTTGTCATCCTCTTTCACAGAGAATCGGCCCTGTTCTATCAGGCAGTTAAGTTACTTGTGATTTTTTTCAAGGCCTGTTTTCTAGCGCTGTCAGGACAGGCCTCAGGGAGACTTCAGGGCTCATTTAGCCCTCTTACTATGGCAGGAGCCTTCTGGGGTCTCTGCAGAACACCCAAGCATTCCCCAAGACTGTCCACTCTGGCCAGCCAGAACCCATGGTCTCCCCGGCGCCAAGTGTCCAGCTGCGTGTGAGCTCCCAGAAACTCGTCCTTCCCCTGGCCCTGCTTCCCACCCAGCTGCAGCCCCTCACCTACCAGCCAGACACGTGCAAGGCCCACACGGCTGCCCGGGGCTCTTCCCCTCTGCTCTTTCCTCTCCAACCCCAGCTGCCCCTGCCTCCCGAGCTCTGGGCCTGGTCTCCGGGGCCCAGCCAGCTGCTGTTGCTGCGCTGTGCTCTGCTTCTCCTTCCCGCACTGTGTCCGGTAAATGCCTGCAGGTGATCACGGACTCTTATCCTCCACTGGGTCCCTTCTCTCCATACTGTACTGCTTAGTCTCCAGATCCCTAAAAACACTCGTTTTGTGTGTTTTGTACAGTTTTCCACTTGTGTACGGAGGAACCTAGCAACTCCCTGGAGGTCTTTCTGGGTAGTGCACCAGTGGGCTGGGTGGGTCTTGTACTCTCAGGAGACTGTTATAAAAATCAGCTTAGAGCTCATCAAAGTCAAAAGAAAGGTGTTAGGTCATTCTGACCTGCTTCTTGGAGAAGCTCAGGATGAAAACCCACAACCCAGCACCCAGTCTGATTTTATAACAGGAATCATGAGTGTCTTATCAACTCACAACTGGAAGCATAAAAAGTGGGATACAAAGGAATATTATTCAGTAATAAGAAATGAACTACTTAAACACTGTAACATGGATGAATCTTGAGAACTGTGTTATGAATAGAAGGACCACTCACTAATGACCATATAAATACATGATTTAATTTATGTTGACTGTCTGGAATTAGACTAATTTATAGAAACATTATAGATTAGCATTTGCTGAGGATTGGGTGGGAGTTGGGGAGTGCCCACTAAGGGTTACTTTGGGAGCAGATAAAAGTGTTTCAAAATTAGACTGCAGTGATGCCCAACTCGTGAATAAACTAAAACAGTGCATCGTATACTTCAAATCGGTGGGTCGTGTGTATGTGAGTGGTATCTCCATAGAGCTGTTTAAACAAGGATTGTTAGTAATGTATTTCTGCACCAAAGGTAATGGAGACACAGAGAGGGGTGGCGGGGGGTGCTCAGCTGTTAGGTTGGCATGTACACACGTCAGCACAGCACTCAGCCTCGGTCCACAGAGTGTGGCCACAGAAGAGTCCACGCAGCTCACTGAGGGACACGTGTCGGCTGCTAACCTTAACAATCCATTTGCTCTTTCTCCGTTGCTTCAGTTGGAAGAGGATTCGTGCTGGTCTGGCATGATTTCCTCTCTAGATTTCTCCCTGTCCAGATCCTTGTCAGCAGCAAGCATGCACTGAGTGGCCACCAGGGAACGTCACCTGCCTGAGAACTGTGGTGTCCCCTTGGTGGGCTCCGTGTCTCTCACTGTCACAGAATGAGGTTGACCGGGCAGTGAAAGCCACGTCCAGGGTGGAGGAGCAGGGAGGGCCTCCTGTGGACGTCCCATGGGTTATTCCTTGACGTTGGTGGGCTGTCCGCCCTTCGTCAATCAGCCATAAAGAATAATAAAATTATGGCATTTGCAGGCAAATGGATGAAATTGGAGAATATCATGCTAAGTGAGATAAGCCAATCTCAAAAAACCAAAGAATGAATGATCTCGCTGATAAACAGATGATGATACATAATGGGGGGTGAGAGGGAGGCAAGAATGGAGGAAGGAGGGACTGTATAGAGGGAAAAGAAGGGTGGGAGGGGTGGGGGGAAGGGAAAAATAACAGAATGAATCAAACATCATTACCCTATGTAAACGGATGGTCACACAAATGGTATGCCTTTACTCCATGTACAAACAGAGAAACAACATGTATCCCATTTGTTTACAATAAAAATAAATTTAAGAAAAAAAAAAAAAAAAAAAAAAGCCCTGGGAGTTTTCTCTGAAAGAAAAACGTGTTAGTGATTTGAAGACCCCTGGCAGGGAATTTCCAAAGTATGACCAAGTGTTCACCTGTCTTAAGACCCTAAACTCTGCTTGAAATACCAGTAGCTAACATGTATGGAGCACTTAATGTTTGCCTTCCTCTTCTGAGTTCTTTCAAGTATTAGTAACACCTCTCACTGTACGTGAGGGTTTTTCAATATTCTGTTTTTCAGTAATTAAGATTTTTTTTTCTTCAGATTTTATGGCACTAATGCAGCAAGTCAGTAATTCATCATCCCAGTGGGATCCAGCCCTCACCCCTCTAAACCCGGGGATGGCCCAGGGCTTCCCATGCCCAGCACCCCTGCACTGAGTGGGGACAGTATGTGATCAGGTGTGGTGTGTGTGGTTTTTCTGCAGGATCATCCATGAAGATGGGTTCTCTGGGGAAGACGTGAAGCAGTACAAGCCCGTTGTCTACAGCAACACCATCCAGTCTCTGGCAGCCATCGTCCGGGCCATGGACACTTTGGGCGTCGAATATGGTGACAAGGAAAAAAAGGTAGGCATGCACCTGAGCCCAGGGGTACAGTGAGGAGAGGGCCTATCTCTGGCCCCAGCACCTCCTCTTGATAACACCATGCTGCTTAAAGAAACTGGAAGAGCCCGTGCTCTGTGAGGAAGCTATGTGGTGGCAGTCACCAACCTAGGTCGTTGTATGAAACTGCCTGGCAAATGCCGGGCTTCCCTGGTAGGCAACCTCCACAGCAGTCACCAGCAAAGGCAAAGCAGAATTCTGGGATGTTCTGCAGATGAGAAAGGGCTGGTGTCTGTACTAAATCAAGGCTGCCGCAACACTGTGTCAGTACCAGCCCTGCACAGTTAACTGGAACAGAAAAAAATGTTTATGGAACAAAACAAACCTGGCCTGGCCATCGCTTCCCCTCCTTGGGAGAACCTCTCTGGCCTTGTTGGGATGGGGGCAGCCATTGAAATCAACCTCTCCTTGACTCCAAGGGGTATGTTTCCTGCCTTTCCTGGGTAAGTCTGAGGCTTTCCTTCCCCAAGGAAGTCAGTGTCCTAGAACAGGGACTGGTTTGGGGTTGTCTTCAGGAATCTGATAAGTGGTGAATGGAACTCGAATAGAAAAGCCTCTTAGTGCCAGCTTCTGCCTTTGCCTTTGCACTGAGCTGTTGCTCTACTGGCAACCGTGAATGAAAGGGAAGAAGGACAAAGGGAAGAAGAGAAGCCAGCCTCAGAGAGGTCGATCCAGAAGCAGCACTTTGTCCCCATCAGGATGGGGAGTCCCATGAACCTCTCCAGACCAGAAGCCTAGGGAAGGGGAGCAGAGAGGCTGTGGAGTGGATGTGGGACCTGTGTTGGGGTCTCTGGGTGAGCAGTGTTAGTGTCGGGTCTTGTGAGACTTGATTGTGCCTCATACCCATATCCTCTCGTAGCTAAAAATCGTCTCCCTCACAGAGGAAAACTCTAGCCTCTGACAAGTTATGTGTGACAGAGAGCTTTAGATGTGAAATCTAATATTTCACGCACAGAATCCTAATTCCATGGGGCAGAGTTGCCCCCGCTCAGCCGCTGGCTCTCTGGGTCCTGGGGAATTAGGTGACTGAGAGTGTGTCCCAGGACAGCCTCGGGGAGTGGTGGGCAGCCAGGCCCTGACAGGTGGGCTGGTTCTATAGGGAAGTGCCTCTCCCACAGGAGACTGGCCTTGGCTTTGGCCATGGGGCCAAGGCCTGTGGAGGAGAGTAGGGGAGTGGAAGGCACTGTTAGCTCTGCAGCCGTGTCTGTTGAGCATTCGCTGCAGACTCCCATTGTGCCAGGCAGTACGCCAGGTGCTGGAGATACAGGAGTGAGCACAGGGAAACCAGAGCCTTGGAAATTACCTACTGAGGTCATCAGTGTTAGCCAGATGAGCACAGTGCCGTTGGTCTTAATAGTGGTGGCAAGAGAGGGCACTGGGACAACTGTCATTTGCTGATCACTTCGGGCTGCCGGCGCGGCACCAAGCCCTTCACTAAGCCCTTCACGTGTGAGTCCCACAGGCCTCCACGCCCAGAGCAGGTGGTGCTGGTCTGATCCTCAGACATGGCACAGGCCTTTGGTCTCTTACCTTCCTTGGGCAACATGGGACATGGTACCTGAATCTCAGCTAACCAGATGACAGGAAAGGCCAGAGGCACACCCCACACACGTGACTTACGATATCCAGTCAACTCTTCCAGCTCAAAGTCTTCTGTCCTGACTGTAACCCAGAGAAGTTAGCGTGGCTGCAGAATGCTTTTCTCCTTCCATTTTGGAAAACACTGATTCTTGGTGAGGGATTCCCCTTCTGTCATCCTGACTAGAGAGACTGCTTGGGATCACTAGGAGCGTGATGTGTTAAGGATTATACGGCCGAGCATCTGGGACACGGGGGCCCTTCTCTTGCTGTTTCTGCTCCATGGGAGTTCCTGGTCAAGGCGGCCTTCAAGTAGGAGGGAGTAGAGGGGTCCACCAGAAGGAGGGACGGAGAGCAGAGTGGGAGTCCCTGGGGAGCCACTGGGCACAGTGGAGGAAAGCCTAGCCCTGTTAGTGGCAGGTGGCACGGTGGCAGGCACCAGGTCCGTCCCCAAGCAGCACAGGCTCATAGGCATGGGCTTCCTTCCTGACAAGGCCCTGGACACAGGCCCCTCCTCCCTGTGCTCTGACAGTAGTGACGGCAGGAAGGAAGACGGACCCGACTCAGCCCGGACAAGCCAGGCAGCTGAGAAGGGGGTTCCCGGGAGCAGGCTGATGGGAATCTGGACGGAAGAAAGTGGCAGTGGGTCCTACCCTGTGGGAGGGGGACACCCAGGCCAGGAGGACTGCAGTGGCTTCTGGTGTGGAGAAGCCATTAGGAGCCGGAGCCCTGCCCTTTCCCTGTGGCCAGGAGCTTCCCAGTGCACATGTTCAGACAAACAGGAGCCTCACCTGCTAGTGAAGAAAGTAGACAGGGTGATGTGGAAGGACCGATGGGGCAGGGGGTGGAGGAGCACCTACCTTGCGTTCCGCAGCCAGAAGGTTCCCAGCAAGTGCCACAGCCCTGAGGGAGTAGCGAGCCGGGCGTTCTGGGAGGAAGTAAAGCTATATTCAGCCTGGGCTGCCTGCAGCTGGCCAGAGATGGCCACCCAGTGCCCTGACCTCAGACTGTTGTCCCTCTCAGGTCCCCAGGGGCTTTACACCCCGGGGGAGCTGCAGTTTGGATATTGGGGGACCACCCCAAACAGTACGGATCCAGACTGGTTTTTGAACCCTGAAGGAAAGACACTGGTCCTTCTTGTTCCTTCCCGTCCCCTGCCCCTCACCCCATCATGGGGTCTCTGGAGGAGGCAGCCCTGCACCCCATGCCTGCTAGGCCTGCCAGCTGTGCACCCTCCCACAGAACAGCTGCCTCAGTCCCAACCACGAGAACAGGTGCTGCAGTCTTCTGGTCACTGACTCCCCACCTGCCCCCAGAAAAAGGAGGACTGATTGGTTCCTCCCTTGTCCTCATGACTGTGCCTGTGCCCGTATCTGAGCCTGCAGGGGTGGACATCAGTCTGTGGCCCCGTCCCCATGGGCCAGCCTCACAGACTACAGAGCGCTCCCAAGATGCCGTGTGCCCCCCTCTCTCCAGGCCTCTGCTAGGCCCTGCTCTCTGCCTCCCTTGATCATGAGACTGCCCCCACTCAGTAAGGATCAGCCCAGCTCCATCTTTTCCGTTCCCATTTCCCTTTCCGTCCCTCAGCAGAGGAACAGCAAGTGCTTTCTCCCTAGTGAGCGCTTCCCCATGTGCTGGCGTGGCGGCTGTGGGGCCATCTCTTGCCTCAGAGCAGGGGGCCCTGCACTTGAGTGTGACCAGAACCCTGGAGCAACTGATGAAAGCCCTGAGCCTTCTGCAGATCGGGGCACATATGCACATTTCTAGGAAATTATGCATACAACTTGACAGGGTTCTGGGTCTCTTAAAGCCCACCGATGGAGCCTAGAATAAGAACCTTCTGTACTTTAAGGTCTTATGATTAAGGCCTTTGTCATTATCACCCCCATGACCAGCACAGTCCTCAGAACATAGTAGGTCTTCAAAAAACATTCCTTGGACGGAAGAACATGTTTTGCTCTCTCAGTTCTCAGATTGAAAAAGGAAGGTGTGTGGAGTGTCATCTCCAAATGACCAGAGGGTGGTCCTTGAGCACCTCTCTTGTGTAGGCTCATGGGAAGCCCTGTGCAAAAGAGATTCAAAGGCATGTGGACAGGGTCTCTCAGAAGCTGGTCGTCTCCCTGGGAAGATGGTGCTTGCGGACTGAGTGACCGTGACTTCCCTCTGGTGGTCAGGGAGGGCTGCCTAGAGGAAAGGAGGCCGGAGCTGTCGTGAAGCGTAGGTGTGGGTGAGGAAAGGCGACTGACGCAACCAGTGCGCATGGGCTAACGGCCGTAGCTGGTCATGACCAAAGGAGATTTGACTGGCTGAGGAGGCCAGTGGCCAGGAACAGGGTAGCGTAGGCACATGTATGGGAAAGTCAGAAGACAGGTGGGTCCAGATTTGCTGTTGGGGGTCTGGGTTTTTTTCTGTTGGCAGTAGCAGGCACTGGTGGGTTTGGATTTGGGGAGGGACAGGATGAAAGTGACATTCTCAGCACTTCCTCTGATGGCCCGTGCAGTGTGGATGAGGTGGGAAGATGCTGAAGGTGAGGAGGCAGGTCGGGAAGTTATTGCAGCAGACCATGCGGAGGCGTGGGGGTGTGGGTCGGGAAAGGAAAGGCAGCTCAGTGAGGTATAGTGACAAAAGAAACAAGGGGACCTGGTGCTTGGTTGGCTACTGGACAAAAGAATAAAGACAAGAAACTGAGACACTAGTGTTACCAGCCTGGAAGGGTGGGAACAAGGAGCATCCTGGGCAGGAAGTCAGGAGCCACTATCCCAGGAGCACACTTTGAAACCTTAGGGGTGCAGTGATCAGCAAGTGGGTGGATTCAGAGAACAGGAGCTCCGGAATCTAATGGCTCCAGCATAAAAGTAGCTTCCAGTATTTATGTCCCAGGGCCTATTTTAAACAATTTACATTATTAGTTAATAAGCATTATTCAGTGTTGGAATTTTTAATCCTAACAACCACCTGTGTAGTGGGTTCTACTGCTATAGCCATTTTGTAAGAAAAAAGGCACAAAGATGCTAAGTGACTTGCCGTCATGCAGCACAGAATACATAAGTACATAACAGACGTGTAACCCTGACACCACCAAGTCCCTGTGCCTCGGCCCACAGAAAGTCCCACAGTACACCCAGGCAAATCACATCCTTAAAGGAATCCCATTCTTATCCTAAGGCTTGTTGAGAGTATGAAAAGGGGCCCCAAAGACAACGCCACTGCTTTTCTCATAGTCCTCTTCTGTGTTCCTTCCTGTCCCACTCCAGGCCCTTGAGCTGCTCGCCTGGCCTCTCTCTGCCCTACCTGCAGGCTTTCCTTCTCTCCCCCAGCATTCCCCTCTCTCAGCCCGAGAGGGTCTTCCTCTCTGCTTCACCCTTCCTCTTTCTCCCCGCCTCCTTCTCACTCTCCTTTTCCTCTCCCCTTCCTTCCCTTTCTCCCCTTCCCTCCCAGGATTATCATGTAAATTGTCTCGACCTTTCAGCTGAGGTTTTCTCCACCATTTCCTCCCTTCTTACTAGAGCAGAGGAAGTGTCTGCAGGACTGGCCTGAGCACAGACACGGGAAGACAGAGGGGAGACTGGACAATTGCAGGGTTGGAAGGTCCACTTTGGCCAGTCGGGGAGGGGAGGGGGAAAGTCTTTTAACAATCCCATGTTAATAAGGTCTATCTCACACATGTGTATAGAGAAACATATAAATTTATGTGTGTGTATGTATACTTGCATATGTAAATTATATAAACTAATGAAATAATAGTGATGGGGAAAAAAACCAATACCCCACAGTGTGGTGCTTTGGCATGCTGAGTCCTTTGAGGGGCACTGGGAGAGTGCAAGAGCAGTCACTTTCCTGTCCTGCCCTGCCCTCCTGCAATCACTCCCCAGCCTGCAGGACCTCACAGAAACCTCTTCCCCAAGGCAGGTCGCCTAGCCGTTACTCTAACCTTCTCTTTCTGGGTAAGAGCTGAGCATAAAGAAACCCTCTGGCCACCTTGTCTGATAGCAGATCATAAGACCCCCATTCCAGAGGGGGAAGGAGAGCTGCGCAGAGGCTGAGGAGAACCCTTGGCCGTCTGCTACGTCACATCACTTCCTTCTGGTCCAGCCACATTTCTGTACAGCTGTTCATTCTTCATTGAACTTAGGCATAAAAGTAGACAGTTTTCCCTGGACCTTTGGTCCTTCATTTCTAAAGATTCCTTTGTCACCTGAAACTGTAGGTAAATAAATCTGCAGCGCTTTTCCCTTGTTGACTGGTTGCAGACTGTGACCCTCACGATGGGACAGGACAGCCATCATGCTTTTCTGCCCCCTTGGAAGCAAAGTAACACCTTGAACTTACATAAGGTGTTATTCAGTTAAGTACTTTTACTTCCTTCCTTCCTTCCTTTTTCCTATTTGTGCATATGCCTGTTTCTCTCAAATATAAACTCCTTTACATCTTAATCATCTAACACAATGCCTGACACAAGAAGTATTTGCTGGGTTCAAATCCAGCTCTGCCACCAGCAGTGTGGCCCTGGGTAAATGCTTTAACCTCTCCAAGCTTTGGTACTTTTGACTGTAAAAGGGGTCATAACCCTCCCAGCTTCCTCATTCAACTGCTCCTAGAGTATGTAATGTGCATAGGACAGTCTTGGGTGCAGAAAATTCTCAGCATATGCTAGCAATTGTTCTTTCCATCGTTTGAAATTATTATTGTTATTTATTATTGTTGGTAAAGTATTGAGGAATTATCCTTACAGGACTCTAGTGAGAGTGGGCAAGGTGTTGTCTGCATTTTCAGGTTAGAAACAGAGGAGCAGGCACTTCCTAATTGTCTGCCAAGGTCTCTGGCCTAATCAGGACAAGGGATGGAAGATGTGTGCTGGCTGGAATTGCTGCCCGGTGCTCCTCTGCCACCAAGGGGCTTCATTAGAAGGGCCCCCTAGAGATAACAGCAGCTCTTTGGAGAGCCAGAATCGAATTTCACACTTAGTTTCCAGAATGTCATTGGATCTCCTCTGGTGAAAGAAATCTTGACATTTAAGTCACACAGTGGAGCTCAGAACACTGCCTTTTTCTAATCATGGGACTGTCGTGGTGCCATCTCCATCACACGGTGCTGTTCACCTTGTATGCATGTGTTCTGAAACAGGCAAAAATGAGGAGTTCTCTGGCCTGGGTCTGCTGAGTTCCCTGGGGCTTGCAGATAGTTCTGTGATAGTTGTCCAAGGCAATGGGACTAGAGGAGGAGGCAGAGGGAGGCTTCTTACTCCCAAAGCCCAAACCTGAGGCCAAGAAGGGGCAAGTACACTGAGGCATGTCATGGACCAAGTACCCACTGCCAAGCCCCACAGCCTGGCCCTGCCCGACCTTTTCCCTGCCCCAGTGGAGAGACCTTGAGACTCCTCCATTGAAGACCATCTCATCCTGCTGCTCCATTCTGCAGGTGGGCAAAGGAGCACCTGGCCCAGAGAAGAGACTTCCTCCAGGGATATGTGGCAGACCTAAGACCAGAACTTGAGGTTTCCTGAATCACTGCTGAATTCTCTCATCCCACCAGGCTGCCACCAATCACCCTACCAACTCGGGACTTCATTCTTCCATTTTACCAGTCAATCATGCCACAGATATTTATTGAGCACATACTGCCTGGGAGATGGTGTACTAAATAGCAGGGATGGGTGCCAAGGCCAGGGCTCCCAATCTTGTACAGAGAAGACATCTCTAAGACTAGTAGGTGGGCACCTTGATTTCAGGCTTCTGCCAGCTCTGATATTCCAGCTCTCAGTGCAGCCAGATTAACCGGCTCCCTGGACTCTAAGACTGGGTCAGGTCCCCTGCCTGGGACTGCTGACTTCCACTGCTGAGGCCCCATCCTGACTGCTGTACCTTGGCTCAGGGTGGCAGTACCAGTCTCTTCCTGCTCTAGATGTCTCCCAGGTCATGGGTGTCCTCAGCTGAATGGGACCACTCCCTCCTCTGAACCCTTGTCACTCAAGCTGGCCCTGCTTCACCCAGCACTGTACTTCATGGCTGTTTCACCACCACAGCCAGGCATTGAATCTGGGGGGGTGGGATGGCCTCGATCTCCTGCATGTCCCCAGCCTCAGTGCCTAGCCATGACCAGTGCTTCTGAGTCTGTGCATGATCCCAATTATCCAACAGCTGTGTGTCTCTTCCAGGCTGCGGACCAGGTGCTAAGGGTAGGCCTGAGGACAGGATAGACTGGCCCATGTCCTAAAGCAATGCGTCCATTGAGGAAGGAATGAAAGATGCTTCATGCTTTCCTGATCCCCTCCATGGCCAAAGCGAAGGTGACTGCAGTGGCCTCCTGTGTTCACCCAGTCATGTTTCTGTTGGTTCGTTCGTTCATGCAGGAGCAGGTTAGCCCCAGACTCTGCCCCTGTGAGGGCAACCAGGGGCATAGGTCAGTGGATAGCATTGTTTCTTGTCATGACGTGCAGGGGCAGGAACCCCAAAGCAGCACACCTCGAGCAGCACAGTGAGGCATGGTGGGGTGTGGGGCGCAGGCTCTGGGGCTGGGCTGCCTGAGTGGAGTCCCTGTTCCTCTGTTTCCTGGTGTAGACAACAGAACAAGCTGTGTCCTTCACCTTCCTCGTGACACACTGGTGATGGTTGTGAAGACAGTAACAATGTCCTATCTCGTGGGGATTGTCCATTGAATGACCCAATAGGTGCAAGCTCTTAGCACACAGCACACAGTAGGTGCTCAGGAAAGGTTAGCTAATATTAGCCTTACATGCCTCAAAGCAAAGGGATACCTACCTTTAGGGTTTTTGGTTTTGGTTTTAGTTGTTTTAGTTGTAGGTGAACATAATACCTTATTTTATTATTTATTTTTAATGTGGTGCTGAGGATGGAACCCAGTGCCTCACACATGCTAGGCAAGCATTCTACCACTGAGCCACAACCCCAGCCCCCTACCTTTGGTTTTAAAAGGTTAATTGGATGATAGTAGAGGAAGCCCATCTTGAAAGAGGGCTGCCTGTGCTCAGTGAGGACTGGGCCAGGGCCTGACAGAACACAGGAGGAGCTCTGTTTTTGCCTGGGTTCAGTCCTACTACCAACTGTCCATCCTAGAGAAGCAGCAGGAGTGGGCTTAGACAAGTCTGCTTACTGCATGATTGGCCTTCAGTGAAGAGGCGCTAATGAGGAGAAGCTGAGAGTTATCAGCAGTCTTGGGATTTACCGGGGCCTACTTCTAACTGCACCCTTCTGAAACTTGGGAAAGCTATGCCATTCCCTGCTTTAGTAAATCGAGTGTTGAGAACACTGGGCTATTCCCTTCTGGAAGGAAGCTCACACTGACCGCTGAATCCTCCCCATAGACATCAGACCAGGGTTTGTGATTCATGTCCAGAGGTGAAGGATGTTCCTGTAGGAGGCTGGGCTGAACATGCTACACACAGAATATTCCAAAGAAGAACATTCTGGAGACAACAGGCACCTAGGAGAAAGTCCATGTCCTTGCCTTGAGGCTTTTAAGCCAGAGGCACAAGGGCAGCTATGGATATGCTCCCTGGCCTGTTCTTCAGCACACAGGGGAGCATATCATACTGCCCTGAGAGTTGTGGAAGCACACCATGTGTTAGATGAGGCCTTAGCTGTAAGTGGTAAGTGCTTTTCCTCGAGAAAGTCACTTAACTCTTCTGAACTTTGCTGTCCACGCTAGGATGCAGGTAAAAATCACACAACCAGTAGTGGCCCCACGGGGACAGCCAGGACCTAGTGGATAGGGAGTCCCCAGAGTTGGCAGTCCCAGGGCTGCCTCTGTAGCTGTGCAGCACCAGAGTCTGGGTCAGCACTGGATGACTCTCTGGATACTCCCGGTTCCAAGATGGCAAGCATCACACCCTCCCACGAGGAGTCCAGAGGAGAAGGGAGACGTGGGGCAGCCCTGGACTTCTCCTTCCTCCACTTTGAATGAGGCTTTTTGGCCACTCTAGTTGTCACACAGGCAGGAGAAAAGGGGCTTCGGAATGGCTCCAGTCATCCATCGCCTGTCATGTAACACAAAAGTGGACATGCTAAGTCAATGGGAAGCTCTGCCCACGGGTCAGCATGGTGATGGCAAGGTGGGCCTAGTTTCTTCTGCAGTTTTTGCCCTTTTTTCCTTCATTCGCTCAAAAACAAGAACGTTGTCCCAAGGGGCATCCAACAGCTGGGTAACTGATGAATCCTGGCAGCACAAACTGGTGGGTGAAGCAACTGGGCAAATTGTCTATCCAGAGGAGCCCAGCCTCCTTCGCTCCCTGGCACCTGGCCTCGCCCTTCTCCAGCAGGTCAGGCTCACTTGTCCCTGCAGAGGCTCCACCCAGCTCCTGGCCTCTGGGGTCCTTGCCCATCTTCCTGCGGTGCCATGTGGAGTGGAATGGGTGTCCAAAGCTGGGCCACCATCCGTCTCTGCGTGTTCATCACCGCAAAAAGGGGCATGACATTTTAAAAAGAAGAAAAGCGAAAGGAAACTTAAATGAAAGACTTCAAAAAATAGTGGATGAGGACACGGGCGGAGGTGCCTGGCCTTGCACTGCAGCCGAGTCTCTGTCCCCCTCCCAGCTTTCACTCCCCTCCTTCCTCCCCAGACCCCTAATCACTCTGCCCTGGTGGCAGAAAAATGCCTACAGCCATGCAAATGAATATCGCAGTCATCAAGACGAGTGAGTCCTCACTATTGGTCCTTCCTTGAGTGTCTGAGACCCCCACCCCTGCTACCTGGCTGCCCCCCAGAAGGACCTGAGAGCCTTGTCTTTGAGAAGAAGCACTGTGGGTACATCCTTTGAGTCCAGAGTAGTCGTTTCAAGGTGAGACTTAAGCTGCCGAGAGACTTACTGCCTTGGAACAGCTGAGAGAGACCTCTGCCAGGCCAATACCATATTTTCAGGCTCCTGGAATATTGAAAAGTGAAGAACCCTCAAAACAAGGTCACAAAATTGTGATCTATTTTAACTATGTTTCCTTGGCAAATTAATGCTCTGGACTTCCACAAATGTAATGGAATATAATTGTGCTCCCTAAAAAATAATTATAGGATTTGCAAAGATACTAATTCACAGAGCAGTGCTGGCCATGTGGTCCTATAATTGGACACAAATTAGAGCTTGTGATGGACACTGTCACCTTTTCTCCCAAGAAGTCTCCTCCCAACTCTACTACCTCATTTGGTCCATGCCCCATATTTGAGCCCTTTGTGAATGTACAGTCCCTTCCTGGCTGCCATGAAAGAGTCTAGGTGACCAATAAGCTAGAATTTAATGTGCCAATGGGTGTCACGGACTGAGAAAAGGATTAGGTTTGTTGTGGCAGTAGCACCATGTAGGTGAGGCTGTGAGTCACAGGCTGGTGGGGATGTCCAAGGTGGTATCTGTGTCTCCCCCAGCTTAGAGTCCCACTGTATAGGACCTCACATGCAGTGTGCTGGTGGGTGTTAGTCAGCTGTCCATCACTATAATAAAATACCTGAGATAATTAACTTGTAAAAGAGAAGGTTTAATTCAGTTCGTAGTTTTGGAGTTTCTAGTTCAAGATTGGGTGGTCCCATTGCTCTGGGCCTGTGACGGGCATGCCAGATGGTAGCAGTGGGGAGTGCAGGACAGAACAAACCCACTTACATCATGATCCAGGGGGCAAAAGAGGAAGAGGAAGGGGCTAAGGTCCCACTAAGAGCATGCCCCCAGTGGCCTAAGGGACCCCCCACTGGGCACAAGGCACAAGGTGCAGTCTTCCTTCCCTGCATCTCACCTGAGTCCCAGGAGTCTGTCTCTCTTCTTGGCCACAGCTGGATCACAGGCTCACCCCTGAACCAGCCCCTGAGATCAAGGGAAGTTGACGCTGTGAATGATGGGCTGAGGGGTTCCTGGGACAAGTGAATGTCCCATAGGAGAACCAGGGGGTCAGGGCTGGAGTGTAGCTCAGTGGCAGAGCACTTGACCGGTGTGCCTGAGGCTCTCCAAAATTAACAAAAGAAACCGGGTGGTCATGAAAAAGAAAATGGAATCAGAAGAAACAGATGCTGGGCAGGCTACCCAACACAAGCCATCCCGACTCTCTCCTTGACTTTGGCCCTGCCTACAGTTCTCTGTTGAGGTGATTCATGGGGCAGTGGTGCAGGCAGCCAGATGATGCCAGCTGGCAGGGGACATGGACACACAGCGCCCCCATCACCCAGCTCATCTCGCCTTTCCCTGGGAACATATGGGAGAGTTGGGGATGAGGAGGAAGATGGGCCTGTGGCAAATGAAGTCTCCACAAGGAGACTCTGGTCTTCCCCAGATGCCTGAGCCAGTAGGGACCTTTGAGATGAGCCTGTAGTGACCTCGTTTCAGAGCTAGGGAGGCAGAACTCCAGAGGGCTGTGCCCAGGGAGGTGAGGCTGTGCAGCAGCGGTGAGAGCCAGGCTTCAGGGTCGGGAGACATGACTTTGAACCCTGGCCCTGCCCTATGCCAGCCATTGCACTTTAGGCTAGTCAGTGGCTCAGCTTCCCCATCTCAAATGTGGAAGCAGTAATACCTATGCACAGGGTTGTTAGGACCAAAAGAAATCACACATGGTAACAGCCAAGCAAAGTGCCTGGTAAACAGCTCCTATTACCCACCTCTTGTCACCCACTCTACTGTGTATGGTACAGGGTCAAGACTAGATTCCAGAGTGTGACCTTTTCCAAACCAGATAAAAGGTCAGTGTCAAGGCATCTTAGCTACTGCAGGTCAAAAATCATCTCCTCCCAAAAATCACCTGTGGTTTCTGGTTCCAGGCTGGGAGACAAGGTGCACCACAGCCTGCCCCCTTGCTGATTCTTAGAGGTGGGCCGAAGGGAGCTCCCACTGAACCAGACCCAGCGAGGTCTGCAGGAGACTCCCGAAGAAGTAGAGATGAGGAGAGAACAGGCTCACAGGAGAGGGAAGGGACAGGGAAAGGAGGAGAGCAGCAGACAAGGACACATGACGGTCTGGGAAAGTGGAGATGGTTCTGCCCAGGAAGGGTGTCCCAGTGTCCAGGTAGGGAGGGAGGCGCTTAGCACAGCACGTGGCACAGAGCAGAGGCTCCCAAAATGTCAGCTGCTTTGTTCATTTTTATGAGGATCACCCATGGCTCTGTAACTGTGGTTCCCCAGCCCTCCAGCTCAGGTGTCTTCTCTCCTGACACCACAGCATCTGGCTTTCTCATTCATGCACTCAAGAAATGTGTGTCGAGCCTGGCATGGTGGCGTGTGCCTGTAATCCTAGCTGCTCGGGAGGCTGAGGCAGGAGGATCAGGATTTCAAGGCCAGCCTCTGCAATATAGTGAGGGCCTAAGCAACTCAGTGAGATGCTACCTCTGAACAAAATACCAAGAAAAGGGGGGTGGGGGTGACAGGGGATGTGGCTCAGTTGTTAAGTGCTCCTGGGTTCAATCCCTAGTACCAAAAAAAAAAAAAAAGAAAAGAAAAGAAAAGAAATAAAATATGTACTGAGCCCTTCAGTGTGCCAGCAGCGTGGAAAGCACTGGGCAGCCTGGGAGCAAACGCCAGCAGGTGTGTGCCAGCCTGGAGCTCAGCTGGCCAGCAGGTGCACAGCCCTGCATAGTTCCAGGGAGCTGAGTGTCCTGCATGGGCCTGGCTGGCCCGTGCTGAGGACAAGGCATCTGACAGAAAGCAGAAGGCCTGGCATTAACGAGACAAACGAGGAGGGAAGGGAGGGAGAAGGCTTCAGGTGGCGGAAGGACACATGCAAAGACCTTGATGTGGGGAGCCCCACTGAGCATGAGGGTCTGAAGTAAGTCCAGTGCCACTGGAGCCCGAAGGTCAAGGAGGGACAGTGGCAAGATATGACACAGAAAGAGGAGGCAGGGAGGAGAGCTTCGAGGCATGGAAGGCATTTGGCTTTGTTCCCAGCTCAGCAGGAAACCACTGGTGGTGTGAAGCTAGGCTGAAACACGACTGGCCTTTGGGAAGTCCCACTGTGGCTGTGGGGACAGTGGATAGATGGACAGCAGGAGTGTGACAGAGAGATGAGCTGAGAGGCTACTGCAGGTGTCCACCAGACATGGAGCAGTCCTGTGCACACCCCGATGGACCAGGAAACGTGCAGGCACTCTGCTAAGCACAGAGCATGCTAAACCCAGCAGGTAGAGGCCTGCTGCCCACACCAGTGCAGGTGGACCCCCAGGCCCTAAGGACAGCGGCAGTCCTGGCACCTGCACCAGGTGTCCTCAGAGGAAGCCACCTCCAGACAGTACATCCACAGCCACTGTCCCCTCTCAGCCCTGACCTCTACCCCTTCTAGGCATGCTGACCTCTGTTCCCTCAGCCTCACCCTGGCCTCAGTTTCCTCATTTATAAATCAGAGATAAATTATATATTTTCATGATCAAATAGCCATGGGTGGGAGTTCTTGCAATACAAATGCTCTGCCAAACGTGGCATGAACGCGTTCCTGTCCATCAGTGCCCACAGACCTCTTGTGGCCCAGGCAGCAAGCTTATGTGGCCCAGCTAGCAGGCCACAGCCCAAAAGCAACCAAGGGCCTCTTGAGGAGATGCAGATTAGGATCATTTGCACAACCAAATTCACCTCCCCCAGTATTTCTGGTCTGAAGTCCCCAGGGCACAGTCCTGAACTAGCTCACTGTGGAATTCGGTCCAGCTCTTCCAACTCCGCAGGAGCCTGCTGCTCCTCGCCCACCCTCTGCCTTCCTCTCTCCTTCCTGCCACACTTCCCATGGCAGCCTCACTCCCTGCCTGGTGCCAACACCAGCTGGTTCCCCAGGTGACCACTGAACAAGGAAAGGAAGGACAGCTCTCCTGGCCCAGGGTGCCTCTCTAGACAGTCTTGCAGGTCACCGTACGCACTAGAGGCTCCATCACTCTTTCCTGAGTCTGTGGTTGTGGACCTGAGTGATGAAGTCTTTGACTCCAGACTCTTCCCTCCCTGGGACCATGTCCAAGGGTTGCACTCTGCAGCAAGGAGCCTGGGCTGGTGCATCTTGTCATGGAGAACCACACTGCACATCCTTGAGTGAAGCCCAGTGTGTGATAGGGCAAAGAGCTCCGGCCTTGGAGTCAGGCAGGCCCAAGGGCAAAGACTGGCTCTCCGCTTTCTAGTTTTGTGACATCAGGCAGTTTCCTCAACTATCCTGAACCTCAGTTTCTTCATTTGTAAAATGGAAATAATACCAATGTCTGTCAGTTAGAACACAGACTCCTCTGCTCTAACAGAGCCCCAAAATTACAACAGTGTAACAAAGTTTAAAATGCATTTCTGTCTTGCCTGATCAGCCCAGATGTGACACAGGGTCAGGCCTCTCTGTCCTTACTCCATCACACACTCAGGGTCTCTGCCTCCATTGCAGTCAAACAGGCTGCTCCTGCTACCCCTTCCAGCCAGCAGCAAAGGGAGAAAGGGGAATGGAAGGCCGCAGTTTGCAGAAGGAGAACTGAATATAGAAGGCCTGTGTGCCAGGCCAAGGGGTGTAGATTCTCCGTGGCGTGGACTGGGAGGCATCTGAGTCAAGAGTAAGGCCAGTGACAAGCAGTTTGTCCTACTGAGCAGAGTAGTCACAGGTCTCCTCTCTGGACCTGGTGGCACCAGGTCAGTTTGCCTCAGATTTACTTTTTATTCAAGGCCCAGTGATTCTCTTCCCCTGGCCCAGAACATCAGAATCTCATGTCCCCACCCCTCTGGCCACTGAGGGGACTTCCCCTTGCAGGACAGGAGTCTTGGTGGGCCTGTTTCTCAGTCCAGGTCACTTCACTAGAGGGCCTTTCCTCTGGTCACTCAGTCCTAGAAACCATCAGTCCTCCTGCCTCCTCAGGGAAGCCTCACTGGCTATCCCACACTTCCTTCATAAGGTGTCCCTGTCCCTCACAGTGTGTGGCCCCCCATAGAGCTTAATCACAGACCCCTTCTCAGTAGGCACCTTGCTGTGGACCTTCATTTTTGCACTGGGCTCCTGTAATTCAGGATTCCTCTATCATGAGTCCCAGAATAGGTTACAGAAAAACTCATTTCTTGCTGAGCAAGTTTGGGGACACAGACTACTTCCTTGTGGAGAACCGCAGCACACACTCCCTGTTAAAGGCACCCAGAGGCCGAGGCAGGGAGGCCTATGCACATGTCTCACCCGGTGTTCCCAACAAGTTCAGTGATCCTTACATAACCATTCACTGGGGCATCCTTCCTTTCACTGAAGAAGACACTGAGGCACAGTGTGAGGACACTTGCCCAAGGTGATACCATCCTGTGACAATAAAGCTGAGACAAGAGCCAGGTTTCCAGTTTCTGGGCCAGGGATTTCCTGACTGTGAGCCTCTCTCCTGCCCCCACCGGGAGCAAGAACCACCTTCTCCACCTCCAGTACCACAGTGGGCTTGCTTTCCTGTTGCAGAGACCCGCTCTGCCCCCTGGCAGCTGGAGAGCAGGGTCACAGCCATCTGCCTCCCATGCTGCCATCTTTGGCCCAACAGTGCTGAGGCCCTGGGGTGGTGGGGGCGGGGCAGATCAATCTCCAGGTTTGGACCAGTGATCTCCTGCTGTGTTAGTCAGCTTGGCGTTGTTGTGACCAAAATGCCTGACAAGAACATTGGAAGAGGGAAAATTTGTTTAGGCTCAGGGTCAGAGGTTTAGTCCATGGTGGACCAGTTCCAGTGCTCTGGGCCCAAGGTGATCATGGAGGAAGGGCATGTTGGAGGGAAGCTGCCCAGGACATGCTGGCTGGGGAGCAGAGAGGGAAAGAAGGACCACAGAGAAGCCTTCCAGGGCACCTCCTCAGTGGCCCACCTCCAACCAGGCCCCACCTGCCTGCAGTCGAACCAGGATGGACTGATTAGGTTGCAGCTCGTCATCCAGTCATTCCACCTCTGAAGGCGCCAGCATCAACACAGGAGCTCATGTCCATCCAGACCACCGCCGTCATCCATGAGAAGGGCGGCCCTCGCGCTCCTTGCACTCTGCTTGCCCCCAGGAGTGGCAGGACGGGGCAACCCAGGCAGCCCTGTGCCCCGCGCTGTTCTGAGCACTCCTCACATGTTACGCATTTGATCCTCTTCTCTTGCCCGTGTTTCTTGACAGGACCTGATGGGAATGTGGATTCTACTATAGTCCTCTTTCTCCTGATGAGCAGGTCTGGAGTTCAGAGAGTAGCAGCCCATGGCCACCCACTCGTGAGTGGTGGAGCCAGGGTCTGATCCAGCATCCTGGATCCAGAGTGTGTGCTTTTAGCCCATTAATGAGACAGAGGCCCCCATATCCATCTTGGCTTCCCCACCAGGAACATCACTGACCAGGCACCGAACTGGGCATGTAGTAGATAACCAACAAGTGCTGAAAAGCAGGGAAGAGGCCAGGCGGGGCCAGACGGCACAGCAGCTCTGACGTCAGCTGTGCTTCAGCTGGCCACAACTCACGGTCACGCCTGGCCCTGGGGCAGGTGAAGCTGAGGGTCCACAGAGCAGCAAAAGCCTCATCTGCTCCTGTCAAGGCCTCATCTGGTTCTGGGGCCACAGCCACCATGGGCAAGAGAACACCCCAGTGCCTGCCTCTGGGGCATGGAGTGTGAGAGCCCTGAACACAACCTTGAACTCCAGGACTGGAAGCTTCCAAGCTGTGCGGGGGAGGAGAATAAGCCTAGCTCTGCAAGGGGAAGAGTTGGGGGAGGTGGGAAAAGGCAGCTACCCGTATGCACCTCAAGCCACCAGCCCCGGGGCGTGAGTGACCAGCACGCGGGCCAGTGTGTCCCGAAGGGCAGGAGCACAGGCAGCCTGAGGCCTCCAGGGACTCAACAGGCAGGGTTCTCTGTCAGGTGAGGGTTATCGCTGGGCAGTGAGAAGGCTGACCCTCTGTGTTCTCCTGTGTAACCACAGACAAGTCCCTCAATGGTTCCATCCATTAAATCTGAGGAACCAGATCTAGGATCTCTCCTTCCCTCCCCAACCCCCATTTCAGTTATTTAAATTCTAGAAAGTTCTATAAATTCTCCTGGCAGAACTTAATTGCTAAGTTTAGGCAATTGCTAGGCATAGAGCTCTTCCAAGAGAAAGAAAACCCCAAGCTCCAGAGTTGGGACACATATGAAGTTGAATATGGACCCAAGGAGGGAGTTTGCACCAGACCATTAGCCACCCAGGCTGCAGGAGACAGAACCCTGGCCAGCTACAGTGTGCCACCTGGAACTATGGCCCCAGATGGGACTGTGAAAAGTGGGCACAGTCCCTGCCCAATAGGAAGTTTTAAACTCTCCCTCTGAAGTTTCGATCATTTTGATCTATAAAAGAACAGACAGTGGACAGGTAACAAGAGCAGACCATTTTGACAACATGCCTAAATCATAGTGAGACACAAACAGGGGCACCATGGACAAGCCTCCTATACTCCCTCTAGGGACCCGGGCTTGGGCTTTAGGGAAAGGGATGTGGCACAGGAGGATGTGAACAGTAAGCAAGGGTTGTCTTGGGCTACAGAGAAGTCTTCCAGAAACAGCCAGCTGTGGCCATCAGTCTGGGCCAGGTGTGGGACCCCCAGTCTCTCCTTCCTGTGGAAAGTCCCTCCCAGGTAGAACGGGGCTACCCGATAGAAAGGCCTCTGTCTTCGAGTGCCATTTACTTACTGAGATAGACAGATGTAAATTTCTTTACAAAAGGACAGCTTTTCAGAGCTACTCCTGTGACTGCAAATAAGCAGTTTGAAGAATGCCAAAGAAGTATGTCTGGGGTGGTACATCTTACTCTCCCACAGCTGGCACACGTAGGCCATCCAGTTGAAGCCACTAAATCAGGCAGAAAAACACTGTCAAGTGTTGAGTCATTTGTGTCAAGGGTAGCTGTGTCTCAGGGATGCACGGAGAGGAAGAGCCATGCAAAGCTGTCAGCAGCAGTCTGGTCAACCCAGAAGGCTCCGGGTAGGGGGAGAGCTGGAGGGCGGACTTCGGGAGCTCTTCGCTAGGTGAGGGTGAGGGTGTGGCAAGCAGAGCAGGCTCGGAGTCAGGTTTGGAAGGCCAGGGAGGCCTTTGGACAGCTGAGTGAGGGCACTGTCACAAAGAGTTTGTACACATTTTACTGACTGGCCCTCACTCCATCCCCAGAGCTCATGATGCCATCAGGGCACTTAGGGCTCAGAGCAGGAGGAGACGATGCTGCTAAATATCCCTGCCCTGTCAAGCCCCCAGTTGAAGCAACCTCTTCCCCAGCCTCCCGCAAACCCCTACCTGCCCCACACCCTGCAATCTGTGCTCCAGGTGACAGCCCAAGTGAGCCAGTGAATACGCACATCTGATCCTTCCTGAGCAGCCATCCCTCAGTGGATAAGGCCCTACCCCATCTCCCAGAGCTCCCACCACAGGATCTGCTGCAGCCTCAGCTCCAGGGCCTCTCTGTGAGCTGTCTCCACTCCTCCACCTGCTCCTCACTCCTGCAGACCTGGATTTTGCTGCCACCTCCTCTGGAGTCCCTCCCTGGCTCCTTGAGCCCAGGGAGCTATTTCAGGACCTTGTCACACTTTGTAAATGTATGTGTGAATATTTCGTCAATGCCTGTACTCCTGCTAGGCTGTAAAGGACAGGTCCAGGGCCTGAATGACTCCAGCTGGAATCAGTCCCCAGCACCCAGCACAGTCTGGCCCAGAGTAGGCAGGTGCTCTGAGGACAGTCATTGCCCATGGTGTGCCAAGTGGTCTCCTGGGGTTAGAATGCATGTGTCTCTTCCAAAACTGAGAGGTCCCTCCCTCCCCTGTAGCAGTTCATCCCAGGAAACAGCTACTGGCAGTCCCTGCCCAGCCCTCCCAGCCTGCAGGTCTGGCTGTGTCTCAGATACTAAGCAGCCATCATGGAATTGGGTATCCCCGCAGGCTTGGTGCAGTCAGAGCCCCGACACGCAGCCAGGCCCAGGCCTGCTCCCACACGTGCACCTGGGAAGCAGTGTAGGGATGGCATGAGGAAAGGCAGAACTGCAGAGGATATAGCCTACGTGATCTGCCCCCTAACATGGGTCTTGACAGTTCTGTGGTGACCCCTGAGATCTGGGACCCTTTGTTTCCTAGATCGAAGTCCTGGTCTTGGCACATGAGTAAATCCCTTTGACATCCACCATCACAATCTGATGTGAAAGCCCGGGTTGGGGCAATGGTGTAGGGAGGTCTGTGTCCCACAGCCAGCTCCTCTCTGTAGACAGTGGCTTTGTCAACCCCCCCGACCTCAACTCAGGGCCTTTTGCTGGACTCTTGACATCAGGCCAGTGAAAGAAGAGAGGAGAATATTTGGGAGGTTGCAAGGGAAGTGTCTGGGGCTAGGCTGCATTCCTTTGGCCAGAACTTGGTCCGGGGTCAAACCTATTTGCAGAGGAGTCTGGGAAATGCCTGGCTATGCCCTCGGGAAGAAAAGACAAAATGGTTTTGTCAACAGGCAGCCAGCTCTGGCAAAAGCTCAGGTGTGAATTTTAGCCGCACTGCTGCCAGCTTGTTGAAGCACCACCTTCAGCTCGACAAGAGACCTGTTTTCCTGGCACCTTTGTCTATTGCCTGCTTCTCACGTGGTCCCGCCTAAGTTTCACTGGCTGAGCAGTTAGGGTATCACTCACTCCTCTATGACGTGACAGAGTATCAGCACTGCTGTGGTGGATCATCCCAGGATCTGTAGAAATAGGTTGGCCTTGTGACACCTACAGCAGACAGCTCTGGAGCTTTGTTCTGGGTGCTGTGTGCCAGGTGAGCTCTGAGACTTCTCCTGTGGCTCTCAGGGTTTCTCTGGCATGGCACATGTATTTTGGCGATGCACACAAATAAACCTTTTAGTTCTACTTTTATATAGTGTATCTATTCTAACATGTATTTGAAGAGAAAGAACCAACATATCAAACTCACAATTTCACATACACTTAAGATGAGGCTAATTTGAGGGCTCTGTTGCTACACAGGGATAAAAGTGATATGTGAATGATAAGTCTGGGGATGCTGCCTGGGTTGAAAGGCTCAGATGCCAGACCACCTTGTTTGAGCTGTGACTCCAGTGCTTTCTAGCCGTGTGACATCTCTGTACCTGTTTCCTCCTGTGCGCCATGTCCCCGTGCTGCTGTATGCACAATATAGCACGGTTGTATCCCGTGCTTAACATAACACCTGGCGTGTACTGTGTGCTTGGTACACATTAGATATTCATGTTGTTAGGAAATACTGCAGCATGTCATTTAGCTGTGTCAACAGTTTCCTGGTAGGTGTTATTACTGCCACTTTATATACAAGCCAAGAAAGGTTAAGTCACTTGCCCAGCTAGTAGCAAGTCATGTCCTGACGCCAGCTATGCCTGACCACTGGGTCAGGTTCTTTAAACTCTGGCTCTGACACTAACTTAAGAGGCCACTCTGAGCAGGCCCCATCCTGCTCTTCTCAAGCTTCCTGTGTGTTGGGAGTGGGGTACCTGGTCTGTGCTTTGTGCAGGACAAGTCTTGCAGAACTTGGGGTCTGCCATCCTATGCTCCAACCACAACAGATTTGTTTTAAAAAAACAAAAACAAAAACAAAAAAAACAGTGAACTGGATGAATGTGGGGATCTGTGGGCTCTGCCCCACCCGATCCTCTGCCCACCTCTGGATTTTCAGTACCGTCTCTCTCCATCCCGTCCAGCACTTCATCATAGGCCACTTCAAACCTGCGCCAATCATAGACTGTCACTTATCCAGTCATCCGCGGGGACATTTGCATTGTTCAGTTCTGTTGCTACTCTGAGCTACAGGACTAGAACATTCCCGCGTGAGTTTTGTGTGGACGTGTGTTTCCATTTGTCTCAGTAGCCACCTAGAAATGGAGCTGCTGGGTCGTATGGTAAGAGTGTGAGAGTGTGCCAACTGCGTAGAACACTTGCAGGTGCCGTCCAGAGCGGTGTGCCTCTCAGAGCTCCACCTGCAGTGTGTAAAGTTCCCGTTGTCCGACACTCCCTTCGACATTGGATTGTTGTTCCTCTTCATTTTAATTATTCTAGTGTGTACATAGCAGCATTTCACTGAGGTTTTAATTTGCATTTCCCCGATGACTCATGATATTTAGCACCTTTTAATCTGTCTTTTGGGCATCTGTGTATATTCTTTTGTGAAATATCTGTTTAAATCTTTTATTCTCTCCTTCTATTGGGTTGTAGCTCTTCTTATTGTTGAATTGTAAGTTTTTTGTTTTTTTTTTTTAATATCCTGGATCCAGGTATACGTACCATGAATATTTTCTTTTGGTCTGTGGCTTGTGTTTTTAGAATTGACATTTATAAGAGGATTAATTAACGAATGTTGACTTGTCAGCTCCCAAGCATCCACCACTATCCTCCACCTCCCATTTTAATCTTGGGGATCCTTTCTAACTATTTGTGTTTGGCTGTGTGACATCATCATCTGCAGGCGGGAGGTATCTGGCACTAGAGGTTGAACTTGTAGCCTCAGAGGTCAGACAGTCCTGAGTCCTAGTCGCAGCTCCATATCTCACCTGTGGGCAGGTCCTTCACCTCTGCCCCCGAACCTTGTTTTTCTGGGGTGTGAAATGGGAATAGTAAACCACTTTCCCCCTTGGGCTGTTGTGAGGATGAAATGAGCTGAGGATAGCAGAGCTTGCCTCGGGGCCTGCCACCTAGCCAGGATACTCTGCTGCACCTGCTGGCACTCTTGTCGCCGAGGCCACCAGCACCCAGCCCCAGCCTGTAAAAAGCCAGGCTGCACACAGTGGGCCTCTCCTGCCTTCCTCTGGATTTGGGACGCACCACCTTCCTCCTGATCATGCAGGCTGAAACCCTGGGCTCCTCCTTTATCCTCTGTATTCCACTTCCTGTTCCGAAAAGACTCTCAAATCAGCCCTTCCTCTCTCTGCCCAGGCCACTGCCCCAGTCTACCTTACCTGTCCCCAGTGGTCTGAAATAGCTCCTGTTACCTGCATGGCTCCAGCCTCTGCTCCACCATCTCCCACCCACCGTCTCCCACCCCATGTGCTGCTGCTACAACTGTCAAAGTCTTCTTTGCTCAATCAGAAACCTGGGGCTCCTGGGGTGCGTATTTGGGGGAGACCACTCTGTAGGGGCAGGGCTAGGCTTCCACTGGTTCATCTCTGGTTATAAATAACAGGCTCTATTCTTAGCCGACCAGCAATTGTTCTCCTCCCCTACCTCCCAGAGCTCCATTAGGGACTTTGGCTGTCCTTACTGGAGACAGGCCATTGCTGGCCTTTGGCAGGACCCATTCCTTTGATACGTGATCAGAAAATTCAATTATAAGACCAATTACTGATTTCCTGAGCTTTACAAGGGAGACATGAAAGTTTGATTAAGTTTGAATTCCTCTCTGGCTGATTGCCAACAGAGGCCAAATAGGCTTGTGGGAGATTTTTGTTGTTGTTGATTCTGGTTTTTGTTCTGTGGCAGCACTCTTGGGGTGGGGGGTCACACTGGTTTTGTGTTGTGGGGTTTTTTACCCCCCATTACTCGCTGAATGGCTGTTCCCCTGTTGTGATGCATGAGATGTAAATCCCCCAAAGACTCGTTGCCAGGGTGACAGGCTCCGGAATTGAGCTCAGCTAAACAAAGTCCTTCAGCTTTGAAGGGAGAAGCATTTGTTTCCCATACAGAGTGGAGTTCTAGCAGCCACAAGGCTGTTTTCAAGGACACCTGCGTGAACAGGGGCACAGAAGTGTTCACCAACCTCACCAGAGTATCTTAAGCAGTGTTACTGCACTCCAACTGCTTCTGTCCCTACCCACAGGGACATACAGACACTGAGGTCATGAAGCAAGGTTCCTGAAGGCACCTCCGACCAGACCGTCATCCCTCCCCAGAACACAGGACTCTGGCCTTCAAACAGTGACAACCTGCTAGGCCTCAACAGCAAGGCTCAGGGCTGGTGGAGACTGGAAAGCAACCCTCTACCTCTAGCAAAGCACCGTGCTTTCCAGATCCTCCTGGCCTGTGGTGGAGCAGGCTGGGCTCCAAGTTAGAGTCCAGGTTGGCCCTGGGAATCCCAGTTCTCCAGAAGCTGTAGCCATCCCAGACCTCTTCCTACAAAGGGCACATTATGTAAGAGTGGTCATGGAACCCCACTCAAAAGTGTGCCCCGCTCCCGTGCCTAAAATTCCCTAATTACAGATAGAGCCCTTCGCAAGATCTCCAGGATCCTAGTAAAAGGGCTAGGCCCCTGGTAGGAGAGGCATCTACCGCTAGGGATCAGTCCTCAGCTCAGGAAGCCACACATGGGCTCCCCGTACCTCCCAAAGGATTTGCCCGGCCCTGTGCCTCACCTACACAGCCCTCTCTTGACCCAGGAGCTGACACGGAGGGCTGGGTTCACAGAGGTCAAGGGCCTTCCCAGCATCCCACAGCCAGGAAGGGCAGACCCCAGACTTGAACCAAGTCTGTCTGCACACATGGCCCCCAACTGCGTGGATGCCCCCATTGGCACACACCTGCCTTCTGGTTAGCTTGTTTGCTTGTGTGTTTGTTTTCACAAGGTAAGGATTTTTTGTAAGGTTTGAATTTGGGTTTTTTCTTTCTTTTTTTTTTTTTTTTTTCTTTTTTAAATGAAACTGTACAGCCTGCTGGTGGAGTTGTAATTAGGAAATGCTGTGTTAGTCAGCGAGGCAGAATTGAAAAATAACCAGGCAGTGCCGGATGGATTCTTTTCCCCCTGCTTAGAAATTCCAGTTTTGCCACACTGGGGGAGAGGGGGTTGTGGAGAGGGGGAAGGGGCACAGCTGGGCTGGGCATTCCCTCCTTTAAGCAGAACTGAACAATTTTTAAAAGTAAGTTGTCTTTGTGTGGGATGCTGTTGTCCCTGAGCAGGTATGAGGTGGGGTGGGAAAGGTGGGGAGGAAGCAGGTAAGGGAGAAACCCAGGTGGGCCTGGGCTTTGCGGGGAGGGAGTAGGTCAGGTCACTCCCCACCTGCAATGGTCAGTGACAGTGGTGGCACCAGCAAGGACGATAACAACTGCGCCCATGCACTGAGCACACAAGTCCCAGGATCTGTGCCAGATGCCCCATTTCTGGTGTTACCCTAACTGGTGGGCTTCATTTTAATAGTGATAGGTCTGTTTTGATATGAATTTAAAAAGTAAATTTGGAACTAGTGATTGTTAAGATAAGAAGACTGAGGCCAAAGTACAGGCTCAACATTTCTTAAAGTGAATCAAGTATTATACACATAGGGGCCAGGGTATCCCACAGGGGGAGCAGAAATTATGAAAACAGCAGAAGTTTGGGGACGTCCACCCTGTCCACATGAGTTAAGTCATATCCGATCAGCCTCCTTTTACAGGAAACTGAGGCACAGGAAGGTTGAGTGGCTTGCCCATAGCCACAGAGCAGGTAGTTGGCAGAGCCAGCACCTGACTGCAAACCAAGGCCCAGGGCCCTCGGCCTGATGAACATTCTTGCCTCCCTCTCCAGGTGAAGCCCTGACCCTGGCGCCAGGTTAGCCAGCCTTCCTGGGACTATCCACTGAAGGGGAGAGCCTTTCTTGCTCCTTACTAAAGCCTGGATGGAGGCAAATCCCCTCTGAGGCCTTCTTCCTCTGATCTGCTGCATGGAATTTTCTCAAATAAAAGCCTTTTCAGAAGGGCCTGGCGTGACGCTGCATGTGACTGCAGAGCTGCAGTTGCCAAGGGCTGTCTGTGCCGCCTTGCCCCTGCCCTGCCTCCACCGGCCCTGAAGGGTTTCCATTCCTCCCTTCCTTTCTCCCTGCCTCTCCAACCCATCCTTTTATCTCTCTCTTTCTTGTCTCTGAATACTTTTCCCAATAAACGGTTGCCTCAGTATATCGAGTAACTCTGCACAGCTCCTGGAAGCCTCCGAGAGCTGAAGCCCCAGAGTTGCCCACACTTCCACTTAGAGCGTCTGAGGTCTCTGACCGCCAGTGGATCTGCATGGGGAGAGCAGCCTGTCCCAAGCAAGCAGAGCGGATTTTGTGGCTTACAAACCTTCTAGATGCTTAGGTTTCATAATCGTCCAGAGTGGTCCTAACCTGGGATTATGGGGCTACAAGCCCAGAAATGGAGAGCAAATTGATGTGTGTGTGTGTGTGTGTGTGTGTGTGTGTGTGTGTGTGCCTGTGTAGTCCCTGTGTGTGGTTTTGTGTGAGTGACCACGTGTCTTCTCCAGGGAGAGGGACTTTTGTCACATCCCAGAGGCCTCCTCTAATCCTAAAAAGGTTTATCCAGGACCTACTGTGTCCCAGGCTGGTCAGCTACTAGCTACAGCCTCCAGGAATAATTCTTACAGAACCCAGAGTGGAGAGAAGAGAAGCAAGCAAACAGGAAGAAGCCAGGATGGCCATGCCCTGCGGGGAGCATGAGTGTACGGGCGGCTGCTCCAAGTCAAGGTGCTGCCCATCTGGCTCCTGGCCACAGCTCAGCCTCAGCCGACTGGGTGTCACAGTCACAGCTGACACCTACCGACTGCTCCCTGTGCTGCAGGCTGTGTCCTGGGTGGCTTGTATCCATTCCCTTAATCTTCGTAACACCCTGAGACACTGGCGTATCTAACAGGTTGGAGTGCTAAGGTTTGGGGAAGGTCACACAGTCAGTGGCAGAGTTGGGACTAAAACCTAGGGTTACCCACCTCCATCTGCCTCACTGGCCGAAATACTTGCCTCCCTGGACTTCATGCTTCTCATCTGTAAAATGGGTTGGTTCCCATTGGGTTTATTCCTGAGAAGCAAATAGGAATTCTCTAGCTCCCTGGAGGCTAAGGGGGGAGGAATTTGACAACAGCCTGGGTCACAGGGCCAGACCCCATCTCAAAAAAAGAAAAAAAAGATAATAAAAAATTTAAAATTAAAAAATATGTACATAAGCTTTTATACAAATAGACCTGAATGTCAGACTCCTGCCCCCAGCAGCGCAGGAGCCCCTGATGGAGTGTGCTGGTGCCTGTGATTTCCAGGACTCCTCCAGGGCTGCCGTGAGCTGCCAGTGTGAGGAATCTTCCTTAAAGCTCATTTTACAGATGAGAGAGTTCGACTCATCGCCACTAACTGGTCAGCATTCCAGAGAACCGCAGTCTCACTCGGAGAAGCCAGACTCGCCACCACTGCCTCCCTGACACCCTCGCTCTCATCTGCCCACTTAGGCCAAGCATTCTCAGGCGTGTCTCTCTCGCCCAGTGCAAGGCCACAGTCCCTCGCCTCCCAGAACTCCGACGCCAGCCAGGAGGGTTGAGCGCGGGCAACTGGTGCTGACGGCGGCACTGTGAGCCGCGAAACCTGCACAGGGCCGCTGTGGTCAAGGAAGCAGGGCTTGGAGCTCCTGAGCTATGCAGTTGGTGGAAGGGGTTTGGCTCTTTGTGCTCCCAGCTGCTGCCCCACCTCACAGGTATTGGTGGACCACATAACACACCTCATCGGTTCGTGTCCACGGCTCAGATCTGCTTCTGAAGCCATCCTCTTCCAGTAGCAGCGTGGGGAGCCACAGGGGTCAGAAAGGTCCAGACTCAAACCCTAGCCCTAGCTTCTGACTCCTGCCCGTGGACGTGGCTCTTCTCTGCCTTGCTCTCAGTCGGGCCCTGAGGAATGATGAGGCAGTTGACTGAGCTGGCTGTGTGTGTGTGTGTGTGTGTGTGTGTGTGTGTGTATGCCCGTGCACACACACTCAGGGAGATTGTCTTCTTTAATTTTTTTGGTTGTACTTTCTCGCTTTGTTTTGGTAAGTTATTTTTACCCAAACCCTGGCTTATATTTGCTTTGTTGTTCTTTTCTTCCAAGTGCAACGCAGCTAAAACCATGCTGCTTGGTTGAGAGGTTCGGCCATGGAGTTCCAGATGTATGTGATTAGTAAGCCTCAGTGGCCATTGTACTGAACCCACACTACAAGTCACTTAGTGCATTAAGCAGTAGCCTGCACTTAAAACTCACAGCCACGATAAGAGGTGCCTGCTGGTGCTGTGCCCATCTCATAGGGGAAGAAACAGACTCAGAGAGGCCAACAGACGGGGTTCGTAAGCCCCGTCTCTGCTCACAGAGACTGTTGCTATGTTGACATGGAGGTGTGGGTAGGAGGCCCTGAGTGCCTCCAACCACGGGTCCTGCTGGCAGGTGATCTGACAGTGACATCTGTGTCCAGTCTCACTATTGTGAACAGTCTTCTCTGATCTGCAGCTGAGACACCCCTTGGACACTCCCTCCTCACCTATAGTGTTGAATTCTCAAGGATCCCAGTGCCAGCCCAAATGACTGAGGGTCCTTGGGCCCCAGCCCCCTTCTGTCCCTGGCCTCTGCTTCCTGGCCAGTCTGAGCTTGTTCCCACCTCTTTGCTGTGAGCCAAACCACAGCGATCCAGGAACCTTAAGCTAAGCACGCCCCCTCTCAGCCTCAGTTTCCCGACTTACATGATGAGAGCACCGACAGCACCATCTCCAAGGGCCCTTCCAGGTCCGGCATCCTCTAACCTCCACCATCTCTCTTCCGATGACCATAGTGGTCTCCTGGTGTCTTCTGGGCCACTCTGCCAGCTCTCCCGGCCCCAGTCTGGCTGCACATAGCGGTCAGCATGAGCTCTCTGTTCCCTTGTTCAAAATCTTCCGTGACTTTCCACCACACTGGGAGTAAAAGCCAAACTCCTCTCCATGGCCAATAGTGCCCTGTGCTTGGGGTCAGGTGCTGACCACTGCTCAGCAGGCACTTGGGCACAGCCAGCCATCACCTTGCCAGCTGTGAGGGCACTTTACCTGAGTCCCCAATATCTCCACCTGGTCTTATGCCCTCAACTTTACACTTAAGACTTGCCCTGACATTTCCCTTTTCTTACATCTTCCAAATATTAAAAACAGCTGCTTTATAATTAATTGAATGATTCATGGAAAAACACTTTTTTCTGTCTATAAATAATTCTACCTAAAATTTTCTGGGGAGATAAAATCCTGTGGCAAGTACCCAGCACACACCGGGTACAAGTCGTCTTTCTCCCCAGCCTGGACTTGGGTCCATTTGTGTCATCTCTGGAACTCCCTCTGGCCTGAAACAGGACCTCCAAGGTCCCTCGAGGCAGGATCCATGGAGAAGGCCACGGGAGTCCTTCTCAGCCTGCAGTTGCTCATTCTGCCCACTTCTGAACAGTTTCCTGTGAATTCACCACTGCTTTTGGCGTGCCCAACTCTGTGCCCTGTCCCATGACTGGGTGGGGTATGTCAGAGGTGTGTATAGCTCCTGCCCCAGCCTTGTTTTCAGGAGTGACTCATGGAAACCCGTCGTCAACCAGTTAGCACAGTTCAGAGCCCAGTGGGGAATTCAGAGAAGAGCCAGGGTCCAAGTGGACAGGAAGCATTCCCAAAGCAGGCTCTACCAGTGCGTCCTGGCACACAAAGTGAGTCACGGTGTCCCAGCGTTCACCTTCCTATGTTGACCTGAAATGGGAAGGATGGGAATGCACTGTCCTAGAGGGCAGAGCTTAGCTGGCATCTTGGGTAGCCTTGTACAGGCTTCCCCTGGAAGCAGAAGAGGCCCTTCCAACCACAGACAGCTTGCATGCTGCTGCCGCATGCCAAAGTGGTGGTTGACACCACCTCAGAGACCGTCACACTCAAAGAGTAGCCCAGGTGTGGCTTGTGCACAGCCATTAACCACCAACTCTTGTCCCTGGCTGTCACCATTAACCAGTCACAGCTCTGAACCTGGCCTCAGTCCTTTTTGTCAAGCCAGTGCCACAGGCAACCACTGCCAAGCTATTGCGTGACTGGAGCTGGCCCTCAGGTTGAAGCCAGTTCCCCATCTCTGATCCGTCCAGCCCGTTGCCCTCATTTTACAGAACCTAGTAACAGGGAGGGGTGTGAAAAGCCACTGAGAATAGAATCCTGTATTACAGTCCAGATTTTCTAACTTCAGTGCATCTTGGATCTTCCCCTACCAAGTTCATTCAGCAAATGTTTACTGAGCACCTACTGTATGCCTAGCCTATTAGTAGATTCTGGATACAAGAGAGAGGTTACCATAGGAGCCCAGGGTCCAGTTGAGAGACCTGGACATGCAAATCACAGAAGAGAATGGGAGCCACCCCATGCCATACTTCCAGGAGAGCAGAATGCGGGGAGGCCCCTTGTCTCTGCATTCCTTGGTGCTCAGCGACTTTGTGGCACTAGATGCCTGAGTCCTCTCTGCCTGCCCCAAATCCCTGTCGTGTCTCTGGGGCTGATCTGGACCTGGGGCCATCCCAAGCAGGCAGATTACTGGCCCCTCAAGCTGGTGATATTGAAATATTGTTTACCATTCATTTCATTCAGTGAGTTCAGGAAGGCATGGCTATTAATGGAAAATTTCCCCTTATTGTTCAAGGTAAGGGATATATTAGACATTCTACGCTTACATCGCTTTTTTTGTTTGTTTTTGTTTTTGTTTTTTGGTACTGGGGATTGAACCCAGGGGCACTTAACCACTCAGCCACATCCCCAGCCCTTTTTATATTTTATTTAGAGACAGAGTCTTGATGAGTTACTTAGACTTCACTAAATTGCTGAGGCTAGTTTGAACTAACTATCCTCCTTCCTCAGCCTCCCAAACTGCTGGGATTACAGGCGTGTGCCACCACACCCAGCTTTACATCCATCCTAACTTTGTGTGGAGTTGGCTCTAAGGCTGTCATCTGTAACAAGAGAAGACTGGTTTCTCTTAGTCCTTGAAGGGAGAAAGGACCAGTGTGGACATAATTACACAATTAGGCTCAAAGGTCACTTTATAATTTCCTTCCCCCTCCTTTTAATATAGGCAAACATCGTCTGTGTGTGTTCCTGTACTTTCCTCAGTTTTCATTTGTAATTCCGAACCAGACGACCCCTTAGGAGAAACGCTAGAGGGCTGGAGATTTAGCCTCCACCCTGCAGAACAGCCCTGTGCTGTGTGACTCAGTTGCACAGTTTCACTGACCACCCACCTAGGGCTGGCTGAGAGCGGGTGACCTGCTCTGTGCCTACACATCAGGCTGCACCCACGTGGCTGTGTCAGCATTCAGCTGACAGGTAGGTGTCGAGGGAGGACACGTCTACCTCTGCTGGAGTAGAGCCAGCGCGCTTCCTCCCACTGCTCTGCTCAGGGCTAACTGGTGTCCTATTTCTTCTCCACCTGTGACCTCAGCTTCTCTCCCGGCTGGCCTCCCGGACAACCCCGCTCTCCTGGGTTTCCTGTCCAGGCAAGTGGGGACCCGAGAACAAGCTCTGGGCTGTCCCTCTGCTTCCTGACTCGCCTTCCGCTCACCCTTCTCTGCTAGGCCTTCTGAGGACAAGGGGATGGCCCCTGACACCCCTCAGCTTATGGCCTGGAATTAATCCGTTCCACAAGGAGAGCCTTGTAACTGAGCAGCATGATCGGCAAAGCCCTCGTGGGCCCCAACTTCACAGGACTCGCCATGCCCTAGGAAGAGAAAGCGCCAACAGGAAAACAAACCTGTCCAGTCACACGTGTGATAAGTGCTAGGAAGGAAAGAAGAGCAGCTCGGGCAAGAGTCGCAGAAAATGCCTGGTTTCCGTGGAGTGGGGTGGGGGTGCGAGGAAAGCCTTCTCTCAGGGATTATATTTAGACAGTGCCAAAAAATAAGGAGTCCATCTCAAAGACCGAGGGCCCAGGAGGAGCCAGTATAAAGGCCCAGGTTGTCTCGGGAACTGTTTTAGGGAAGGAGGTCAGCAGGCAGAGGAGGGACGGGGGGCAAAAGTGCGCAGTGGGGCAGGACCCCGACCCTGCATGGCCTTGTGGCTAGATGGCAGTCATCTTCAGAGGACCAAGCTCCACAGACCAGATGTGTGAATAACAGAGATTCGTTTTCACACAGTCACGTAGGCTGGAGGTCTATCAAGGTGGCAGCGTTGGTTTCTTCTGAGGACTCGCCTTTGAATTGTAGACGGCTGTCTTCTCCCTGTATCTTCACTTGTTCTTGGCGCTATAGGGATCTGTGTCCTAATCTCTTCTTGTAAGGACATCAGTCATATTGGATCAGGGCCTAGCCTGATGACCTCACTTTAACTTAATCACTTTTTTAAAGACCCTATCTCTGATTTCGTGCCTGTGTGGTACTGAGGGTCAGGACCCCAACTTATGAAGTGGGGGAGGGGGAGTATGATTCAGCCATAACCAAAGCCCTCGGTGGCCACAGTAGATTGACATATTCAAATGTCTCTGGAAGCCAGAGGCAATCAGCCCCAATGCTACCTGCTCCTTCTTTGTCCCAAGAGATAATTAGCAGGGAAAGCCAGTGGCCAGCCAAGTGAGGAAGGTAGGTGGGCTGGAGAGGGAGCAGGAGAGCTGACCAGTCCACCCCAGCCTCTTCAGGCTCTCCTCCCAACCCCCATCAAAGTCACTTGCCCAGGAAAGAGGCCTGGAAAGTGCTGTGCTGGACTCAGCGGAGTGGACCTCAGGGCCATGCCTCTCCCACCTCTCAGGTACTTCTCCAGCCTCCAGAGCCCTGGGCAGCTGGCCCCAACCACTGACCCACAGTTGGGCCTCCAGTCACTCCCTTCGCCTTACACTGAAGATAAGAGAAACTACAAGGAGGGAACAGGTCCTGGAGAAGTTACCTTGAAATTCAGAAAACGCAGAGCCAGGCTCCATCTAATTAAGATGACATTTGAAAAGGGGGTGCTGGGGGAGCCTGGGTGGCATTTTAAATTGCAGGCTGATTGTGCAGCCTCTCTAATTTTGGTTCTGCAAAGTTTCCAATTGGAACAGAAAACAGGACTTCAAAGGCACTGCCTGCTGCTGGCCAGGCAAAGGGAGTGAAAGAAGCAGCAGGGGCCCAGGCACAATGTGGCCTGGGGACTGAGCAGAGGCAGGCCCAGGTCGGCAACCACAGGGTCCACAGCCCTGCGAGCTTGCTGGGCCTTTCCTTTACGGGATCAGTGGAGCCGCTCCGGGAGGAGAGCTAATTGAAGCATGCCTTGTCCTTGGAGAGCAAGCTTTGTCCAGGCAGGGCCATCACTGGCAGAGCTCTGGCCTCTGCCCCTGCCCTCCCTGGTTCCATAGAAACAGGCCTGGTTCTTGTACATGGTGCCCAGTGTGCCCTCTTGGGGAGCAGGGGGCTTCCTCAAAGGGATATTTCCCAGCCAGCCTCCAAGCCTCTTCAGGTGGAGATGGCCGGCTCCCTCCTTCCAGAATTCTGGGAGGGGCAATGCAGCCCCTTCTGAAGTTGGTTTGGAGGTGGAGTGGCCAGCTGGCTCCAATAGACACTGAGGCTTACCTGTTCACCTGCTCTCTGAACAAAGCAGGAGCCCAGGAGAGAGCAGCCATCTGCCCTTGGTGGCTCCTGCACGTCCCTCCTTCGTCCAATTCCAGCATATCACTCACATAAAGACGCTTAGCACAACAGACTTTGCTGTTACCTATATTTTGATGCTGCTAACATTGATTTGCACACGTGTGCATACACACACATGCACACACCCAGAGGATTTAAGAGTTGCAGTTCAGAGAGCGCATTCCCAGACCCTGGTTCCCAAGGAGGCCCCAGTCGGAGAGTGTGACATGGATAACAGTGATTTACAGCAGAGGAAACCAAGCCTCAAAGAGCTGCAGGCACCTGCCCAGACCTGGAACTCCCACAAGCAACCCTACTGAGGCCCCACGCCCCATATGCATCCAGGAGGGTCTGTCCTGTGCTTCCCCTCACCACCATCTCATTGTCTCTCAGCAAAGGTCTGTCCCCAGCTTCTCCACAGGAAAGGAGGCCGATGGTGAAGTGTCAGGTGAACACGGACACACCTGAGCAAGGAGTTATGGTGTGGCTGGCGAGGTGACTTGGTCCATGGCCAGCAGTGGGTAGCTGTGGCCAGTTCCTACCTTTCTTGGGACACGTGACAGTTCCTGGGGATCAGCTGGCTGCAGGAACAGAGGAAGGGAAGAGAGTGGAGCCACCTTTGGGTCCCCAGAGTGGTGCGGGCACTCCTGGAGGCACACAAAGGACCTAAAGCTTCATGCAGACCAACTCCTCTTGTTTTAGTGGTTTTACATATTTTAGTGTATGTAGAAAAATGAGCACACAAACCTGACTTCATGTATATTGTTGATTAGGAAAAGTGAATTTTTTTAAAGAAACAGTCAATTTAATGTCATTTTTAAAAATATGAGTCCACAGAAGCAGTGCTGTGCTGAATGCAGAAAGCAGGGGAGACAGGAAGCAGTGTGTCTGGAAAGACAGGAGCAGCGGGTTGAGTCTGAAGGGCCACTGACCCAGAGGGGCCAAGTGGAGCCACTTAGGCATCCCTGCACAGAGGAGGATCAGGCAAGATCTGGCCCAGGGAGAAGGTGGCTTGAGACAGCAAGAAGGGTGGGGGAACGTGAGCCTCTGATATGGGGTGGGGGGATGTCCACAATGAACACAGGGGGGCTCACGGGGGGGCCAAGATGGTGCAGAAGAGAGTGTGCTGCTGGGAACGGGGCATGGCACCATGGGTCATGCCCAGACAGAGGGAAGAAGGAGCAGAACAAGAGGAGGAAGAGGGCAACAGCTTGAGTGGGATGGGAGGCCAGAGGCAGCCTGCCCTGTTCTTTCAGCAGGTCAAGTAAATGTGGTATGAAAGGCACAGAGGAGGAGTCCTGGGGGTTTCAAAGCTTGGGAGGAGACTGTCTGGATTTGGTTTCTGGGACTTCCAGGAATCAGTAGTTTCAGCCTCTCCAGACACTGTCCTGTGTAGGGGAGACAGCCCCCCCTGGAGCCCCAGGGCCTTCTCAGCCACAGGGCTGCTGGGGCAGGCAAGGACAGGGGATCCCTCCCACTTTCCTTCCTTCTGACCACCCTGTTCCTTCCCAACTCCCTTCTAAGACATGTTGGCTGCTAGGAGACCCAAAGGCACCATAACAAGAGATCCTTGGTAGGCCAGTGTCCTTAGGTCCCAGCACATGAGTCCAAGCAATTTGGGGTAAACTCACGTCAAAGACAAGACTTCACGTTGGCTGCTGAGGTGGTGAGATGGTGGGGAGGTGGGAACAGACTTCCTACCAAGGGAGGCATCGACGCCCTGTCTTCCCATGAGGACGCCACATACTCCGTGGGGGCCAGGCCCACCAGGGAGTCGTCCATCTCGAGAGAAGGCCAGGAATGGAGCAGGCAGACGAGGACAGAGAAGGAAGCAGGCTCTCTGCAACCTGAAGGCTGGGGTCAGTGGCATGCCCTACCCCTGTGCTGTCCCCCAGCAAGCCCACCCCAGGCTTCACAGAACCAAACTGAGGCTGTGCTCTGGCTCAGGAGGAAGAGGGAGGTGAAGTACTTGTTTCCAGTGCTCTGCCCAGGGGCCGACCAAGTCTGTGCTCCCACACATGCTCCTTGAGCACCAGGGACACTCTTGGGGTACCTGCTTGTGCTGGATGCTGGGGCAGTGCTCCCCAAAGTGGGGAAGCAGTCGACTTTAGTGTGATGGTGAACACGTTGGTTTTTATCTAATAGTTACTAATTTGCTTTAATGGATATTAGAAAAAGATAAAAACACATAACAAGCAGCCTTTTAGGGCTGGGGTGTAGCTCAGTGGTAGAGCACTTGCCCAGAATATGCAAGGCCCTGGGTTCAACCCCAGCACCACACACACACACAAAATCCCTTTGTAGGTATTGCTTATTGTGCTAAATTTCCTTCCACTTGAAATAAGTTTAAGTAGAAAAAAAGCTAAATGAAAAAATAGTAAGTAAATTATAGTTGAGGTAGTATGCAACACAGCAGAAAATTAAGTCACTTAATGAGAGCCTCCGAGGTGCCATGCAGCCTTCTGTGGATAGAGTGTTTGGCATGTGAGTAGCCGAGTCTTGGGAGGTACCGTGTGGGGTATGACTTGTTCCATTCTGAGAGGAAGGCAGATGGCATGGCACAGATTCTCTTTTGAGACTCCAGAAAACTTTGCCTCTGCCCTTCTCCAGCTCACTATCTTATTGAGAGAGTACTCCATTGTTCATTGAAGCAACAGAAGAGGGACAGTGCCTGAAAATCCATAATCTGGGTCTTGACAGAGGTTAGATGTTACATAGGAAACAAGAAGAAGAAGGACTCTAGCAGGATGAATTAGTAAAGATACCAGTAGCTGCTATAACAAATGTCTTCTCACTCAAATGCAACAGAAGGTTACTTCTTGCTCATCTAATAGTCCAGGGCAGGTGATCTTGGTGGGTGAGTGGCTCTCCTCCACATAGTGACTCATGGACCAGCTCCTTCCATCTAATGGCACTACCACCTCCTAGGACTTTGTCACTGTCTGCCTTCAGGGGACACATACATCTTAAGAACCTTGGCCCAGAGGTAGCAAACTTTAGATTCACATTCCATTGACTTCACCTTGGTTAACAGCAAGTTGTGGCTGCAGAAGTTCCTAACCGTGGAGCCAGGAGAGGGAAGAAATCCAACCTGCCTTTCACTTGCTAAGCCACACAACCCAGAGGAAGGAGCTGCCGTTCTCTAACTCCAACAAAGGAGCTGTGTGGGCTGACTGCTGTAGCAGGTACGGGCAGGAGGAGATGGAGGAGAGATGTGGAAGAAGGAGTAAGAGGAGAGAGGACATAAAGGAAAACAAGCAGTGCCCTGGAGGGTGGTGGAACCTGAGCCCAGGGTGCACCTCATGGCCTCCTTGGCAGCCCTGCAGTTTCAGAGGCAAGGCATAGCATCCCCCTAAATTGGGAAGGGGAGCGCCATTGCTGCCACCACCCCCTCAGCAAGCCCTGAGCACTCTTCCCCAGTAGAAGGCAGAGTTGACCTCAGGCTCTGCCCACCACCCTTTCCCACCAGGTCATCACTCGGGGGCAGTGCAGGGTTGAGGAGGATGACAGAGGCCAGGTGGGGAGGGAGGCCCTGCCTTCCAATCCCAGGCCTTGGAGAAAGCTGCCGGCTGGAGCAGCTCCCATCTGCCTGTTCCTGAGCTGGACTTGCTCTGCAGGGTGCAGCCTCTCCCTCCTCCCTCCCTGCCTACGTGACAAGCAGACAGGCCCCCAGAGGCTTCTGTGGCCCTGAGCTTCCCCTACCCCATGATCTTCTCTCATGGCCAGGCACCAAGAGCCCCAGGAGCTGGCATCCAGCCCTGGTTCCCCTGTGCTGTGCTTTCTCCCTCCCGCCCCACCCAGGTGACACACTGGGGCTGCCTGGCCCAGCTGGTGCACAGCCTTGGGCGCCACCCTGCCTTGCCTGTGTTGTTGTTGATGGGAGAATTTGTCACGCGTATTTTTTACACCTGTCGCCTTCCCACCTGCCTCATGTAAACACTGCCAGCATTGAAGGGCTCTAACTCCAAGTCCCCAAGGAGGGCACCAGCCAGGCCCTCTGGGAGCTCCATCCACCTGGGGCAGGACTGAGGAGAGCAGGTGGTAGCAGCAAGAAAGCCTCCCAGGTGCCAGCCGTTCCCCCACCCCTCCTGCAGGGAAACAGGGCTGGCAGGCTCCTGTCCAGCTCCACCTCTGGCTTGCTGGATGGCCTGGGTCAAGCCCCATCTCCTCCACCCAAGCCTCACTAGAGAGGATGCAGGGCTGCAGAGCTCTGGAGCAGAGGCTGGAGGTCCCAGACCTCATGCTGAGCGAGCACCAGCAAGTCTCACATGACTCAGTTTCTCTGATTATGAAATGAAGGAAATGGTAGTACTTGTGAACTACCATATATGAGAAATAAAGCCCATAATAAGTGCTCACTAGCTCCTGGCCTCTGTTCTCTCTCAGGATTCCTCCTTGACCACTAGACTTCTGAGTGCATGTGCCTGTGTGCATCTGTTTGTCTTGCCAAATCCAAGGCTCACAGTAGGCCTTGAGGAAGCCTGGCTTTCTGGCCCTCTGGGCTGGTCCACTTAGCCTGCCCTGACCACAGAACCCAGAGGCCCTCCTCACCCATCCTGATGGCCCTCCCCCACCACTAACCTTGGGCCAGACAGAAGTCCTAGTTCTTGGTTTTGTAACTGAGAGGCGTTGGCTACAGCTTAAACCCTGCCCCCCAGCCCCTGCGGTCTACTGGGGATCCATCACACTTCAGCAGCTGGAGGCCTCACAGGCCAAACAGACCTTCCATTGCTGGCCGGAAGGCCCTGCAAGACAATCTGCCCATGGCCCCTCCAATGGGGCACAGGCCACCAGAATAGGAGACGGGCAGAGCAGGATCACAGCACTTAATAGCATGGTTCTCCAAGTCAGAGTGATTCCTTCCTCTCTTTCAACCTGTCTCAGGCTGGTGCTGGCACATCCTTAAAACCTCAGAACTTATCTCTCTTATGGAAGAGAAAGGGCCTCAGCCTGAGAGTCTGCAGTCACTAAAAATAGTGCTCTATGTCCATTATAGCCATTGTCAAGGCTATAATGGACATAGACAAGGCTAAATGGACATTTATCTACAGATTCTGATTTACCATAGGGGTATGACATATCTAGGAAAAATAGTGTTAGTCAACAGCAGGTCAGGACTTTGGGAATTAAGCAGCACCAGGGAAAGATGTTGGAGAAAGAATGGTCTGTCCACTTCTTCTCAAACATTTTGGCTTATGCTCCTAAAAATTATCGCAGACCCCAACAGACATTTTGTTTATGTAGCGATTATACATAATTACATTAGAAATTAAAACTAAGAAAATTTTAAATATTTCTTCATTTAAAAATGACTATAATAATAATTGCTGGGCACAGTGGTGTGTGCCTATAGTCCCAACTACTTAGGAGATTGAGGAAGGAGGGTCACTTGAACCTGAGAGTTGAAGAACAGCATGGGCAATGTAAGGGAGACCCTATCTCAAAAAGGGTGAAGGAGGGCTGGGGAGATAGCTCAGTTGGTAGAGTGCTTGCCTTGCAAGCACAAGGCCCTGGGTTCAATCCCTGGTACCGCAAAAAAAAAAAAAAAAAGGGTGAGGGAGCTGGGGCTATAGCCCAAAGCACTTGCACAAGGTCAAGTTCAATCCTAGCACCATATAAGAGGAAAAAACTAAAATAAGCATATTGAACATCAATATAAATAACTTTTATGAAAAATTACTGTATTTTCCAAAAATATTGTTTAGAAGAATGTCATTGTTTATTTCTTTGCAAATCTCTTTGAAGTCTCACCTGGTACTAGAGCTTGATTCTCCTGTGTTTCTGCACTCAGTCTGTTGTGATGTGTTGCTGTGGTTCTAGAAAAACATGACCCCTCACCAATACATGGTTGAAAAAGGAAGTATTTTACTAAACTTTTCTGATAATGACTCTTTAAAATTCACCAAAACTGGACCATGTTGTTTGAGAGAAGCCTTTAGGTATTGGGATGTTGTCAGCTTATGGTATGAAGTATGCAGTTTTCAAATATTCTGGAAAATTTTTTTGACTTGAAAGCTGGAATGTTGTCATTTTGGTAACAAGTATGTCAGTTGATTTCCTGGGAATGATAGGCTCAGTTGGTTCATTTTTGAGGAAAATGACTGCCAAAGATCCAAATCTGATCCCCATTGTTTGTCTTTCAAGCATTCTTTCAAGTAAAAGTGGTGTCCCATGAGAAAAGGGGTCGCTCAGCAGCACCCCGGCCACTCATCGCCTCTCTAGACCCAGAAGTGTCTTGCTTCCCATTTCATCCTACAGATGCTAGGCACGTACTCCAGGGTGGACACAAAGATTCATCATTTCTTTTACTTCATCAAGGACATTCTTCAGTAAGACTCATATTTGTTTCAATATTTTATTTTTTTTAGATGTCGATAGACCTTTATTTTATTCATTTATTTATATGTGGTGCTAAGAATCAAACCCAGTGCCTCACACATGCTAGGCAAGTGCTCTACCACTGAGCCACAACCTCAGCCCTTTTTTATTTTTTTATTTTTTGAGACAGGTTCTCACTAAGTTGCTTAGGGCCTTGCTAGGTTGCCCAGGCTGACTTTGAACCTGCAGTCCTCCTGCCTCAGCCTCCCAAGCTGCTAGGATTACAGGCCTGTGCCCCTGCGCCTGGCTCATTTCACTCTTTCTGTGGCACCGGTAGTTTGGTGGGTTGCCTTGCTTCCTGCTGAGGGGCCCACTTTTTAACTAGTGGGCTACTGCAAATATTTGCACTGTTAGAAAGGCAAACCACACTTTAAAATTATAGTGAAAATGGTTTTCAGCTCAGGGACTCCCCTAGAGAGCCTCAGACACCTCCGCACAGCACCACTTTTGGGTGAAAATCACTAATCTAGCTAACCCCTTCCTTGTGCGCTTGGTCCATGGAGACTCCGGGTTCCAAGAGCCAGTCAGAGACAGAGCACGGCCAGAAGCCCAAGTCTTCTGCAATCCGGGAAGCAAGGTGATCTCCTTTTCCAACAGAAACAGTATCTGATCACCCAGAGGAATGGCACGGGAACTGACATTCCCAGTGGGGGCGAGGGGACAGTGAGGGGTGTCAGCGAATGATCAGGCAGAGACACGGGACAGCCCCACCCGTCAGCCCTGGCCTCACCGCGCTGCGGGTGTGGACTTCGGCAGCCATCCTTTCTCCTCCATAATTGGGCTGCTAATCTCCCAGCCGAGGCGGCCCTAATTAAACTATTCACCATCGTCACTCTGTGTTCTGAAGAGATGAGGTTGGCCATTATCACTTTTCTTTCCCTTTGACTAAGCTCTCTGTGGGTAATTTCATTCTGTCCTTGTTCATTTCTTAGAAATTTAGTCTATCCAATTTTAGTTCTTTTCTCCTATCTTAGCACACTGGACTCGGGAGTGAGGAGGGTGAGGGCACCATGAATTTGGAAATTTCTGTCCCATTCACTTCAGGGCTTATTGGTGTCCTCATAATGCCTGCTTGATGGCTCAGCTGTTCACTGAGCCTCCATCTAGGTGCCCAGGGGGACTGACCGGCAGGTCTTGACCAACCAGGGAAGAGGACACCAAGAGAAGAGGTGCTTCAGGAGGCTGTCCCAAAAGGGTGATGATGGGAGCTTAGGGACCCTGAGTATGGTGACGGAAGAACACCACTGCCCCAAGGGCGCAGGGCAGTCTAATGTTGCTGACAGAACTGGGCGGCACCTCCAGCCTGCAGCTCTGCCCCTGCTGTCTCCGCAGGGGCCTCCCCTGCCCTAGTGCACCCTGGCGCCTCCTCCCAGGCTTTCATGGCTGCTCTGCACAGACACTAGTGGGGTCAGAGTGCTTCTCAGGAGCTGCGACCTGCCAGCCGCCACCGGGCACCCTGAGCGGGCAGGAAGCCCTGGGAACACAGGGAGACTGCGTGTCCTGGGCAGTCTGCTCTGCGAGGCTCCACGGGGACGATGTCACACGGTCAAAGTTGCTGCACGACAGAACACCAGGCTGCCTCACAAGGGCACAGTGCTCGAGCGCACACTCATGATCAGCAGCCTGGTGGAGATGTGGTCTGTGTGACACCCCTGGGACATTTGTGTGTCAGCAGGATGTCTGCTCTTAGTTTATTGTCCAGGAGACACTGGACTCCAAGCCCCACCATTGGCCTTGGCCCCACTGATGACTTGGAGAGCATCTGGCACCCTCAGGGCCCACTCCTGCCCAGCAAGGCCCTCCACTTGGCTTGGGGTCTCCGTCCAGCCCCTTCAGTTCCCTCCTTACCTCCTCAAGAGCTCCGGGGAAGACCAGTATCTGAGTTGTGCCCTGGCCTCTGGGCTCAGCTGACCTGTGGCCACCCATCTCTTACATCCCCAGCCCTGACACATGCTTCCTCCCGAGGCCCAGACCTGATAGCCTCCCTGAGGAGCCCTCCCAGACTCCACAGTTTATGGTTGGTATGCCTGTTGCCTCCAGTGGACCACAGACTTGGGCAGGGCACTGCCTACTGGCTGCTCTGTCCCCAGCACCGAGCCCTGGGCCTCCCACAGGTTGATGCTCAGCTGACCTAGGGTGAAGATCTAGCTCTGGCTCCCTCCACTGAATTCAGGCCAGGGGCAGGGCCTGAGGTGGGAAGCCACACCAACTGCAGGAACTGACAGATGGTTTCTGAGGGGAACTTCTAGGCACTAAGTTAGGAACCAATGACAGCCTCAGAGGGCTCAGTCCACGGTCACCCCAGCCCTTGTTCTGGAAGACAGATAGTAAGTCAGGGGAAAAGCTTCTCTGTAGGGAAAAGCTGCTTCCAGGCAGTTGGAAGTTCCCAGGGTTCTGACCATTCAGAAAGGTAAATCCCAGCCTTTGCCTCCCCAGGAGGCAGCCTGGTCCAGAGCAGGGAATGCTCTTGAAGGCCTTAGGACAAACCTCAGGCTGGAGACCTCAGGAAAGCCTTCCGTAACAAGGCCACAGTCCCCTGTCAGAGACGGGCCCATGGGCAGAGGCAGGGAAAGCGGAAGGGACAGCTCTTCTCCACTATGTTCAAGAAGCAGACTGATGGGCTGGGGAGCTTTGGACAGTGTGTTCCCTTTAGGCCCAAACTGAACATTCTAAAGACCAAGACCCTACCCTAGGCCTGCCGCATGGTAGGGGGACAACTGGATAAATGAGTAGGTGGGGGAGGTGAGTGGTGGGAGTCTAGAGAGAGAAGAGATTCGAGAGGGGACTGGAGGAGTGAGTAGGGGTCGAGGGAAGGCAGCAGGCAGGGACAGCGCGGGCCACGTGGCAGCCAGTGCAGGAGTGAGCCAGGCTGGCTGGGAGATGATGGCCGGCTGGGGCTCAGTGTGTGGGGCTGAGACTGGACAGATGGTGACCTGGGTGGCTTGTGCAGGCTGAGTGGACAGCTGGCCAAGGCAGGGTGGCCGGGCTTGAACGGAGGGAGTGGGGAGCGAGGTGAGCAGGGGCGTCCAGTCCTCAGTTCTGCCGCAGGGCCTCTCAGGGGAACCAGAAAGGCTTCTTTCCTTAAAGCAGGTGCCGGGCCCACAGTCCCACAGCCCCAGAGGCCCTGTGACAGCCTGCTGTATGCACCAGCCTTGCTCTGACTCTTCAACCCCAGTGAGCAGTGAGCCCCAAGCATGCCAGGGGCCTGGCCATGGAACACCTACCTGCAACTTCCAGTTTGGCACCACCAAAGACAAAGACAGTGGCACAAATGGCCACGTCCAGTACTACCACTGCCCCCGCTCCCTCACTGTTCTGAAACCCAAAGGCAGAGTGGAAGAAAAGGGGCTCTCCTGTGTGGCGGGGAGAGCGCGACCACATTTCTGCAGAAGTACAGGTCTGGGCCTGGGGGGTCTGGCAGTTCCTAAGGGCCCAGATTGTCCTTCCTGCCCTTTTCCATCTACTGGGTTTGCAGTGCCCAGATGGGGCCTTCAGCAGTGGGATCCCTCTGCCCCTTCCCCCTGAGAAGCTGGCCAACAGCCCAAGGACCATGGCCATGGCCACTGTGCCTGGCGCTGCCCTGCCTGGTCTTCAGCTCTGCTTGTCCCTCTCTAGTCAGCCTGTGCTCTCCTGCCCTCTGCTGGGTTCAAGGGACAACTGCAGCACAGGGGCTGAGGTGTGGCCAACGGAGTGTTCCCTTCAAGGGAGAAGGGTGTGTGTGTGTGTGTGTGTGTGTGTGTGTGTGTGCCTCTCACTCTTTACTTGGCCACAAAGATTAGAGATGGAGGAAAACTCTGCACAATCCAAAGCAGCTCCTCAGATGAAGGGGTTATTATCATAATTACTGTGATTATTGTTATCAAGATTATCATGCTTGCCTGGAAAGTCCTGGACAAAGCAGGCTTATTTTCTGTCAGCTTGTTGTTTGTGTCTGAGGCACTTCATCTTTGCTCATAATAACTAACATTTGCAAGGCTCTTTCATGTCGCAAAGCTGTGTCACATCCTCAGCCCATTTCATCTGCACAAACAGCCCTATGCAGTGGGGGCTGAGAGAGCAGAGGCTCTGAGTGGCAAGTGGCCTGTCCTCCACCACCAGCTGAGCAGGTGCAGAGGCAGAGTTTGAACCCGGGACACTCAAGTGAAGATTGCCTTGTTTCCCTTGCCATATCCTTTGCATCTCATCTCTTGAGAGGGAAATGGTCCTTTGTGGTCCTTTAACTCCAAGCTTCTTTGCTGCTGATATTTGTGAAAAAGTCCATATTGCCCTAAAGAGAAGGGAAAGGTTTTGAAGACCAAGTGTTAAAAGTGCAGTTCGCCCTCCCAGTTTCAGAGAGCAAATACACGGGGCACTTCCAAGCCCCTGCAGTATCTGGCGTGGAAGTGGAAAACAAGGCCACCTCCCCTTGGTCAGCACTCCCACCCTACGGTATAGCCCAGTCAGGCATCAGTGACATCTGAGCTGCTATAGCTGGGGAAGTGGTTGCGGGAGTCTAAGTTCAGACAGGTGGGAGCCAGGGTAGCGGGTGGGCAAGGCCTCCAGGGTCCAGCTGGCTGGCTGGAGACAGCTCTGTGCAGCAGCCCCCTCACTGCTGGATGCCAGTGGGGTGTCCCGCTGGCTGTCACCTGGATCTTGGTGCTGCTTCCCATACACACACATGATCTGCCCCCAGAGGCACATGTTCTTGTGTCAGGAAGCCCCTAGCTTGTGCACCATCATAAGGGACCCAGTGTGTGCTGCCAGTTCAGGAGCACCGCTACCCCACAACCACCCTTGGCAGACTCTGTCCCCAGCAGTGGCCCAAGGCAGCCCACTTCTAGAGGGGTGCCCTGGACCCAGCTCCACCTGCCCCTTTTTGCTGCTCACCACTTTCCTCAGCTGCTGATGGGCAGAGACATGGGCTTGTAAAAGGGGTTCTCCAATGTCCTGGGGTTCCCCCAAAGTGCCTCGCCTCCACCAGAGCATGCCAGCTGTCCACATTATGGGGAAGATATCTTTAACCAAAAAAGTTATCCTGGTCATAAAGAAAAAATTCCAGTGCTGTTTTTCAGTAATTGATGTGGTACAAAGAATCCCACAAGTGACCTGGACGAGTCACAACTCCTCCTGGCCTCCTGACCCTAAACCCACAAGGACACAGCCTTACAGCTATTGACAATCAGTTGACAGTCCCAGCTGGCCTCTTTGCCCCGGTGGCCCCTGAAAGCTCGAGAGACAGCGAGGAGGTGCTTGTCCACTGGGCAGGCACAGCACAGCTGCATGCCTGTGCTGAGCACTCTGCTTACTCACAGGGACAGCCCTGTGAAGAGGAAAAGGCTGCTGTCATCCCTTGTGTGCAGCGAGGACGCAGTCTCAGAAGGTTAAGGCCTTTGCTCACACAGAGCCAACCTGAGGCCAAACTGAGGCTCCCGAGTCTGTGTTCTGAAGCCTGCAGAAGGCCCCATGGCCAAGCGGGGAGGCCATTGGAAGAGACTCCTCAGACAGCGTGGGGTGACTGAGAGCTGGACGTTAAAACATGAGTACAGCCAGCAGGTCAAGAATGATGGGGCGGGGGCCTCTGGCAGTAACCGCCAGACCTACCCTACCCAGGCCTGTACCCAGAAGAACGGTCCTGTTCTGACTCCCACCAAGAGAGCCCCTCCCTTCCTCTCTGCATCTGGGCTTCAGGACAGTAGGAGGCAGTGGTGGAGAGAAGGCCCACTCCTGCATGTCCAGAAACTCCCTGCAGGACTATCTGCTGAGTCCTGCCTTATTCTAGCATCCAGCACGTGGCCAGAGCCCATAATGTGTCTGTGCCAGTCCTATGAGAAAGAGAGGGGCTGCTGACACAGGAAGCAGCAGAGTGTAGGCATAATACCCAGGGCGTGGCACAGCAAGAGGGGGGACGCGGATGCCAGAGGAACTGCGTGGGCTGTGGTGATGGGAGGAGGCAGGACTTAGCTTAGCCTTGGCAGACCAGGAGGTACAGTAGTCAGGAGTTTTGGGGGTGCAGTTACAAAACTGGACTAAACAAATGAACAGCATATCCTCAACTAGATTTTTTAAATTAGGGGACTGATGGACTCAAGTAACCAGAAAGCCCAGACATACATGCAGGCGTAGCTGGGTCCAGGTGTTAGCATGTTAGCATGACTCTGGTGTCTCCCTCTCGCATTTCTGCTTTCCTCAGTGATGGCTCCACACAAGGTGGGCCCTCCCTTTGAGAATCTCTTTGCTAAGTTTTTACAAATGCCTTGGGGCTGCTTAGGATGATAGAACTGATATTAGTCTACTTTGACAAATATGGCTTCCTTGTCTACCCAGAGTGTTCAGAGCCCAGCAGGATGGATTGGCTAGCCCTAGAGTGTGTTGTGTCTCCCACTCCTGCCAGGATCCAGGGACAGAGTCACGCCCCCCAGACCACTCAGACTGGCTCAGGGAAGGGTGCTTTCCTTCAGGGAAGCTGGGGCTCTGCTGCCCGAACACCAGTGGCTGGAGCCTCCTAGGTGGAGAGGACAGTGCTCGGCATGAAGGGACTGGGCAGAGAGGAGGGGCTGAAGCTGAAGCTGGCCCCTGCCACATTTCCTGCAGCCCTGCCAGGGTGGGAGCGTGCGGCTGGCTTTCTAGAAATGCTAGCTGCAGTCCCCACACTGAACCTCCAGGGGTCAGACTTGGCGTCACTGTCTGCTCAGGATCACCACAGACTGGGTAGAAGAAACAACAGAAGTTTGTTTCTTGCAGTTGTAGAGGCTGGGAAGTCCAAGATGAAGGTGCTAGCAGATTCTCTGCCTGGGGAAGCCTGCTTCCTGCTTCTTGGACAGCTGTCTTCTTGCTGTGTCCTCACATGGGGAAGGGCTGAGGGGCTCTGGGGCCTCTTACAAGGTCCCATTCATTAGGCTTCACCCTCATGCTCCACGCACTCCCAGAGGCCCATCTCTTCATGCCATTACCCCAGGAGTTAGGATTTCAATATGGATTTGGGGGAAACAAGCACTCAGGCCACAGTACCTGATGAGCCTGCCCTGAGGAGATTCAGGAGTTCATAACCCACATATTGCCTGGTTAGCAGCAAGAGGTGGCAGAGCTATGGGGGCTGTCGCAGAGGGAAATGTGCTAGAAAATGCCCCACACCTCTGGCCCTGGAGGAGCCCTGGATGGGAAGGTCAGGCTCAGTGTGAGCCCCATGGCCCAGGACCCTGAAGGAAGACAGACAAAGGTCAAGGGCCTCCTCTGATGGTTAGTTGCTTGTCACACTCCCCATCCTTAGGGCACTTGGTGAAGCACACCCGCCACCCCACCACCCCTGAACCTGGCCTTCCATATCAGCTGTCTCTCCTCTTTGCTCAGGGGTCTAGGCTGGGCACCAGAGTGTCTGTCCCCAACTCTAGCTTCAGATGACCCAACTTTGGCTGCAATGCAAGTCCAGGGCTCTTGGTGGTAACGGTACTGGACCGTTGGTGGTGCTGGAGCCACGCTGGATATTAAAACTCCAAGGAGCCTTTCCCACAAGCTTTGCTGGGTACCAGCTATGTACAGAGCACTGTGTAAGACTCAAGGTACCATGGGAATCAGGAAAACAGCCCTGCCCTGGGGAATGGGCACATAGCACCATCTGTGACAGGGAATGGCAGGGCATGAAGGGAGAAGACCACCCAGGGAGGTGACATTTAAGATGGAGCCAGGCAGGGAAAGGTGTTCTGCTCAAATGGAGAGCCTGAGGTGGCATTGCCAGTTTATTTGGGGAATGGAAAGAAGGACTGTGTGGCTGGGAACCTACGGGAGGGAGAGGTGGTGCAGGGAGGTAGGTGGGAGCTTTGTAGGCCACAGTCAAAATGTGGAGTTGAGGGATGATGGGAAGCTATTCTAAGAGCTTCAACGGGGAGAGTTGTTGTATCCATTCAGATTAGGTTGAACTATGAATACTGGAGACCCTGAAAATATGGTGAAAAAATAGTGGCTTAAATAAGACAGAATTTTATTTTTAAGTGTGTGGTTTTTTTAAACCAAACACTTAAAATAGTGTTAGCATGACTCCAGATGGTATGGAGTTTCCACAAGGCTTTCAAGGACCTAAGCTGTTTTTAGATCACTGTGTCACTATCCCTAGGGTGAGGACCTTGTCTTCATGATCTAAGTTGGCTGCTAGCCCTCCAGCCATCTCATAAGTTCTGGGCACTAGGAGGGAGGAAGTGAGAGGAAAAGGGTGCCCCTTCTCTTTAAAATGACATTTCCAGAGACCTCCCTATACTTCAGCTGACCTCACATGGTGCATAACTTATCCTGTGATCATACCTAACTGCAACAGAATTGGGAAATGCAGCCTTGTAGTTGGATGCAATTGTGCCCAGATGAAAAAATGTTGGGGCTGGGACTCAAGAGTGGCCTGGCAGGGTGGGGAGTGGAGGCACACCCCTATAGTCCCAGAGACACAGGAGTTTGAGGCAGAAAGATCACAAGTTCAAGACCAGCCAACCTCAGCAACTTTACAAGGCCTTGAGCAACTTAGTGAGAACTTGTCTGGAAAAAAAAAAAAAAAAAACAAACCTGAGGATATGGCTCAATGGTGAAGTGCCCCTGGGTTCAATTCCCAGTACTTAAAAAAAGAAAGAATATGAGGTCCTTTTTCTAAAGGAGAAGGGGAGACCTGATGTTAGGAGGAAACTAATAGCCTCCCGCTGTGTGGTGCGCATACGAGGCAACCAGGCCATGTGGGAGGAGGGGAGATCCACCAAGCTCCTGGTCTTCAGTTTGAGCAGTTGGGGCGATGGCACTGCCATCTGTGTACTGAGCTGGGGAAGACAGAGCAGGAAAGGTGGCAGGGGTGGCGTCTGCCAATACTAGGCCCCTCCTGCCCCAGCACGCCCCCCGAAGTGGTAGAGCTGGGAGGCAGACTCCACCCTGGGCTGCCCTCTGGAGGGTCACAGGAAATGGCTTGGCCAGTGTTCTCTGAGCTGGAGAGCACACCCCACTGCAGTGAGGGTCACGGAGTTCCAGGTCAGACCTGGAGGAACAAATGTGGAAGAACAAAGGCTTTGTGGGAGAGCCACAGTTCATTTGTCACTTCTGGAATGTCCCATGAGGCCTTGACATGGGGGTGGTGTGGCTCTCGGCATTCAGATTGCAACAGGACCTTCTCACCCAGCAGAGGTCTTGCCTGGCCTGCCCTGACCTGTTCCCACTCACTGAACCCTGACCTGTTCCCACTCACTCACTGCACCCGTCTGGCGAAACTCACCCCTCACTGAGGTGTGGGTGCCTGCCAGGCCCAGACCCCAGGCCCAGGTCTCCAGGCCACTGTCCCTGGGGAGGTTTCTCGCCCAGTCCTGATCCTAGGAGGCCAGGCTTCCTTGGTGGCCAGCCCTGGTGTCAGGGCCAGGTGTTCGGAATACTGCATCTGGATTAGCACTGTGGTCTGACCTTCCAGGCTCACTCCAGTGGTACCTTCCTTCCCTGGGCCAAGCCGCCAGAGCTTTCCCACCACCCCTCCGCAGCGCACAGGTTCTGACATGGAAATAGCTACTTAGTCAGACAGCTCCATTCTGGAAGTCTCCAAGAAGGCTTCGGCCCCACCAACCTTTGTGCAGAATCTTTTGTTGGCCACCAACCTTCCAGGTGCTGACCTCGTTTTCTTTGTTTCTCCCACTCCAAAGGACACCTTCTGAGCCGTGATGGGCTGGGCTGTCTCTCTCCTCTGGCTTCACTAGAGGGTAGGGTTGGAAGGGGCTGCAGCAGGGTAATTGCCTAGTGATCACAGTGCACCCATGGACAGAACACTCCAACTCTTGAGGGCCCGTGACGTCAGGGAGATGCTGGCCTGCCATTCCCCACTCCCAGCCCAACAGGGGCTCAGTCTCACTTTGAGTTTCAGGGTATGTGCAGGCTGAAACGGGGAAAGGTGGCTGGATTAGGGGTCCAGCGAGCACTGGGCACTGACCCCAGCCCTGGTGGACTCACCTGGGCCCACTCTGGCCCTGCACCCACCCCTGAATTTGTCCCCAAGTGCTGTGCATCAAACTTGGCAGGCAAGGCAGTGCCTGCCTGTAATCCCAACAGCTTGGGAGGCTAAGGCAGGAGGATCACAGGTTCAAAGCCAGCCTCAGCAATTTAGCAAGGCCCCGAGCAATTCAGTGAGATCCTGTCTCAAGATAAAAAATATAAAAAAGTGCTGGGGAAGTGACTCAGTGGTTCAAAGAAAAAAAAAAAGGATAAACTTAAGTGGGTGTGTCCCCAGAGTCACTGGTATCCCTGAGACCTGTGTTCCCCAACCCATGGCAAATGCTCTAAGAATACAGCAGAAAGAAAGCAGGAAAATGTCAAGGTATTTAGGCCCCCAGGGCTGGGCCCCCTCCCCGACTCTGTGGCCCCTTAGGATTAGTTCCTGCCACTTGCACGCAAAAGGCTTGACTTTGCCGCCAGTGACTGTGTGCTCGTACACCAACCACAGCAGTGCCATGGGACAAGGATCTCCCAAACAGCTGCTTCGCCTGGTCAGGGACCAGAAATCCAGACGACTCAGCCATGCCCTGAGCCCAAGTGCTCTTCCTGGGAGGAATGACAACCCAGGAATGTCCATGGTGTTATGATCTGACTCCCAAATGTGCCCAAAAGCTGCTGTGTTGAAGGTTTGGTCTCAAGCCGATGGCGCCAGTGGGCGGTGGTGGTGCAGCCTCAGGAGGCGGGAGGCAACTGAGTGGCTTTGCTCCACCACTGTCCTGCCTACCATGTGCTGCCTCGTCACAGGCCCAAAGTGACTCAGCCAAGCGACCATGTACTAAAGCCTCTGAAACTGTGAACCAAAATCAGTCTTTCCTCCTTTTGAATTATCTATCCCAGGTATTTTGTCACAGTGATGGAAAGCTCAGTAATGCATGTGATGGCAGAGGCTAGGGGAGCCGCAGAAGCACACAAGACTTCTTTAGGAATTTACACACCCTCACTGTATTCAGTGGGCCACAGCAAGTCCTATAGCCACCAAGTTCAGAAGGCAGGAAATACACTCTGCCTCCAGGAGAGGAGGAGGGGGCACAGACAGGGGCGCTTGAAGAATCAGCCCCTTCACAGGGCTCCCGCATCTCCCTCGAGGCCAAGTTTCAAGGAAGCAGCGTGTGTGCACACAAACACCCTTTGCAAACTGTAGTGGTGGTGACAGTGCCGTCCTGTGACTTCTCCAAGAGACTTCTGAGTCCTCCGAGACCTCTGCACTCCTGGTTTTGATGTTACACGTACTTCATTGTAGTCTTTGAAAACAGGTGACCCATTTGGTCTCATAGGTGAGGGGAAAGGGGAAGAAACCTGTGAATTATGCAGTATTTTTCCTGCAGTTCCATGGAGTCTCAGCCCACTCCACGGTGGGTGCCTTAAGCAAACTCAACTCACCCCCTCAGACGAGGAGGGGAGGAGGCAGAGAGCGCGAGGGATCCCAAGCTCCCAGCTCCTCTCGGTACCTTCCCTGGTGTAAGCAGGCCTGGGCCTCCCCTGGTAACCACAGATCATTAGACATAAATAAAGATTAATCACATTAAGTTTTAACTTAAGAGCCTATGTTCTTCAGACGTAATTGGCATGAGGACTCTCCCCTGGTCTGCACTAACTTAAAGCCAACCCCTCCCGTCCCCACCACTAAGGTGCAGCTCCCCTGGGGCCAGTCCCTTGGCCAACAAGAACACCCCTCTCCTGAAAAGACCGTGCTCCCACCTGGGGTAAGAAATAAAGGAAATTATAACTGTAGCCAAGGGCACTGCTTTTTAAACTTTTCCTCCCAAATAAATGTTGTGCAAAAGCCCAGTTTTCAAAGCAGAGCTGCTCCAGTTGAGCGGCAGGGTGGAGTAGAGCCCTGCCCCCTCTTCCCGCCCGCAGCCTGGCTTGCTGCATTAGAACCAGACTGTGACTCCGAGTGGCCCACTGCCCTGAGCTGGCTAGGGCCCTGGGCAGGGCAGAATCCCACCGAGGACTCAGAGCCCTGTGTCCCTCTCTCCTCACAGGCTGATGCCAAGATGGTGTGCGACGTGGTGAGTCGTATGGAAGACACTGAGCCCTTCTCCGCAGAGCTGCTTTCCGCCATGATGCGACTCTGGGGTGACTCAGGGATCCAAGAGTGCTTCAACCGGTCTCGGGAGTATCAGCTCAATGATTCTGCCAAATAGTGAGTATCCTGGGCTGGTGGGAGGCCTGGAGTAGGCCTAAGGCCTGGGGGTGGGGACCAGTAGGCAAGGATTCAGACTGAGGTCCACCTGTGGTGAGATGCTCTCCACAAGCGAAGGGGCTTCTCTTCCTGGGCCCCAGATGAGGAAGGGGTCAAGATACAGCCAAACAGGAAATGCCCCCAAGGCCTGGGACCTTGACCCCTGCTAGCCCTGGACAAGTGCTTGCACTCCAGAATGAAGGTTCCAGGGTTACAGGGATGAGCCTCTGACCTCATAAATAACAGCCACAATCCATGTAGGCAGAAGAAAACTCAAGTGGTGCCATTTTGTTTCATTTTAAAGAAAACAATAGATTTTCAAGTCTGGGGAGGTAGCTCAGCAGTAGAGTGCTTGCTCAGCATGCATGTTCAATCCCCAGAACCACAAAACGAAACAAAAAATAATGAAATTTCCATTCCTCTAACTTTAAAATTAAAAATAAGGACGAAGTAACTCCTTCCAATAAATAGAAAAAGCAATCAACCGTATCCTTTAATATTGTGTTACAGAGAATGAGGGGAAGAACGGGAGGGAGGTGGGGAGGGGCAGAGAAGAGGAAGTCGAATGTGGGCACTGGTGCAGGCCAGAGCAGGAGAGAAGGGGTAGAGGCCTGGCCACTGAGCTGTGTCACTCTGGAGATGTCCTTGCTGGTCATGTGCCCTTGGCCTCTAGATGGAAGCTCAAAAGCCCTGGGAGACATTGGGGTGCACTTACTTTTGCAGCCTGGTGCTCAGGCTTTCAGTAGGAGCTGACAACAAAGCCCTGTCTGGGGACATGTGTGCTGTCACCTGACCTGACTTGGTCATTGTCACCAGTGCTTCACAGCTGGGACCAGTGCTCCCAGGGGACACTCAGCAATATCTGGAGGCATTTTTTATTGTATCATGTGGGTGGTGCCCCCAGCATCCAACGGAACACCCTTCAGTACACAGGACAGCCCACAGCAAAGAATTATCTGACCTGAAATACCAGTGGTACCGAGATTAAGAAAACCCGATCTCCACTGCAGATGGAACAGGCCAGGGCCAGTGGAACAGCTTGCTCCAGTGGGCACCAGCTACTTCCACTGGTGCAATGGCAGCTGGCAGGCCAGGGACTCGAGTGGGGCCAGACCATCTTCCTACTTGTGCACACCTAGATTGTCCACAGGGAAAATGCTGAAACCCTGCAAGACCCAGGCTGGGGCCACCAAGGCAGGCAGGCATCTGAGCTTGACCCCCAGACCCAGAGCCTCCCAGAGCCCCACACAGATCAGGAGAGGGTGTTTTCAGCCACACCCCCTCAGGCCAGAGAGACCTGCCTTCCTTCCCTGCTGCCAGCCAGACCCAGACCCTAGGGGCCCTCGGGGCCAGCTGACCCTATTCTGTCTTCTGATGGCTCATTGAATCCTGCTCATCACTTAAATTTTTGCCCATTCCATTAATTGTAAAATGAATCCAAGCCGGGTGTAGTGGCGCACTCCTATGATCCCAGGAACTTGAGAGGCTGAGGCAGGAGGATCACAAGTTCAAAGCCAACCTCAGCAACTTAGCAAAGCCCTCAGCAATTTACCAAGACCCTGTCTCAAAAAATAAAAAGGGCTAGGGGTGTTGCTCAGTGGTTAAGCTCCCTGGGTTCAATCCCCAGTACAAAAAAAAAAGCTGGAAATATAGGTCAATGGTAGTTCTCCACTGAGCTCAACTGCAGTATAGATAGATAGATAGATAGATAGATAGATAGATAGATAGATAGATAGATAGATAAACAAATCCATTGCAAAATATATTTTAACCATAAGGATGTAGAATAAAAATAATCTCCCCTTCCCAGTCCTGTCCCCTCCTGCTTTTAACCATTTCCATTTTACTTGTCCTCATGGTGTCCTTGAAATCTTGATACTCCAACTTTAAATAGTATTTCCTGACTATGAAATCTGGCAAATTCAGCTCACCTTCCTTCCTTCCACCTCTCTCCATCTCCGCCTCCAGTTTTTTGCTAGTTAAAGGACTATTTTTAGTTCTTCCGGTGGTTACCATTATAACTTTAGATAAGAAAATCAAGTCAGTATTTGTCAACTCCTCACCAAGTAAGCCAAGGAAATTCTGCTTCTCTCTTCTCTTTCTCTCCTCTGTCTTCTCTCTCTCATCCCTACCTCTTTCCAAATTTTCCACTGCCAAGGTTTATGGCATTGATGTTCTCCTGCTTAACTCCTCTGTGCTTCCTCTCTGGGAGAGGGCCCCACAGCAGGAAAGAAAGGGGACAAACTTCCAGGTCAGAAGGACTTTAAATACCTCTTGGTCCAGGGTTGTGTTCAATCTGGTCTTTTGAGAAAATCTTGTAAAACAATATGTAAAACAAAACAATTTGTTGAGACAGAAAAGAGAGGGAAGCCAGCCAGCGCTTCACACTGCACACTCCAGAAGGCACCCTTGACGGCCTGAAGCCCCAGGCACCGTGCCTCCCAAGCCCTTCCCTGCACACGTCAAGCCAGGGCTCAGAGGGGAAGGACGAGGTCTAGGGTCACTTGGCTCCTGAGCTGTCCCTTGCTCTCTCAGTGTGGCCCAAGCCTCTGAGTAAGCAGGCAGATCCCGAAAACTCGGAAACCTGCCTAGACCCAGCCAGGGCCTGGGAAGAGTGCTACAGCTTAGTCGGCTTCGCTTTTCCCGAATCTGGTTCCTGCTGAATCGCCCGCGTGCTCTGATGCCCACTTCTCCTGGATGCCCAGGCTCCCATCTTGAACTATCTTCCTGCCAAGCCCCAGTGTCCAGGTGACTTCTTCAGTGTTTTAAATTCCCCTCTACCTGGACAACTCTCAGATGGCGATCTCCAGGTCATCCCTCCCTTCCGACTTCTGCCTCTTCAGTGTCTGTCTGAACTCAGATTAGAGTGGCGGGTGGGGTGCCTGGCTCCACCACCCCCAAAGGCCAGTTGGCCTCCTTTCCCTCCCATTGACTGTGTCCTCTCGCCATCGTTGGCTCTTCCTCTCTTGTCCCACATGTCCAGAAGGTACCTGGCCACTTCCCACCCCTCCGCAGCCTCCTCCAAGGTGTGAGCTGCCATCACCTGACACCTGGATGCTCCCAGCAGGCCTCCCACTTCACCTGCACAAGCCAGCACTCCAGCATCCTTTCGGGGGCTCTCCCTTCACTCGGAGTAAAACCCCAAGGCCTCACCACAACCTGAGGGCCCGCACACTGTGCCCCACCCAACTCCGACTCCGCCTTTGCCGTCCGGGCTCACCCAGGCTCACCCAGGCTCACCAGCCACCTGCTCCCACCACTCCTGGCCCTGAAGCCTTCCCAGCCTGCACCTGGTTCCTGCTGCACCCCAGGCATAGGACCCTGTGCCCCCTGGTCCCTCTGCCAGGCCACTTGAGGCGCCCTCCCTCATTCTCTGTCTCCCTTCTCAAGAAACCTTCCCCAGCCATCCTTCAGGCCTCCCCCTCCTCTTCCCCCACCCCTCCACATACACGGTAGAGCACAGGCTTCGGGCAGGTGGGACTGTGTCAGTGTTGGTCTCCGTCACCATCCCCACACACACCGATCTCAGGGCAGTGGTAGGTAGGACACATGGCAGGTGCACACTCAGTGGTGGTCCCCATCCTTGGCCCTCTCCCCTCCTTGGCCCTCTCCCCTCCTGGGACCTGCCAGCACAGAGAGAAACCAGGGAGCAGGCTGTGTGGTTGTGTCCAAAGGTTTGCCTGGTTTGGGTAAGAGGGGCAAGACCAGGGGCTTTCTGGCCTGGTGCCCAGCTGCAGATGACAGTAGGGTCACCAATACTAGCACAGCCTTTAAGCAAAGGCCATGGGACTGGGGACGGGGAGGGACAGGCACGGAGGGTTGAGAGTCGCTTTCCAGATACCTGCCAGCCTGGCAAGGAAGCCATGGGGCCAGAGCTCAGCGACCAGACTTCCGCCCTGCTCAGCCTTCACGGAGAGCCAGGTTGGCTTAAGGGAGGAGGCAAGGGGGAGAGCTCGAAGGCCAAAGTCCTAGGAAGGCCCACCACCCTCTGGTCCTGAGGACCCTGAGCAGCCCCCTTCCAGGATCCTCAAGTGGGAAGTACACACAGAGCCCTGGGAAGACGAGGAGGTGTGGAAGGGCAGGCGACGCCGGGCCTCCTGCAGCACACTGCGCACTGAGAGTGGCCGTGGAGGCAGGTGACCGGCCCAGCCCCGCGTCCAGGCCTACCTGTGTTGAGTTTTCTAATCTATGAGGCAGCACCTTTGACCAGGAGAATTCACGTGATTCACGAGATTCACGTGAATCACGATCACACGTGAAGAGTAGAAGGGTGTTGAACGCCAGCGTGCCTCATGCACGCCAGGGAAGCCTGGACCCCGAGCGACAGCGCCGGCCCCTTGGACTTTTTAGCTTGAGACAGAGCCTCACTATGTTGTCCAGGCCGCCCTCAAACTTGCAATCCTTCTGCCTCAGCCTCTCGAGTGACTGGTATCGCAGGCCTACACCGCCACACTGAAGCCTTCATTGTTTTTTAGATTAAGAAGTGACAAGATGGTACCATAAACCCCACCACAAGTCTGGTCATTGTGCCTGGAGCTGCGAGCACAATGCCCTTGGGTCTGAATTAGAGGCTCATTGAGATTGTGAGCCCAGGACCATAGGTTCCTTCTTCCTTGGTTGTCCCCACATCCCCAACTGGCCCCCATAGTTTCCTTCAAGGGGCCCAGGCTGATACTGGACTGTGAAAGTGGGTGACCCGATGAGCCCCGAGCATGCCCAGGGGGAGGGTCCATGGTGCCTTGTGTGTTGCCGTCCCCAGCTACCTAGACAGCCTGGATCGGATTGGGGCCGGCGACTACCAGCCCACCGAGCAGGACATCCTCCGAACCAGGGTCAAAACCACCGGCATCGTAGAAACCCACTTCACATTCAAGAACCTCCACTTCAGGTGAGGCCCAGGAGACAGCCAGGCCCTGGTGAGGGTGGCGGAGTGGCAGGAGACACCCAGGCTCTCACCCTCATCTCACCTGGTACAGCCAGAGAGCTCCCTGCCTGGGGACGCTTTCACACTGGGACAGGCACTTAGACACCAGAAGGGGCATGCCTGTGTGCTCATTTTTGCCAGGTTCAAAGGCTGGTTTGAGCAGGGTGGCTTCCTGGGAGGGGGGTCCTGAGCGGGGCTATGAAGAAAGGGAGGATTTGGATGGAAAAGGAGGGGAAAGCTGTCCTGAGCTGATTAGCAGATGGCCAGGTGGTGGGGTGTACGGGTCGGTAAACCCGAGGGATGTCTGCGAGACCCAAGGACTCACATACCTCAGAGATAGGAGGATTTTAGAGAGCAATTGACCCCCTCTACTGGGGGACTGAGGCCTGAGAGAAGCAAGTTTTCCCCAAGGCACAGAATGTAGCTGAGACCCGGGGCTCTGAGTGCCTCAGAACATGAGCCCTGAGGTTTAAGACCCTGCTGGAGGGTCCTTTCCCCTGGGTAACCTCGGTGCACTGAGGACTGGCAGCCCTCCTCCCACCCTACCTTCCAGGTGTGTTTTCTGGGTGTCACATAGAGCAGGAAGAGAGGCCAGGAGGGGACAGAGGGCAGGGACCTCAGGCTGGTGGGCAGGCGTAAGGCCGTGTTTCCTGGCCCCCTGCCAGTCCCATGCAGCCAGCGAGATTGAGGCTCTAGGCCCACAGGCAGCCCTTCTGCAAGACTGTGGGGGCCATGCTGGGCACCCACTGCCCTGGTACACAGCGATGCCCTCTGAGTTGCCTCCTCGTCCTCCAGTCTCCTCAGTGTCTCCTGCTCACCCCTGGATATGCCGCAAGGGGACCTCAGCTCAGCCCTGGCCAGCCGTTACACTCTGGAGGGGCTACAGAGCCCTCAGCCAGCCTCCCTATAATTTCCAGTGGGGAGGCGGGGTCCACAGGAGGCAGGAAGAGAACGAGACCCACACTTACTTCTTTGTTCTCCACAGGCACTGGTCTGTGCCTGCAGCTGCCGTCTTCTGTCTGGACGGTTCCTGTCCCTGCTGGTCCGGGTCACCCCCTCTGCAGCTGTGTGCCAATCAGCTTCATAGATCCGGGAGGCTGCAGGGCTCCTTGCTCAGGGGTTAGCATGTGACTCTGACTTCTAACTTCCAAGACCTGTCCCACCAGCCTGCAGCCTCCTCCCATGGCAGCCTCCTCCCCGAGGATGGAGTCTGAGGGGGAGAGGCCAGGCTCCACCTGCTGTGGAGGGACAGTGCAGAGCAGGGAGGAGCAGCTGTGTCCGCAGACAGGCCCATCAGGCCTCAGCTGCTCCACACTTGCACTCACCGCAGGGGCTGGGGTACTTCCTTAGGCTCTTGGTGCTCCACTTTCCCACCCACAGAACAGGTGACAATTCCTGCCTGCCTCCCTTCTGGGCAGGTTTCAGTTTGTCCGCAGCATACATGCAGAAAGGGACAGAAAGCCCGTGTTCCCATGAGAGGAGGCCTCTCAGAGGCGTTTCCTGGGCCCTTAGTAAGATGCTTCAGTTGCAAGGACAGGTCTGTAGGTTACTCCATGTGAGCACAGCTTGGTCCTGGGACAGGCTCACGGAGCAGTGATGGCTGCCACCAGTCCCAGGGATGGCCGTGGTCTGTCTGTCAGTCAGTCGGTCATCACCTGGAGTGAGGAACCCTCGTGAGGCCCTGGTCACCATGCCCACTCCTGAGAGGACACTGAGCTGGACCACTGGGCACCCCTGCCCACCTGGACCTTACCATCCATCGGCTCCCGTCTTCCTGGCAGGCTGTTCGACGTCGGGGGCCAGCGATCTGAACGCAAGAAGTGGATCCACTGCTTCGAGGACGTCACGGCCATCATTTTCTGCGTCGCACTCAGCGGCTATGACCAGGTGCTCCACGAAGACGAAACCACGGTGAGTCGCCCTGGGCCCAGCAGGTAGCACGGAGGGGCTGGCCACTCAGTCCGAAGGGGCACTGCAAGGGCTGCTGCAGAACAGGCCAGCCCTGGAGCACTCAGGCCTCGGGTCCCCACCCTGGCTCTGGGGTCCTCTTGTGGGTGGGCCATGCTGGCTTGCTCCCGCTCTGTGTGGCCAGGGACGATGCCTCGGGATGACAGTGCCACAAAGGGAGCATGGACCTCCGGGACAGAGCCTGTGTGCAAACTGATTACGAACAACTCAGCAGAATTTGCATCTTGGGCAGTAAAGTGCGCCTTCAGTAAACTCAGCGGAGTCACAGAGGCCATCAGGCCAGAACAAAATTAAGCAAATCCTAAAAGTGCAGGATACAGCCAAGCCGGAATGCATACACAGCAGAGATAGTCTTGCACCCTTCCGGGGGCTTTGAGCAGGGTGCTGCACAGAGGGTCGCGGGGCTGCCAGGCTGCACAGGGCAGCGGGATGAGGCACGAGGTGGGTGACGGGTACGGCTCCGGCTCCATCTGCGTCGCTGGGGTGCCAGCCAGGCTCCCGCCTTCCGTCCATGCACCACATTGATCCTGGACCTCTGGCTGTGACCTGTGAGAACTGCCAGACCGGCTGCAGAGGGGACACTCGCCTGGGGAGTGTCTGCAGCCCTCCCCTGGCCTAGCCCGGGTGTGCTGGCCTCGCGTTGCCGCTGAATTTAGGCAGTACCTCCTCTGCTTGTTACTATTTCCTGTAAACAGGGTACTAATAGACCCTGCCTCGTGGGAGGCTGCAAGACATGGAATGAAGTAATCCACATGCAGCACTTGGAACGGTTCTGGGCACAGCAGCACTGAGCTTGTGGTCATGTTGTCGTTGGTGACGGCCTTGGGTCAGGTGGGCCCGTTGAGCAGTTCCCATGGGGCTACAGCCACAGGACATGGGCCCCAGACTCTTCTGTGCTGAGAACCCAGCATGGCCTTGGAGTAGGGCTCGTGGGCTGTGGCTCACACCCTGGCCTCTGTCCTTCACTCTGAGTTTTTCAAGTACAGCAGTGAAGGTTTGAGGAGGGGTTGTCAGGCTGGGCCTTGAGCAAGGTCTATCTTGCTGCCATGTCCCTGTTTCCCCGTCACACCCAGCCCTGCTGGTCCCACAGGGCTGCCATGAAACCAGGATGAGCTTTGGGGTGTGACCCTATGGCAGGGGGTGCCACCTTGAGACACTCACATGGAATGATGGAGCCAAAGCCACCAGCTGGGTGGGTGATCTGGACCCGAACCTTGTGTCACTTGCCCTGGGCTGGGTTTTAGCTCTTGTCATTCTGAGTGACTTTTGTAGGCAGGGATGTTGAGGAGACATCAGCCTAGTCCTGACCCTGAATGTGGGGCAGGGGCAGACATGCCATGGGCCACACTTGGGTCCCAGACTCAGTGACCACCCAAAGCCCAAGACAGCCCCTGGCAATGTGTGCCTCAGTCACTGCCCCAGCACATCCTTGCTGCTCCATGGGTGGACCCTGTGCTATCAGAGCCACCATTCACTGTCCCCTTGGCTAGCCCATGGTCTAAGCTTGGCTCAGTTCATCTTTTCTCCTGGCCGCCCCTGGGCATGGATGCTGCCTCCAGCCATGGGGGAGTGAAGGAGCCGGAGGTTGGAGGAGGAGAGCTGGGCTCCGGGTGGGCCTTTCTCACTGGAGTATGACCTCTCCCTTGGGCCTGCCCTGCTGGACCTCGGACAGCACAGGCTCAAGGCCCAGGCCCGTCAGCCGTGGGGCTGGACTCCTGCTGACCTCTGGAGCACAGTACAGATGCAAAGGAGGTCAGGCGGTGCTGGCAGCCACAGGCACCAGCTCCGTGGCCCTCGGGTCTCCAGGAACAGGGGAGCTGAGGGTGGTGCCCAGCCAGCCTCCCCTGTGAACTCCTCAACAGCCCTGGTGGCAGAGCAGGCCCATGTCCCTGAGCACATCCCCCAGGTTCCTCTTCCCCTCCTCACTGTTCCTCCCTCATCCTTCCCTCTTGTCTCCTGCCCTTCTGCACAAGCCTGGAGCAAAGGATCTTGGGGAAGCAAAAGCATAGGAGCCAAAGTCAGGAAGGGGCTCTTCTGGAATCCCTCCCTCTCCCAGGCCGGCACCTACACAGCCCAGGGAAGAGCAGCCACTCCTGGGGAATGGGGATTGACTTTACCGCTCAAAAGCAGCACAGGGGAGCAGCTCGTTGCCATGGCAGCACCAGGAGGAATGCGGTTGCTGTGGGACCTGGGAGTCTGGTGCGTCTGGGGCTCACACAAGCAGAGGTGGGCAGCTTGGGTGTCCAGCGGATCTGGTCCAGGGCCTGGCACCGCCGTCCACTGTGTGATCAGGGCCTTGCGACAGCCTCCCTGGGCCTCCTCTGAAAGTGGCGGTGGTGTAGGACTGGCATCGTGGGCCGCTGTGGGGACCCCAGGTCGAGAGCGGAGGCTGGCACCCAGAGTCGTCTCTCAGGGACGACCGTCGCAGCTCCTGCACCGACGCTGGGCTAGGGGGCAAGTCGTAGGGAGTGGGTGCTCCGTCCAAGGAGGCAGGATGCAGGCGCCGGTGAGCAGTCCTTGGTCCTCAGCCTTCCTCTCTGGTCCTCCCTGTGCTTCCCTCCCTGGCTGGGGCGAGAGTGGGCTGCCCAAGACAGAGGTGCCTGGAGGCAGCTCCTGGAGCAAGGCCAGGAGGACCCTGGGCAAGTGGCTGCCACCCACGGACTGTCACCCTGCCCGCCGCACCCCGGGACCCCGAGGGCTCATGCTGTCCTCTACCTGCTCTCAACACCGCCCAGCCAGGCCGTGGGCTGCCACGACCTCTCCACCACCACTACTGTCACCTCCGCCTGCCAGGGCCTTACCTTCCAAACCAAGGCCAAAACCATGAGCTGATTCTGAGAGACCCTCCGAGCCCGGCAGGTATGAAGCGCCTCCCTCCACTTGAAACCATCGGCTAAGAGTTGAAAGCAGCAGTTTGTCAGGGACCCGCAGGGTGACTTTGCTGTGAACGCCTCCCGGCCTGCTCCCTCGCCCGCACCCCTCACCGGCCTCTTGGCCTAGGTTCATCCTTCTACCCCAGACCTCCCTCTGCAGACACGCTGTGCCACCCCAACGCTTGGCTTCTGTGAGCCTGCCTGGGGCCTCAGCACGGACTGGCCTGGATGTCCAGGCTCTGAGACTGGTCAAATTTTTCACTTCCCCCTTCCTCTCATTTTTGCTGCTGGGATTTCCTCTTCTGCTCGGTCGTAATCTGTTTTGCTGTTTCATCTGGGGTTCCTCTGGCCCCTCTGCTGAGAAACCAGTCCCAACAACCTGTTCTCCCAGAGCCTCCCCAGCCTAGCCATGGCCCACCAACCACTCAAATCACCAACAACCAAGGCCACAGCAAGATCACCCCCAAGATGCTGTACCCCTGGTGTCTGCTTCCAACTCTGGATTAATTCGAGGCTATCCTGGTCCTCGGTTAATGTTACCCAACTGAATGCGTGCACCCTCCCAACCTCGCTGGCGAAGCCGAATGAGACCCCAGTAGAGAAGTCTGCATGACCCGCGGTTCCTTGTGGGCGTCTGCCGTGGTGGTTGCGGCCTGACCCTCTACGTGCATGGTGCATGTCCTCTCTAGGACTGGAGTCTCTCCAGTGACCTCACCACCCCACCCCAGGCCAGCTCCCCATGGAAGGGGACAGCGTTCCCTATGAGCCCACCCCTGCTCCACCCCACCCTGCCTGTGCGTGGAATGAAGCAGGGACACGTCCTGTTTGTCCTTGTGGGCCCTCCTGTCTCTGTCCCCGGTGGTGCGTTCAGCCGAGTTGGTGGACCTTCCCTTTGCTTGTCGCGCTGTGTTGTGGCCGTGGTGGGTCAGGGTCCTGGACGCCACCACCCCTCACCAGCTCTCCGCTCTGTTGCAGAACCGCATGCACGAGTCGCTGAAACTGTTTGACAGCATCTGCAACAACAAGTGGTTCACAGACACGTCCATCATCCTGTTTCTCAACAAGAAGGACATATTTGAAGAGAAAATCAAGAAGTCCCCACTGACCATCTGCTTTCCTGAATACACAGGTGAAGACCCCTCCCCAGGACCGTGGGGGCCCGTAAGCTACAGGGACTGCCAAGGGAGCAGGCCCGGCCACTCCCGCTGCGATGCGGGCACACTGGGCTCTACTGCGGAGAACCTGGCCCTGCACCAGCCCTCCCACCAAGCAGCCCTCGGGGCCAGGGTCCTGGCTGGCACGTCCAGCCCTGTGATCTCCACAGCCTCAGGAAAACCAATCCCCTCAACCATAAACGGAGGTTGTGTACAAAGTGGGAACAGTGAGGTGACCAAAGTGTGACAAGCCAGGGGTTGGACTCAAGCAACCTGAGGTTCAGCTGCAGCTCAGCTGTTCAGTCCTGTGACCTCGCTGAGCCTCAGTCTCCACATCAGTGAGATGGGACTGAGCACCCATTGTGCTTGCTCCGCCTCACCCTCTGTGAGCATGCAGCAAGCTCCCAGCACGTGGAGCCTGGCCTGGCGGGGCGCTTGCTGGGGGTACACTCTCACTTTGCTTGGACCATCAGGCTATCCTGGTGACGAGCATTCTAGCAGCACCTCCCACACAGGGTAGCTACAAGGTTCAAATGGCCTAGAGGCTATGACAGAGCCTGGCAAGCCTGGCCACTCTGCAGAGGGTGCTGGGGACAAGAAGACGGCCATCAGTGCTGTGATGGACTTAGCTGACCCTCAGCAGGAGGTCAGTCTGACCAAAGCCCCTGGGCTGCTGTGAGGTTGGCAGCCCCAGTCAGGTGGCAGTAGGACTTCAGCAGGTCCCCAGGATACCCCAGTGCTCATAAACTCCTCCCAGATGGCCAGGCCAGGGAGGTGAGTCGGAGGAGAAGTGGTGAACCCTTGGCTGGGCCAGCCCTTGGGCCTGGAGGGCACAGAGCCAGGGCAGACAGGGCCAGCAGGGCGGGTCTGTGGGCCATGCCTGGGGCTGGGCAGGAAGTGCAGCTACTACTTCCTGCCCCCCCACTGGCACCCCAGCCCCTTGTCTTAACCAGGCTGACTACCCCATAGGTCAGGAGCAGGCAGCCAGAGGTGGGCGGGGCTTAGCAACTCCTGCACACCTGCCCACCAGCTTCCTGGCCAGCCATAAGTTGGGAGCCCGTGGACCCTGCCCTAAGTGACCAGGGCTAGTGCCCTGCGGGGCAATAGAAGCAGACAGGTAGGCTGGCTACCAAGACCAGTTTGGAGCTGGGGCAAGGAAGGAGGGAGCACGCCCCTACCTGCGGGTGTTCGGGAGTTGCCTGCTGTCCAAAGGACCCTCTCCTCACCTTGAGCCCAAGTCTGGCAGACCCTCTAGGACAGGCCTTGGGACCTGCATGCCTGGGCCTGAGTGACGAGGACCCTTCCCCCAGGCATGCCACTCCAGCTTTACATGGTGACTCCAATTCCATTTTCCTCCCCACCCATTTTGCCAGAGGTCACAACCTGGCCTGTGGTGGGCCCACATTCCCACATTCGAAGAAGTTGTGGGGGTTTCAGTACAAAGATAGGGTCTTACATTCCTTTTCCTCCCCAAGCCTGTGCGTCCCTCCCTGGGCACCCCCCTCCCTGGGCTCACCTGGGAGCCAGATCAATATGGCTCCTCCTGAGGAGCCAGGGTTTCTTAATCCCCGAGAATGAACACCAGAAGGGGGGATGGGCAAGGAGAAGGGGGAGCAGCCAGGGAGGATCACAGTCACCAAGAGACCACAGGCCCACCTTGCGCAGCCTCCTGGTGTGTGCACTGCGGGTTCACAGAGAGGGCGCACCTGCAGAAGGCCGGAGCTTTCAGACCTCTTGTACATGACCCAGGGCAAGATGTGAAGTGGGCCTCAGGATCCAGTAGGCGCGTGTGTGACAGGAAAGCGAAGGTCCCGTGGGACAGGACTCACTCTTAGAGCAGGCAGTCGCTGGAGACCTCATCCTTTTGTTTCTTTCGTGACCTACACTGGATTTGAACCACTGAGCCCTGTTGATGGAGCCGAGTCCTCGGGATCCCCGTCCTGGCAGCCTTCTCCTTCCTGGTGTCTTTGAGAGGCCCCGGCCTGACAGACACAGCAGCCGACCCACGGCTGCCGGGCAGGGCAGTGCCTCCCCTCCAGCCATGCCCGTTTCTTCCGCAGGCCCCAGCGCCTTCACGGAGGCCGTGGCGTACATCCAGGCGCAGTACGAGAGCAAGAACAAGTCAGCCCACAAGGAGGTCTACACCCACGTCACCTGTGCCACAGACACCAACAACATCCAGTTTGTCTTCGACGCCGTGACGGACGTCATCATCGCCAAAAACCTGCGGGGCTGTGGACTCTACTGAGCCCCAGCCTCCCGCCAAACTGCCCCCGCCGCCCCCGCCCAGGCCACCACCCACTCCTCCCCTGGAGCCAGAGCTCTGCCATCTCAGACCACTCTGCACTGAGGAAGAAGAACCCAGACGCTGGCACCAGGGGTGGAGGCGGGAGCACCCTCTCAGCCACATGGCCACCGCTCCCCTGGGACGGGTGGTGATGGGGCTGTGGGGACACTGAGTGCTGCCGGGCAGGCGACCACCAGGCCACGGCCTGAGTGCTGCCCACTGGCCTCCGCTTCATCTCAGTGTTTCATTCAGAGGCGGGCGGGGGCGGGAGGGTGGACTAAGCTGCCATTTGGCCCAGAAGGGGCACATCCTGCACTCCGTGAGTCATGCTCCAAGTCCTGGGGTCTCCTCTCATCATCTGGGGTGCAGATGGAGGATGGCCCCGAGGCAGAGTGCTGGCCAGTGTGTGGGGATAACAGAAGCCATCCCTCAGCTTTGCCTGGGGTCTCTTTGTCAGGGCTGCTCCGCCACCAGAAGCCAGGGTGGGACCAGGCTGACTGCATGTGGGTGGAGGGCTCAGGCCTGGCGAGGGCCTCCCTTCCCACAGGCCTCACTCTCTTCCTCCGGTCCTCCTGCCTTGCCCTTTGCCCTCCCCAGAATCCCCAGTCCAACCTCCACCCAGGGCTTGGATGTGCTGACTGACCACCTGTAGTGACGGATGGTGGGAGGGCCAGGCCTACACCTGGCAGGAGTTAGGGAAGGTGTGGGGAGGGGGAGGGCAGCAGCCGGGGACAGCCACCTGCTTGGTCCCACGCCCCACTCAGCTGCTCTCGGGCGAGTGGATGTGCCTTCCCTGGTCCGAGTTGCCGCGAGTCCTCCTCAAGCTGGCAAGGACAGGCTGAGGCCCTTGGACTGGGGTTTTTGTAGGTGGGGCGACCCAGAGAAGGTCTGGGTTGGCCAGTGTGGCCAGTGCCCACTTTGCTTCACCTGGTCAAGAAGTCAGGGAGCCCTTGGTCACCTCCCATCCTCAGGGGCAGAGGAGAGAGCAGGTGGGTGGGACCAGCACCCTGGAAGGAGCTCCGAGGGACCCAGGCCAGCTCCGACACACACCCTGCCTCCCCAGGAGGACCTTGGAGTGACTTTGCTACAGAGAACCCTGAGCAGAAAGCGATGGGGGCTTCTGGTGGCCTGGCCCTGTTTAGGGCAGTCTGCACCCCTCCCCCTCCCGGCACCTCCAGTCAGCTGATGCCACGGCCCGCAGTCTAGGAGGCCTGTCCTTTGTGTGGTAGACTGTGCCCAGGGACCCAGCCATACTCACAGGAGGGCAAGGGCTGCCTCTTGAGAGGCCTCTGCCTCCCTCCTTAAGCCGTGTGTCCTCCCAGCCTCACTCAACACGGCTCAGCCCAGGCAGGTCAGATGCCTGGACTCCTACCTGCAGCCCCTTGGACTGCCCAGGAACCAGCAAGAGCCCAGGCTTGTGGCTCTGGGCTCATTGGTTTCACAGGCACAGAGCTGCAGTTGGAGCAGGACTTGCTCATGGCCAAAGCTGATAGAGACGGCTTCAGGCAGAGCCCTTCCCTGCCAGGCTGCAGGAACCGCCCACCAGCCCAAATCCACTTCCATTTGTCCACCTCCAGCATGTTCTGGACCTTGTACCAGGTGCTGGGACGTGGCTGAGGGCAGGCCCTTGCAGCCAGCAGCCTTAAGATCTTGCCATGGACAGTTAAGGCCACTTAAGTCATTTTGTCTCACACTGATGACACAGTTGTTCCTTTAGCGTCACTACCCTGGGTGTGGCCTAGCTGTGCTCCTAACTGCCCCAGACTGTGACCGCAGATCAAAAGCACCTGGCAAGAGGTGTGATGTTGGCCCAACCCCGTGGTGTCGGGCCATCATCCTGGTAGTGGAATAGCTGACCCTGCAGCCCCAGGGTTCGCTCGCTCTCCTGCAGCTGCCCCCATAAAAGTGCCGCAGCACCGGGGACAGAGTCTGGGCTGGAGTCAAGACCTGGGTCCAGCCCTTCCCCGCCTGTGGTGCTGGGGAGGCGCCCGGCCTTCCAGGACGCCTCTTCTGTAGCTGCTCCGTCCTGCTCAGTGTCTCGCCGTCTCAGCCCTCCCGCCCTGGCCTGCTCAGCGCGGGCAGTGGCGTGGGGTGTGCCTCAGCCGTCTAGTGTAGGCCAGCAGGGAGCGGGTGTCCAGCAAGGGCCGCTCTCCACTCCACGTCATCCGCTCCACCACTGGGGGACAACAGAGGGCGGCAGATGAGTTTTGGCTCCGTCGTGGGTGTGGTTGTTGGGGAGGTGTTGCAAGTGACCAGACAAGGATGGGTGTCTCATCCACAGTGGCCCCGTGTGTCCCCAGAGGGGCCGTGCAAGCTCTGAGTAGCTCTGATCCAACAGACCAAGGGAGACCGATGTCTAGGAACGGTGCCTTTGCCAAACTTGTAACCATGTGCCTGTCACTGAGGTGCCTGTGAGCAAGTTCTGTGCCCCGCGCCCCAGCTGTCCCAAGAGCCAGGCCCCCGCCCTCCCTCTGAGCACTGAAAGGCCGCCCAAGGCTCTCGGGGCTGGCTCAGAGTGCCGTCCACCCGAGACTCAAGGAGGGACTCTGTTGGGCTCTGGCGGGAAGAGGGTACAGTCTGCACAGTCTGAGCAGAGAGCCCAGCCTGGGCCCCTCGCCAGGGGCCCTGACCACCTACTGTGGAGATCTTGGCTCCTGATGCACCGTCCCTCCTCTCCCCACTGACCCAGCAGAGCCCAGGCAGAAGACCTCTGCCACATCAAGTGCCAGGAGGCAGCTCTGCTCCCAGCTCCACACCCCACTGTGGGCTCTGGAGGCTGAGTGTCCCAGGGACAGGCAGGCTTAAGTCCCCCCCACCCAGGCCCTATAAGTAGACTGTCTGCAAACCCCCAACAGGAAAGGCCCTGGAGTCGCCTCTCCCAAGCCCTCCCCTCCCCTGCACAAGCCCCGCAGCTCCCTCCCACCTAATGGCATTCAGTTAGTACCCCAGCAGCAGACATTGGAAGTTCTACCTTACCTCTAGCCTGCATCCTTCCTAACTACCCCTTCCCACTCATTTTCTCCCTCTGACCCAGTGCACTGTTGTTGGCACGTGATCACCGTCATCAGAGAGGAGCCCTGGGTCTCCTTCCGCCAGCCCCTGCAGCAGCCTGCGCACACCCTTTTGAGAAGCCTGGGCCAGAGCGTCTTCCGGCTGCCACTAGTCTTCTCCGAGCCTTCTGAAGCCTTTAGGCACCTGGCAGCCCTCAGGAACTAGACCTGAGGCTCTGGCTCCATGGTCACAGAGGTACCGCCTGGGGTGTGCGGCCAGTTCCCCACGCGGCCCACAGGTCTATAGAGCAGCCCAGGGAACAGGGCCAGGTTGGGGCCACTGCCATGGGCCTGCAGCAGGGTTCCCCAGGCCCACCCTCAGCGAGGAGTGTCCTGAACCTACCCAGCCCGCACAGCAGAGCTGGGGCCTCCAGACAGACCCCACCGCAGCCAGATGAAGGCCCCTGTCATGGAAGGGGCAGGCTGGGCCAAAGCAGAAAGTCCAAGGTCCTGGAAAGTCCCCATCAGGGAGGGGCTCCCTCTGAAGGCAGCTCGTCCCAAGCCCTTCCCCGCCTGCCTGGCCTGCGGTCCAGCTCCAGGGCCGCAGCCTTCGCTCCTGGGCTTCCCCACCCCGCTGCTTCTGACCGGTCCTGGCTGCACCTCCTCCGCCTCCCCGGCAGCCTGTCTGCGCCCTCCCAGTCCCAGGCGGGGAGGGCGGGCGCCCACGGCCTCCTCAGCAGAGCCTCCCACCCCGTATTAACTGTACTTTTGTAAGAAGAGTTGACTTGTTGGTTTAATAAATCTCTAGTTATTGTAATAATTTATTGGCTGCCGTAATGTATTTATTAGTCACCTACCGTTAATAAACAGTGCCAGCTCCTTCTAGCCTGAGTGTGATGTGTTGTCAGCGCCCAGGGAGCCTCCACCAGGCGCACCGCACAACACGCGTCCTCATGCCACCCTGGTTCTGAGGCTGTGGGCAGCCTGGTGGAGTGAGAAGGCCTCCTGGAGACAGGACTCCAGGTGCCCGGCCACCCCGTCCACCTCAGGAGGCGGCGGAGGCAGGTCTGTCCTAGGCTGAGCTGCATCCCTGTCTTGGCATCCTCGTGTCCTTATGTCCTGGTGCTGGTGTGACGGGCACGGGGCTGAATGGCTAGGTGTGACTTTCCTGCCACTATTGGACTCCACTGTAGCCTGCGCAGGTGGAGGATTTGGGGAGATGACCCTGGGGACAGCTCCCAGTGACTTCACAGAAAGGTGACTGTTCGTACGTGACTCTCGACTCCTCTTTTCTCGAATGGTGATGTCTGATTTCAGTGTGTTCTAGGAAGCTGGTAGGCTCACTGTGCTCTCGGCCCCTTGGGGACAGGCTCCAGAGGGACGGCAGTCGGGCCTGGGCATGGATTGAGGGTCTCAGTGCCGCCGTCCTCGCTGCCCTTGCTGAGTTTCCAGGATCAGCCCTTGCCAGGAGCACTCCCGGCTGGGCCTGTGTCCCAGGCCAGGTCTGACTGTGTCCTCTGCTTCCCGGCCCCTCCCCTGCTTCCTGCTGCTCCGCGGACTCCAGACCTTCTTAATGTGCGTGCGTTGCTGCTCCCGCTAGATTGTAAGCTCTCCGAGGGCAGGAGCTGGCCTGGCGCCCCATGGCTGTGCAGCCAGCACAGGGCCTTGCACTCCAGGATTTCAGTCAGGACCCACAGGAGCCTGGGCGAGGAGCGCGTCTGCACCGCGGGTGGGCGGGAGGCTTGGAGGGCTGAGCCTCGCTCGGCAGGTGGGGCCCTGGGCAGCTGGCCTGGATTTCCCCACCAAAACTAAGCTTGGTGGCCTCCTGAGGAGGAGAACTGCAGCCCAGCGCGTAGTCCCTGTTCTCAGCTCAGGTCGCCCTGGCAGCCTGTCTCTGGTTCCTTCTGGTCCTGGGAGTGCCACATCCCCAGCACCTGTGGAGCAAGGCAGGGCTGGGACACGGGTGCTGTGGCGCTGGGGCTGCTCAGCCATGTCGAGCAGCTGCGGGATGGGTGTCTCGGATCAGGAGAGCTTTTCCCACTGAATCCTTGGTGGCCCAGAGAGCCTGGGCAGTCACAGCCCAGGGCCCGGAGCGAGGGTCCACTTGGCTCCTTAGCGATCGCTGCCCGTCCTCTCCAGAGCAGACGCCACCAATATGGCAAATGAGTCTTCCTCCTCCTTGAACGTGATGGTGCAAATGAAGGGCGGGGAGAAATGAGAATGGAATTTATCATGGAGGCCCCAAGGCGAGGAAATGCTCAGCAGCCACTGGGTTTGTTTAGCAGAATGGAAGGATAATGCCATTTACTGCGGATCCTGGAGGGGAGGAAAACCATGCTGGCTGCCTAGGTGTCCCCGAGGACCACCGAACTCGGCCCGCCCGGCCACCTCTGACCACAGCCAGGGCCCCGCCGTAATGGTGCCGGCAGGAAGAGATGACTGGGCTACGCGTGTTGACTGCAGAAACCTGTTGCCTAAGTTCTGATCCAGCCCAGAGCCTGAGCAGGTCTCCGTGGGACTGGGTCCAACCCGGGCCTCATAGGCGTGCTCTGCCTCTGAGCTGTGCCACCAGCCTCTGCTCTCCAGGGTCCTCAAGGGTTAATGAGTTTACATGACACAAAGAAGGAGGAGGCTGGGCAGTACTGGCAGAGTGGTCTTCGATGACCCGTGGTGGCCACATCCCAGGGGGATGGCAGTGGCCACCGAGCCAGCTCCTATGGTTTGCTCATCCCGGAGGCCCAAACCTGACTCATCTCTCAGCTCACAGGGTCCACCGACGCCCACCAGGTCTCTTCTCTTTGCCATTACTTGTTTCAGTCTGAACTACGGAGGTGGGGTTGGGCCTAGCCTACCTGTGGGCCTAGCTTTGAACCCATGGAGTCACGTTTGCGGTGACAAGTTCCCAGGGGCTCTTGGGGGAAATAAGAGACTGTCCCTTCCCCCGCCTCCCTGTGCAGAGAGAACTGCTCCCTCCTCTGTACTGCAAGAAGCATCGCCTGAGTGAATACGCTTGGCACCCTAATGTAGAGTAGTCTACATTGCCCAGCAGAAAAGCTGTCCCCCTGGGACTTGGCTTTACTTGGGGTCCCATCACATTCATCCATTGGCTGAGCAGACTTCTGTGTGTGACCCGACCCGGCCTCCCTTACAGCCCCTAGCAGTGAGGCATCGTGCAAGTCTGGCCCAACCAGAGGACTGTGGCCAGTCCCCTCACATCCCTGAAGGCGGCCCTGGGTGGGACCACCGCTCCTCAGTGATGGCCCCAAGCACGCTGACAGCCTGGTGCAGAGGGCCCGGGGTCCCTCACCGCTCCCAGAGGACACCTCCCACCCCTGGACTGATCCAGACATGCAAAGCCAAACGAGGCCCAGCTCCCCGGCTCCAGCCCAGCACCTCCCCAAGACCTTGCAAGACTCGGGGCTCTGCAGGGAGAAGACCCTGGGTTAGCACCAGCCAGAACACTATGGTTGTTCCCAGTCCAGTGTCACCATGGGCCCTGAGTTGATGGTGCCCTGTGCTGAGTGCTCTGCAGATTGGAATGAGGACAGTGTCACGTTCCAGCTCATAGGTCTGTCTGTCAGTCTCCCGGAGGTGCCCAGGACAGAGGAGCCCCAGTGAGCTGCTGAGTACCCTGGGCCCTTTCCAAGGCTAATTCTGCTCTTCTCTGTCCCTGTCCCTGTGTCTCCCTGTCCTGTCTCCCTCTCTTCCTCCCTGCCGGGGCTGCAGAACCGCATGCACGAGTCTCTCATGCTCTTCGACTCCATCTGTAACAACAAGTTCTTCATCGATACCTCCATCATTCTCTTCCTCAACAAGAAAGATCTCTTTGGCGAGAAGATCAAGAAGTCACCTTTGACCATCTGCTTTCCTGAATATGCAGGTGAGTGTCCTGGAACCCTGTGTAGGAGGAAGCCCCAGCCCTAGTGGGACCCGGGTCTCCCCAGAAGGCATGAGCTGGCTCCTCAGGCCACCTGCCAGCAGGCCAGAGCGGGAGTCTGGCAGAGGTGTCGAGGAAAACACTCAGGGCAGAGTCCCAGGCAGGCAGTGACCTCTCCTGAGCCATATGGCATGACATGTGACTCAGAGTGGCCTGCCAGGGCCAGGAGCTGAGGTACACACCTAAAATCCCAGTGGCTCTGGAGGCGGCTGAGGCAGGAGGATCGCAAGTTCAAAGCCAGCCTCAGCAACTTGGCGAGGCCCTCAGAAATTTAGCAAGACTCTGTCTCTAAATAAATTTAAAAGTGGACTGCGGATGTGGCTCAGTGGTAAGTGCCCCTGGGTTCAATCCCAGGTACCCAGGGAAAAAAATGGCATGGCAGGGATCAGGACAGGTCCACAGGCATCCCCTCCCCTTACTCCTAGTCAGGTAGGTCTCCGGACCTCACAGAACAGCCTCCCAAAACTCTCGCCAGCGGCCTCCCGTGCCCCTTTCCCAGGACATCCCTGGGCCACAGAACACCTTCCCACAAAATAAAAAGGTAGACTCTCAGCCTGTGTGAGGCCTGGGCTCCGTTCAGCCCCCACGTGCTTGCGTGTGCTGACCATGTCGTGTGTCATGGTCACCACAGTCCATGTGGCAGCCCAGGCTTAGCCAGAGCATCCCACCCCTGCCCAGTCCCTGCTCTCCCCTCTTCCCCATCCCCAGGTCTTTCCTCCAAATCAAACACTCCACCCACTGCGCATCTCCTCCCTGCCATCCTGTCTTTTCCTGGCTTCGTTTCCAATCTGGCTCCCCGAGAAACGTATCGAAGCCCCCCACAACGCAGCTCCTTCCACGTGGTGCAAGGGGAAGGTCCTGCTGCAGATGACCAACTCTGGGCTGCTGCAGAAGGCAGGAGCAGCGCCCGTGAGATGCCAGAGCCCGGCCCAGCCCTCTGGGGCCAGAAAGTTTCTAGGGGCCACCTTTGCATGCCGAAGAGGACGAGGGCCAGAGCCCTGGAGGAAGGAGGCGCGCCCTGCGCTCCTGGGTTAAGGGCGCAGGTGGGCTCCACCAGGAACCCCTCGCCAGCGCCGCCCGAGAGGGTCACAGTCTGGAACAGGTCCCAGTTCTTGTTCTGAGCTCAGCCGTCTCCCCGCTGCCCTTCCACACGCCGGCGAACTCACCAGGTGCCTGCCCAGCCCCGGGTGCAGAGCGGACGGCCCGCTGGGGACCGTGCCCTGTGCTCCGGGCTGTTGGGTCTGCCCGACGTGAGAGCTCAAAGTCTCCCACAGAGCAGACGGCCAAAGCCACCTCTGGGGCCAGACTGGCAACTTTGGGCAAGTGACTGAATCCCTGGGCCTCCTACTTACTGGGCTCCACAGTAGATCGCCCCTTGGGGTGGCCAAAGGGGTGGCGGGAGAGGAGGTGCTTGACACCAGGTCTCCATAACCCCAGCTGTCACTGTCATTGGAATTCAGAGGATGGAAGCCGAGGGAGGGGAACCAGCCATGGGGGAGGGGCCCTCTGCAGGGCGGCGGAGTCCAGGAAGGCGGGGCAGGCTCTGCCCTTGAGGCCGAGGCGGGTCCTCCCGCGCCCACTCTCTGGGCTGTCCCCATGAGGGCCTCCCCGTCTCCAGGCTTTAGAAAGCCGTGGCGACAGGATGGAGCCAGCAGCCCAGAGTCCTGGCAGTTCCTACAGACCAGTGCCACCCTCAGGGCAGACCCAACCCTTGGGCTGCCCCGTGTAGTGTCCTACTGAGCCTGACTTGGGATGTGGCCTGAGGAGCGGTCAGTGGGTCTCACTGCTGGACAGTGTGGGCACTGGACGACCCCCTGTTGATGTCCCCAGTGAAAGTCGGTTGAGACTTGGCGGTGTCTGGGTTCTCCAGGGCCTTCCGCAGGCGGCATCCCAAGTTCAAACAACACGATGGCAAACAGCCACCAATGCCATGGCCCCATGTGCCTGTCGGGGACACAGAACAAGCTGGAGGGTGAGGATGGGAGATGGCTGGCTGTCTCAGGGCCGTGTGCCCTACACGGGGCAGCAGCAGGCTATGTCCAAACACAGGACTCGGCAGATGGGCACAGCAGGCGTCCCCCAATCCGCTCACTTTCTGCCATGACTTTGTCCTGATTGGCTCTGGACAGGGCCCACCCTCGTCCCTTGGTCTAGTCTGGCAGTTCTGCTGAGCTCAGTGCTCAGCCTGCATCTGCTCTCAGCCTCTCTTCTTCCTTGGATCAGCCCTGATGCCACCCCAGGAATGTCCCCACGTCTCACCCCTCACAATGGCTTACCCCTGGCCTGGACTGAGGACGAGAGCTGCCTTTTGAGTGTCTTTAAAGGCGAGGAGAGAAACCCTTGCTGCAGACCTGAGGGCCTGACCCAGCCACCCACTCTCTTAGCACCTTCCGCCCCCAGGACAGGACAGGCAGGGGAGGGGTCCTCCCACCACCAAAACCACATTACACTGCTTCCATCCTGGGCTAGATCCTCGGAGCACCGAGGAGCCCGGATGTCTCTGTGCTGGTCAGTACACCCCTGTGATGAAACCGAGAGCTGTCCGTCCGCAGGGCAGAGCCGCAGGGTCCAACGGTAGCCGGTTGGAAATGCCTTGTGCCATGCGCAGCTGTGCCCTGATATCTGCGCCCAGCACCAACCAGGGCCAAGGGGACACCGAAGGGATAGCCGGGGGTCGGGAGGGGGCCCAGCTGTTATCACACACGCGGATACCCCCTTAAACTTCCTACCTAGGATTTCAGTGCTCCCACATCCTGGCCACTCTAAGCACCAAGAACTAGGACTGCTTAGCGATGTCCTCAGCCCCACAGAGTGACCTCTCAGAGGACCCCACTAAGGACAGAGCCCAGGTCCCAGTCAACGTCCACCAAGCCTTGAGACACAGAAACTCCTGCTCACCGCGCTGTTGGGCGGCTCCCCCATCAGACTTGACTTCCTGGCTTATGAGAATCAGCAGGACTGGCTTAGATCATGGAAGGCGCTTCAGTTTGTTCATTCAGAAAGCAAAGGGTGACGTGTGGTCGTCATTCCCCCAGAGCCCCTGCAGGTCCCGTGTGCAGACAGGGCAAAAGGACTCGGGCAGTCAGAAGCCAGGCCGTGCCAAGCCTCACAGAGTTTGTCGTTTAAAATGGGATGAGCAAATAGCAGTTCCTGCTAGTCCCTTCCTCTGTCCCATCCCACTTCTGGAACCTGCCACAAACTGACCGCTCCTCTCCTTGGTGCCCCCCTCCCCACGTCCCCACAGCACTCACCAGGGCCTCTCCTCTGCCTCCGTCTCGTTACAGGCTCCAACACCTATGAAGATGCAGCTGCCTACATCCAAACACAGTTTGAAAGCAAAAACCGCTCACCCAACAAAGAAATTTATTGTCACATGACTTGTGCCACAGACACGAATAATATCCAGGTGGTATTCGACGCCGTCACCGACATCATCATTGCCAACAACCTCCGGGGCTGCGGCTTGTACTGACCTCTTGTCCTGTATAGCAACCTATTTGGTAATGATTCCAGCACTCAGAACAGCTTGTGCGCGCGCACACACACACACACACACACACACACACACACACCACTAACAAATGCAAGTTGGTAAATAAAATTTAAAGAGGCATAACAAGACCTTATATATACACAAATATATATTAGACAAATCTTTTTAGTTTGTACTAGAAAGAGCTGTGGACAGAACTGACCGCCATCCCATAGCTCACCAAGGCTTTCCTGGAGCGCGCACCTGCGCGCACACCCCGTGTGCTGGGAGCCTGGCTGGCAAGTCCGCCCTTCCCGAGACGGCCCGGGTCTTGGTTTCTAAGACCCACTTCTGTGAGCGGGGGGAGGGCAGAGGAAGGCCTGGCCTGGCCCAGCGTGGCCCAGCGTGGTCCCCTGCCCTCCACCCACCCAGGCAGCCGTCAGTTCTGTCCCTGCTCTTGTGCGAATTCCAAAACCCTTTAAGAAATGGCCAATGCCCTACACATCTCCCAACCCTAGACCCACAACAGAAACATTTGAGGTCACTTCTCTCGGGTGGTGGTGGTTGTTAATTTCAAGAATTTAGAAGAATCTTTGCTCTGATCAATCCACTGTCTCCTGAGTTTTCTTTTCTCATGTAAACAAGACAAGAGTCAGAGAGCAAGAGTCAGAGAGCCAGAGACTTGATCCGCTTTCTAAAAGCGGCCGAGGGAGGGGCTTGCGAGCCCTGGCTCCAGTCCTCCCAGGAGTTGAAGCCCACTCCCCGCCCAGAGTGCACTGGGGAAGAGGGGCCAGAAGGGATCCGGACCCAGGGGAGGGCTGACCTGTAGAGAGACCAGAGCTGCGTCCGTGGGGCGAGGTTTCCCAGGGCACCTGGGACGGGCTTCACTCGAGCCCTGGATTCCGTGAGAGGCCATCCCATCTTGCCCACCCCAGCCTCAGTTAAAATGTTCCAGGGTGTTCTGGTTGGTTGGTTGGTTTTTAAAATGGAAGAAAATGGTCCGACTGGACCCCTTATCTCTCTCTCTACAGACTGCTTCACGGACTCTTTGCTGTTGACGTTGATCTCCTGGTAGCATGACCTTTTGGCCTTTGTAAGACACACAGCCTTTCTGTATCAAGCCCCTGTCTAACCTACGACCCCAGAGTGACTGACGGCTGTGTATTTCTGTAGAATGCTGTAGAATCCGGTTTTAGTTCAGTCTTTACATTTAGAATTTGAAAGAAAAAAAAAAAAAAAAAACATTTCTCATGTGCTTTGTAGTTTAAAAAAAAGAGGACAAAGGAAAACTTAGCATTTCATCCATCTTTCTTTCTTTATCTTTTGAAATAAAGAAGCATACACACGAGCACCCGCCCCTACCCAGCCGGGCGCGGCCTGGGCCCTGTGGGTGCTGTGCTGGCAGGAGCGCTCCTGGGCTGGGCCTTCCAGAGGCCACAGGCCACTGCAAACCCTGCTGCCTGTCACCACCAAGGGTGGCACGCTCCTGTCCCCAGTCCCATGCTCCAGCCACACCCTGACTCCAGGTTTGTATAAAAAAAGCACAGCTCTCACCGCCAGTGGCTGCCAAGAGGAAGCCCAGTCCTGTCCAAGGACAGCCCGAGCAACGGCTCCCAGCCCCTTCTCCAGATCCCTGTGTGATTTTTTTTCTCTTTGCTTTTCATTTTGTCCTGATGAGTACTTGGTTTCACACCAGATGGGCTCTCACGGTCTTCGGGAAAGGGGTTGTGGTTCCCCCCCTCGGCATTTCGGGCGAAGCTGTCCCCTCGTGTGTGCCCTCCCCCACTTTCCTTCGTTTCAACGTGACCCGTGTTCCCTCTTTCTCATGTGGGGATGTTTGTGCTGCAGACAAAAAGAAAAAAAAAAATTTTTAACTACCACAAGATGGAAGAAAAACACATTAAAAAAAATTTTAAAAAAGATGGAATGTAGTGTTTACATGAAAACCAGTTTTCATGATCAGCCCTGTGTCATTTCTACTCTGACCAGTACCAAACCCCAAACCTCTTCACAGTTTCACTTTTAAGACTTAATATTTGCTGAAGACCAGTCACAGCCATTTCAAATAAAGAGGCAAAAAGACAAAACACACAAAAAATCAAAAATATAGAAAAAAAACTTGAAAAAAAAAAAAACAGAAAAAAGAAAAAAAAAAAAAAGCCCACGGGTCTTTCTAAGCCTTTCTATTCCCAGTCGGTGAGGTTTCTGTGATACTTACACACTGCCAGTCTACTTCTCTAATGGAAAATTCATGTGTAGCTCAATAAAGAGAATGTTTGTCTGTACCCCGCGTCTCACCCTCTGCCTTCCACTCGGTACGGTTGCTTGGGGTGGGCTTCGCTCTGATGGAGTGGGAGGGAGGGATGGGACTTGGCCACAAGCTGGACCTCCTGTGGCCCCCTCCGTGCTCTTACTGGGGTGCCAGTTCAGCGTGCAGAGAGTGGGGCAGCTGCCTGGTGTCCCCTGGAGAGTCAGGCGGGGGAACAGGCATGTCCTGGCTGTAGACCTCTTCCTCCTGGTCCAGCTGGTTGTACTCGTCTCTGGTGGGGCTGAGGATTAAGAAGGGAAGACGAGGAGGGTCCCCTGTCTCCTGTCCCAGGGTTCCCAGTTCAGTGGACGATGGGTCATCCCAAGGAGGCCAAATTGCCTGGGTCCTATACACCCAAGGGGTCTCATCCACTCAAGGGCCAAGGACAAGCTTGGGACGTTAGAATGGCTAAGGTCTCCTTAGGCTTTGCCTACAGGCCAAACACACAAGGGGAACGGGCAGCATGGCCTGGCGCACCGTGGGACCCTCTCCTTCCTGCGTTTCCAACCATCTTTAGTGAGGTGGAAAGCTCCCAGGTGTGTTGGCTGGAATCCTCTCTGCATCCCCTCTGACAATGGGAATGACCAACTCAGAAAGGCCTCTCCCTGGCCATGCCACTGGTCGTTTAAAGAAGTAGGGGTGATACCACTTCAGAGACTGGAGAGACCCAGAGGCACGTGACCGCCCTGCTCTTGGGAGCACCCATGACGTACCACCTAAACCTCATCTTCCCCGCCCTCTGCCAGGCCACGCCTCCTCTCCAGTGCTCCCCCACCTCCCTCCACCCTCACCTGCCAGCTGCAGAGTGGGGCACCCAACTGACCATCTGTGTTGACAGAGGTTTGCAATCCAGGCTACCCCTCCACTTCCAACGCCAATCAAGGCCCAAATGGAAGGCAGAAGGAAACCAGGCATTTTCCACCTGTGGTGCATCTGAATCAGAGAACCCGCCGGGTGCTAACAGGACTCTTTCCTAAACTTCAATGAATTTTGTGGATAAAATCAACCTTTTCCCCCCCATTTCTGGACATGAGACCCAGGGCCTCATGCACGCTAGACAAGTGCTCCATACCACTAGCCCTGCCTTATCTTTCTTACAAGGGAAGTCGGGAAGGCTTTTTTAGAAGAGGATGCAGGGAAAAGACCAAAATAGAATTAGGACAAGAACAACGGGGGCAGAGCTTACACCTTTTTTAAAATTATTTTTTGTGCATCACAAGTGTTTTTAATGTGCAGCGAAGGTTAGAACCACTTCTAACAGAAAGCAGAAGCACTGAGGTGGTCAGCCCAAGGCCAGAGGGCCTCCCAGGACAGGCATGTGCTACTCCTTGGCGAGCTCCCTGCGGGGACACGGCCCCCTTCATACTGGTGCCCTGCTTCTGCAGAGTTATCGGGTCCCTTTCCTGAGAAGGAAGAGGATCATGTCCGCCGTGGCGGACCAGAGCAAGTGTCTACGCTAATTAAGTGGCAGGCAGATCCAGGTGGCCACCAAGCTCCTAAGACTCCCATCAACACTAGTGAAGCATCCACATGGACCATCGTTCTCTATGGTTTATAAATATCTCAAATTTCGGAAAAGAAGAAAACCCAAGAGGTCAAACAATCAGGACCAATTAAGCAAATGGAGGAGGAACACAGACGGGTTCCCAGAGCCCAGAGACGGCAACTCCACTCACAGAACCCGACCCCCACGCTGCCCCAGCTCAGCTGGCAACCCAGCAGGCTGCTCCAGCTCTGCCACTCCGGGGGCTGAGCTCAAGGGCGAGCTGGTGACCCCGCGGCCAGCCTGGAGTGAAAGCGGGCACAGAGGGCCACCCAGTCTCACCTTCACTGCCTGGAGCACCTGCTCGGAGGGGGCCAGAAGCAATGAGCACCAGAGGCCTTTCGCAGCACCCAGAATCCTTTCCTGTCCAGGTACAGAAGCTGAGTGACCCTGGGATTTCCTTCTTGGACCCCGTAAGTTACGTAAGGCACCTCTGCCCTGACCAATTCTGCACTGCTATTTCTCAGGGTTTCAAGGTGGCTGTACAATTTTCTCTTCTCATACATCTGAAACCTAACACATGGAATTAATGTCACCTTTAATGTGTGTAAAATGCAAAGTGTGACATGATTCAAGGAGGAAAATCTCCCCATTTACCTTAAAAAGATGAATACAAGAGAAACATCCAGTGCTGCCTTCTCCAAATAAAACACAATGTAAAATGCTCTCCTCCAGTTGGAAAGATGAAAAGGATCCCAAGCAAAGCAGCAGACACACACCAAAATGGAACCGGTGCCCACACCGTCAAAAACTGCTGCCTTGGAGTCCAGCCACACGACACGTTAGAAGAGCGTCCTTTTTATTATTATTGTTGTTTTACAATAAAAACAAATAGCTATGCTCTCAGCAAAAGAAAACAAATTTTTAAAAAATCACAGAAATTTACTAACAGCATTTCAAGGTAAGGCTTCTGAAAGATTTATTGAAATAAATTATCTCTGCCTACATATTTACCTATCACCCTTTTTTCAATTACGTGTCAACATTCTAAAAACTTTCAGTTATGTAAAATACATTTACCTTTACCAATAATTTTAGATAATACTGGATTCTTCCAAAAAGGACTACCATAAACTATGCTTTCAAACATTAAAAAAAAAAAATTAACCCAATGGGACATAAAAGTGAACTATGTAACCTATGATTGCATGTTTCAAATCCTTAACCACTTGAAGGGGGGGCTGCCAGGCCGCCGCCAGGCTGCACTCCCCCCCACCCTCTAAGTCGCACTACACCAACAGGAACCAAGTCAGGAGAAGGCAGGGCTCCGGGAAGAGACACAAAGGGATCTTTTATTTCTTGAATAATGCCCTCCAAAATTTACTCTTCCATCTTGCAAGGCCCACAGCTTCTCCAAGGACCAAGCCCACGGGTTCTAGCACTGCCTCATTTACTTGACCAAGGAATTAAAACCTCAAACCAAAGCTTGCTGCTTAACCTTCCCCAAGTCCAGAGCGGGCAAGAAATGGGGAGGGGAGAAGAGAGGCCTGAGGGCAAGCTTATGTGATGCAGGAGCACCAGAGTGAACGGAAGTAGAGCCAGCTGTGGACTGGGGTGCAGGTCAGCCCTGGGTGTTGAGGGACAAAAAGGGGTCACAGCCTCACGTTCTGCAGCCCTGGGCTTTCCCTTTCTTCTCCAGGATCTCTTGTGACAAGATCCCCTGGCTAGCCCAGGGGCCCTGGGACCTGTGGGTCTGATCTCTGGAACATTCTGAATGCCTCCTCACTAAAGGACAGCAGTGACAACAGATCTCCTCCGACGGTGTGGGGTCAGGCTTGGGCTGCATGTCTCCTTACTGAGTGTGTGCACCCTCCCCCAGCGCTCCTGCCAGACACAGAGCTCAGGACTCCAGCGCTGCCGTGACGCACGCATGAAGCCGTAACTGCAGTCTCCCAGCTCCAGGCAGGTGGTGCCCACTTCCTCTTGATCGTCCCCACAGCTAAGAAGTCCAGTCAACACCAGAAGAGATCACACCTAGAGTTAAAATGTGCAGTGTTTCTAAGGGGAAGAGAAATGTCACATAGAAAGTATTACAAACGAGATTAAATTTGTCAGCTGTCCAAACACTATTAAGACACGTGCTTTATACAGCGGCAATGCAGTCAGCCTGCTTCTTCACACGCAGGCAACACTGGGCTAGGCCACTTCCGGTCGGGCGCAGGGCTCGGGAAGAGGTGGCTGAGGAAGATGAGGAGGTGCTAGGAGGTCTGCTGCTTCTGAAGCCTCCGCTCAGCAGCAGCAGCCAGCATCCTTCGACGCAGGGTCACAGGGTCAGAGGACGTGCCTTCAGAGGGGAGAAAGTTCTCGGAGGCTGAGCCATCTTCAGAACTTTTATTCAAGAATCGCCTACGAAAACAAATCACATTAGAGAGACGGAAGCTCTGGAACGCATACAAAATGTTGCTTTATTTTAAATTCCCTTTTCAGGCACTTTCATGAAACTGCCACTAAGGACCGTCACATGAAAAAGGCACCTGCTATCCTGTGGGCTAGAGATGGGCTCAGTGGCAGAGTGTTTGCCTCATGTGCATAAGGTCCTGGGCTCAACCCCCAGTGGGAGGGAGGGAGGGAGGGAAGGACACCTGTCTGACAGATGGTCCAAGTTCCCAGGGAGAAGCCTACTGAGTGGCTAGAAATAGCCACTGTAGGGGCCCCACAGTTTTGTGCAGAGCACAAAGTTCATCCAGATGAACATGACTGTCCTCAAGATCTGAAACAAAGAGCTCCTATCCATCCACAGGGACGGTATGTGCTCCAACCGTGGGGGAACATGGGGCACTCAGATGTGCACTTGCTCACACGGCTGGTCTGAGATGCAGAGAGCTCAAGAGGGAGGTCCTGGAAGCCCAGGCCTCGATTTCCTAGCTGTCCATCTGTCAGATGGCATAACGGTGCTCCTTCCTAGAGCCGCTAAGAGAACTAAGGTAATGAAGATGACGGCTCAGCACACCCAACAGTCTGTGCGAGTGTGGCTGCTGTGTTCGCTTGGAGGCGACCGCCTTGAGATACCAGCTGGCTGCAGTGTGGCCTGATCCTCTGCTGTTTCCAGGGGGGCTTGAAATCTGAGTTCTTAGGTGACATGCAATGGTTTTTCTCAATGCTGTTACCAGTTTAAAGGGGGAAGATGTGAGCAGGCCTGACAGGGCCAGCAGCCCCCGGTTTCTGACTGTGATGACCATGAAGCGCGGTGACAACTCACTTCCGAGCCTGCTGCAGGAGGTCGTCCTTGCGCTGGACCAACATGCGCTGTCTCTCGTCCGCAGACTTGGAGAAGCGGCTCCCCCGGGCCTCGAAGTCTTCCACCTCGCTGGGCTCCACATCCACTTCACTGAAGTCCAAGGTCTCCTCCAAGCGAGGACTGAGGTCC